>NW_026782221.1:1200000-1579293 GCF_031769215.1 Ylistrum balloti | reverse complement strand
GATTTTTCGGTTGATTTGGATCAAATACCTATACGTGCACGATAGTGTATGCTTATCACGTGATTACATTGTTCCGTACAAAACTATACCTACATGGTATATGATGATATACATTTTTCATGTGATTACATTATTTTTTGCTATGTTATCAAATCTATACTTGAACTAAGATGTTTTTTCAAATATCATTCAATTCCTTTATTCTGTAGCTATACGTGCACGATAGTGTATGCTTATCACGTGATTACATTGTTCCGTACAAAACTATACCTACATGGTATATGATGATATACATTTTTCATGTGACTACAGTATTTTTGCTATGTTATCGAATCTATACTTGAACTAAGATGTTTTTCAACTATCCCTCAATTCCTTTATTCTGTAGCTACACCTGCATGATGGTGTATGCTTATCACGTGATTACATTGTTCCGTACATAGATATACCTATATGGGTATATGTTCATCACGTAATCACATTACTCTGTCTTCACATGTATTCTTGTATGATGGTAGATATTTATTATAAGATTACATAATTCCGTCTCATGATCTTCACTAGTACATAAACTTGACAAAGCGTACGATTCTTCTCAATCTGTCAAGCGTCAACATTATTCTGTTATTTGATTTCCAATGGCACATATTCTTTACGTAATTATTGCATTTATACTGTACTTGTAATATGGTATGCAGTATATCTATCACGTGACTTCTGACGTGCTTTTGATATATACATAGACGTGATACTGCATGTATACTCGAGACGTGATGGTTTATTGTTACCACGGGTTTACATTAGTTTACAATGTGAAATAATCATGCTAGTCATGTGACCATATTATCCTGTACCTTTACTCGGATATTGGTATACATTTTTCACTGATTAGACAATTCAGTTTGTCTTATCGATATTGACACATACATAGATGTGAGAATCTTTAACTGGGTATTGCTACCACGAGGTTTACATGATCAATGGTACGTATTTATCACGTAATTACCTTATCCTACTTGTGATAGCCATCAAATCGCTTCTCTACCTGATGTACGATGGTGATTCTGGTATATCATGATTGATTCACTTTATTACATTAGTTTGTCTTACAATCTCTACATATAATATATATATATCTATCATGTGATCACATTATTTTGTACCTATGCATGACCAGATACATACATGTTTCTAAAGCATTATTACATTATGACGGTATTTATGGTACACCATAATGTACTCATCTACTCATGTCAGTATTGTAGCGTTACCTTATCATAATTGTATATACTTACATTTGTATATATATATTTTTTTTTCCTATTGTATGTCATCCTTCTCTCGTGCACCTGTATCCCCCCATGTCTCATGATGGAAGCTTTGTCCATCATTTATGTACATAGTATTATCTCGTTATTCTCCTCATCCCTATCTCCTCTCTTTCTGCACAATTACCTCCCCTGTCTCGTATTTCGCATGGAAACTGTTGAGCTTATGTCCTCCAATATTACCGATCGCGTCGTTTGCATCATTTCTTACTCTATCCCGACACTAAACACACTTTTATTCCTCTTAGGATCCTCATCCGTAATCTGAATGCCTATCTGTCATAGTCTTTATTGTGTCCGGATAGGTCTCTTTTACAATCGCGTATATCTCGCCTACTCCCGATCGTGTTATTATACTTACCTAACCAGGTCTCAACTTGTTGACATGTTACTTCTCTTATGTATGTTACAAGCTTTACGCTTTATAATCAACACACTACAAGTCTTAAGTAAATTGAATTGAAGTTTCAATCGTTCGTCAAAAGTATTGACGAGTGTCTTATCCTCTTCGTCCAACCTTTGTATATATTTATTACTTCTTCAACTCTTGCTCCTTCTCTGTGGCGATATTGAATGCAATCCCGGACCACGAGATTATGAGTCTGACTTAGCATCATTTTCTTCGTGTTCCTCTAATTTTTCAACATTGCTCAACGAAGCCAAGTACACTTTTGTTCACCTTAATGTACAGAGTATAAAGCAGAAATACGATATTCTATTTAGTGAATTATATAACCTTGATATCCTATCTTTTACTGAAACTTGGCTCAGTCCTGACGAAACTACATCAGATTCAGACTTTCCTGGTTTTTCTCCCCCTTATTGCTACTGTAGACCAGATAGACAAGGAGGAGGAGTGTCTGTATATGTTAGCAACAACTTATCTTCAAAGCGTAGGTCTGACCTTGAAATACCCACATTTGAGTGCGTATGGTTGCAAATAAGTATATCTGGCAAATCAATTTTATACGGGACGTTTTATAGACCTCCTAATGCACCTGTCTCCTGTTGGGATTATATTGCCCACTCCATTGAACTCGCTTTCAACACTGGAATTGCTAACATTATACTTACTGGCGATTTCAACGCCAACCTGTTAAGTGACAATAGTCACTCCATGCACCTACGCAACCTATTAAGTACTTTCGATCTTTCACAGAGCATCGCCAGTCCAACCTTCTACACAGAATCCTCTTCCTCCCTCCTTGATATAGTATGTGCAAATGACCCATCTTTAATCAGTAGCTGTCATGTTGGTGATAGTTTTCTCGATCAGCCCTTGAGATATCACTGTCCTACTTTTGGTAGCATTAATATATCTAAACCTACCCAGCCATGTTTCAAACGTAGTATTTGGCTATACGATCATGGTAATTACGACGACTATAGAGACAGACTTTCTCGAATCGACTGGGACTCTATCATAGACGGTAGTGACATAGACCGAAGCACTGACCGACTTACTGACATTATACTTAATACAGCCATATTATGTATACCGTTCAACACTATAACTGTTCGAAATAACTCTCCTGCATGGTTAACTAATACTGTTAGGAAAATGATGCGTAAAAGGAAATACTTACATCGTAAGGCTAAGCAATCTGGAAAAGTTGATGATTGGGCTAAATTTACAAAAATTAGAAATCTTTGTGTTAATGCTATTCGCCAATCCAAATGTAATTACTTCAACAAACGTTACAATAAATTAAATAACAGTACGAATACTAGTGCAAAGGATTGGTGGAAAATCGTTAATAGCTTCACGTCTAACTCTTCTTAAAAAAAAGACGATTCCTCCTCTTTCTGTAAATAATAAGATTTTAGACGACGATCTCGATAAAGCCAATGCTTTTAACACTTTCTTTTCTTCTCAATCTACTATCGACGATACTAATACCCACCCCCCTGACTTACCTCAATCTCTTCACAATCTCAATGACATAGTTATATCCCGACAAGACGTTCTTGACGCGATACACTCTCTTAACACTAGAAAGGCGGCTGGACCCGACATGATTAATCCTCGAATGATCAAGGAAGCCGCTGACATCCTAAGTTACCCGTTACAATTATTATTTAATTGCTCTCTCGTTTCTTGTACCTTTCCATTTTCGTGGAAAAAGGCCCATGTTACGCCAGTTTTCAAAAAAGAAGACCCCTCAATTATTAGTAACTATCGTCCGATTTCTCTGCTGTCTATTGTTGGCAAGCTGATGGAAAGATGTGTCTATAAACATGTCTATAACTTTCTCATAGATAAATCTCTTCTAACACCCTACCAATCCGGCTTTAGATCTGGCGATTCCACTATTAATCAACTTTTAACTATTACTCATGACATTTTTTCCAATCTTGACAAAGGTGTTGAAATAAGATTGGTATTCTGTGACATAAGCAAAGCATTTGACCGGGTCTGACACCGAGGTCTTCTATCCAAATTAAAATCTTTTGGTATAACTGGAAATCTCTTTACTTGGTTCTCGAATTATTTGCATAATCGTTGTCAATGTGTCGTAATCAATGGTAGACAATCCCATTTAACCAATATTTCAGCAGGTGTCCCCCAAGGGTCGATCCTAGGTCCGTTACTTTTCTTAATCTTTATTAGCGACATTGTTTGTAATACAAATTGCAATATTAAGTTGTTTGCTGACGATACATCTCTATATGTCATCGTAGAATCACCGCAAACGAGCGCTAACTTGTTAAATAATAACCTTAGTATAATCAATGAATGGTCTAACACTTGGCTTGTTAATTTTAACCCCTCTAAAACCGTAACAATGACAGTAAGTAAAAAAGCTAATAAACCGCTTCAACCCTCCTTATTTATTAATAATACTGCACTAACCGAAGTCACTTGTCACAAACATCTAGGTATCACTCTATCAGCTAACGCAAATTGGACTGAACATTTACAACAAATCACTAGTAAAGCCTATACAAAACTCAGTTTCCTCAGGTCACTCAAATTTAGCATTGACAGAAAATCTCTTCAAACTTTGTACTGTTCTTATATTAGACCTTTATTAGAATATGGAGATATTATCTGGGACAATATAACATTAGGCCAAAGTAAACTTCTAGAAAATACCAGCTTGAGGCAGCTAGAATCATGACTGGAGCTACAAAACTCACCAGTCATGACCTCTTATATTTAGAATCCGGCTTAGATACCCTCGTTAATAGAAGGAAAAAACATAAAATTATCAAATTTCATCAGATTGTTCATGGTCAGTGCCCTCCCTACCTAACCAGCATGCTTCCTGAACGTCACTCTAACATCCACTCTTATAACACAAGGAGAGCCGATTCTTTTTACCAACCTCCATGCCGAACTAATCTCTTTAAAGACTCTTTCCTACCTTCTTATGTTGATCTATGGAATGCACTCCCCGATGCCATAAAACGTAATCCGTCTACTACTACTCTAAAAAGATACCTAAATGCTGATATAACAACTGTTCCTAACTATTATTACTTCTGTAAATCTAGACACGGCCAGATTCACCATGCTCGACTTAGGATGCACTGTAGCTCACTAAACGCACACTTATATTCTCGTAATCTTGTTAACAATTCTCTATGTTCATGTAACCAGTCCGACGAAACTACTGAACACTTCCTCCTCCAGTGCCCTAACTACCATCATATCAGAATTCAATGCTTCAGTATTATACCCCCCGACATTAATGTTAATACCTTATTATATGGTAACCCTGATATGCCAGATCAGTACAATGAAAATATTTTTGACTGTGTCCAAAACTTTATTAACCGTTCTAAACGTTTTAATTAAGCTCTAGCGTATCTAGTGAGTTTGTGTATACTACGAAGTAATCTCAATTACAGTACTGACCTGGTTGTGGTATATTGTACTTTGTTGAGTGAACCACAATCAAATATAGATCTATAGCAGTCCTAAACTCTTGCTTCGTCATCCTACAACGGTTTCCTCCTTTGAACCCATGCACCCTTTCTTTTCCCCTTCCCTGTACTTATGCACCTACTTAATTACATTATGTTGTCAGTGCTGTCCATTGCTCATGTAATTAGATACGGAGACAGATTAATATAAGTACATTGTACTTGTTTCTGAATCCAAAATGCATATTTGCTTTTGTACTGTACTCATTTCACAAAATAAAATACAGTTTAAACTAAATACCTAGATTAAATTTTGACAAAAAAATTGTAAAACTTCAAGCACTTCTTACTTCTTGGTGGGCAAAATTAATGTTATTAAGTCTCTCTTGATTTCACAACTCAATTATTTATTTATTACCTTGCCAAACCCATCAGAAAAATATATTGCTACAATAAATTCTTTATTATTTGATTTTTTGTGGAATGGTAAGAGCAATAAGATTAAAACAGATGTCATTATTCAAAATAATGGTGGGCTAAATATGATTGACTTATATTCTTTCATTCATGAAAAAATTATTTATGTTATCAGGCAAATGGTATCTGATCCTTAAGTCAACTATAGATCTAAATAAGTTGTTTAAATGTGGAAAGGATTATGTATATTTATGTGGATCAAGATGCCGCAATCAATTCTGGAAAGATGTTTTCAAAGCATGGGATAAACTAAACAAATCTAAGGATATATCGCTAAATAGACAAAATTGTATTCTCAAAACACCCCTTTGGTATAACAATGATATTAAAGTTAATAATAAATTTGTCTTTTATCCAAACTGGTTTATGGCAGGTATCTTGACATTGAATGATCTGATGAAAAATTCTGAAAACTTAACATTTCTTTCTTTTGAAGAGTTTCTACAAAAGTTCAGAATTAACACTAACATTCTAGAATTTCATGGATTAATAGTTGCAATTAAACGCTATTTAAGAAATCTCGAGTTCAAATCAGAAAGACTTTCGCATCCTTTCATACCACAAATATTAGATATATTCTTCAAGAATAAAAAAGGTGTGAAAGATTTCTACAAGCATATCATAATTCCAGCGACTATGCCTACTGGCACCAAAAAATGGAATTTGCAGTTTAACTTTGATTTTGAAAAGTGGTCAAAAGTATATAATCTTCCCTTTACAGTCACCAAAAATCCTAAATTAATATAGTCGCAGGTCAGAATTATTCCTCAGATCTTAGTAACAAATTCTTTTCTTCATAAAATAAAGATAAACCCTAGCCCTATGTGTACTTTATGTAATATAGAAATAGAGACAATTGTGCTTTGCTTATGGGAATGTAGGGAGGTGCAAACTCTTCTTCAGAAATTTGAACTTTATTAGATCTACTTTTAATACCATTTGCTTGTAATAAGGAGTCATTTCTTTTTGGAATAGTTTCACAACAATGTAACTCAGTTGACAATGAAATTCTTATTATAAAACTATATATATATATAAAACCAGATGTATTAGTAACTCTTTGAATATAAATGCTCTCATTGATGTGATTAAAGATAATTTTGTAGTTCAAAAATATATAAATAATAGTCAAAAGAATCATATCAAAATGCAATTTGAGTTAGGTTGGAGAAAATGGAAGCCCTTATTAGACTTATAAGTTCTTAACCTTAATATTATTTCACTGGCTCTAATTATCTCTGTACATGTATATTTATTTTGTTGTAATTATTAATCATAACGCTAACTCCGCCGACGACTCTTGATTTGCTGTTATTATTTAAATATTCTTTATTTACATGTAGAATACATTATACAATACATATATGTGTGTGTGTATGAAGAGAACAGTACCTCCTCCTCTCTACCCTCCTTCCTCTTTCCTTTTTTCTACCCTTTCCTATTCTGTCTGTCTTGTTTGTCTATTTGTCTGATGAGCGAATGGTGTGTGTATGTCCATGTAAGTGTAGTATAGGGAATCAGTTTTGATCGATGATCGGATATTAACAGTAAACCTAACATCACTGGTTATTATTTTGAAACCGATCATCAAGGTTGAAATTTCATAATTGATTAGTTATAATAGGTTGTGTTTTCTGTTTAGACATTGATTATAATTAGGTAATCACCTGCACAACACTATGTAAGTGTATGTAAGTTTGTGCGAAAGTTTATGATAATGTTTATATATGTATATATTTGAAAACTTTCAAAAACAAAAAAAAATTAAAAAAATAAATAAATAAATAAATATACTTGTACTATTGTATTGTATTATGTGAACTTGGAAAAATAAAAAAAAAAAACAATGAAAAAAAATAATAAATTGGGTGGTCGATCTTAATTCTAAAACTCGTTTACAAAATTTCAAATGAATTTGTCCAACACTTTCCATATTTTCATGACCCCATGTTTCAGATCAGTATAGTACTATAGGTTTCACTAAGTCATTATATAGTCTCACTTTTGGGTTTGTTCACAAAGCTCCTGCTTGCATTACCGTTACAGCAGAGTCGGACAAAAGTAAGGTATCGCCAGTGCATATCAGGACGAAAAGATTCACTAAGTATTCTGCTCTGTCTGAAATTAAATTTTTAATTGTTCCAGCGGAAGGACCGTGACAACATCATGCTCTCTACATGATTTCCATTTGATCTATACGCTACTATTCTTACGACATTTGCTATCATAATTACATACATCATTAAATATACAAAAGCTAAATGCTATTCAACAATGAACATCAGATATTAATGGATCAAAATTCATTATTTATACTGGAACATATCCGACGACACCAATTAATAATCACTAAAGCTGACATCACTATATGTAGTTTTACCTATTAGTACATCCTTTTCCGACCCGACCATTAGCGATATACATATTTTGTTTACTAAAATAAAAGAATTCATAACTTTCGCTTTACATTGACTAGACCCACGTAAAGAAATAATACATAGTTTCAACTGTTCAAAATCATAGAGAGACGAGTTTAACTCTTCATTTCCATATAGGTTTAATGAGTGAATAAAGTTGTCATCTGGTTCTACAAAATCATCTCTAATTTGTGTTTTAGCATTAAAATCTCCAATTATATCGACCTTGTTACCATTTTGGGAGAATTCTATCATATCCCTTTCAATTTCGTTGCAAGCTTCGGGAGATGCATACTTTTCCAGCGGTATATATATATATTCGAGTAAAAAATCTCCATTACACTTCTGACACAGTTTTAGGAAAGATCAGCATGGACTTGAGAGGTTTCTTTTAGATAGGATTACTAAACCACCAGATGTTTTGTGTGCATTAGTTCTACATTTAGCATAATATTCATAGTCAGACGGTGATTGTAAATCTCAGCAAAAACAAGTACATCATGTGTTTATATGAAGTTTTCAAACTTGGGTAAAAGTATTTTAGACTTAATACCGCAAACATTAAAAAAAGAAAGCTTGAAAGTGCCTTTTGACCATAATGGAGCATCACGGTTACGGATTGACCTCATGTTGCGTCTCCCTATAAGGGGCAACTGTCACTGCGGAGGTCTGGCTCGTGACGAGAATCACAGAAATGATTTTTTTACACTAGTAGGCACGGCTGTTTGCGGTCCATTTACTGATGAATGCCATCCAGCTCCCCTGTGAGAGAAGGCAGTATGATATCGGCAGATGTGATGGTGACTGGGAGGCTGATGATGAGGTGGAACATAAAGACTATGTACAGCTTATCACCTTGCAGTCGAGCGTTCCTTCCATGCCTTCTTGCTTCCTTAAACACAGGATTTAACAAATGTCACCTGTCATTTATTTCAGGTGGGCACTGTTCGAATACAGAAAAATATCGTTTTCTCCTTTAATTCTAGCTTTGGACACTCCCACCATCCACCCTTTTGTGTAATTATTATACGTGTTGCATAAATCTGTCAGTGTGGGTATACACTCATTTGCATACATAGTACACAGTTTCACTTAAAATTCAATGCAATTAACAAAACCAACCATTCGAGAGGTATTCATGATTAGAATAACAAATCTAGTAGCAAACTTTTCACGAAAAAACTGAAATATGGTGAGATTTGAAGCTATTTAATTCATTTGCAACTGTATTTCTACGGGATGTCATCGGTTACGTCCGCTTAGCGCTAGTCGCGTCGCAGGCATGTGAGCACTCATGTAGAAAAGGGTCATGATTAGAAATTGATTCACCACGGCATTTTTAAAAAGATATTTTTTCACCTACTTTTGGCCATGCTTCTATTCAATATAAATAGTATAGAGCAACTCGTACAAATTATTTCTCATTAAGATTAATGATTTACATTTATTAATAGCAGTCAATAAGTCAATTAATCTATATAATTCATTTGCTTTGTTGTTGCAACATCAATCTATGTTCTTAAGCAACAAATCCGTGATTTTTTCGCAAGTCCAATATAATGTGTTCTTTCGTGTAGTTTTAAGTTGTTTCATTAAATATGTATTACTGTGTTTTGGCATCATTTTAATATTATTCTCTAATCGTCCAGAGTATTGTATTGTCGCGTCCGTTACACATGCTGCCGGAATTAGTATCGTCTGTATCTTATAGTAATGTATCTGTATTTAGTGCCGTTTCGTTTCGTCTGTATTGTACCAGTAATTGTAATGTCCAAGTGGTCGGTTTTTGTGGTGTTATGTTGTTTCATTGGTTGTTTTTATTGGGCGATTTGGCGGGATATTTCTTTGTTCAGGTTTTTGTCTCGTCAGACTGAGGCGTTCCTTTGAACAGACTGGACGTGTTTAACAAGCCTAATTGTATTGATATATATTGAACTAGACCGTCTCTTGGATTGGTGTAGCTCCATGGTCAGTTTAAGGACATGGGCTTTGAGCCATTATTCAGGTATATGTGTATATCGGTATGTGTATGATTATAATTTAACTTTTAACTCAATATGAATTGTAAAGATAAATGCATCTTTGCATTGTAACTATATATTTATTTGATCAATATAAATATTATCGATATAAAAGTCTATGATAATCGTTGTAAACGTCTAATTTGTAAATCGTAATACTAGTAGTATACGATTGATAAGTAATAATTTTATTAGTGCTGTGAGAGTTATTTCCTTTGTGTGTGAAAGTTAAGAAAGTATGGTTAGCTTGAATGTGTAGTTTAATATTATTTGTTAGAGAGCTTTTAAGATGTCCTGATAAATGTCGGAATAAATGTCGTACCTAACCCCCGTGACCTTGTCGTTATTTCACCACAAGAATATTACGATTACAAACATAATCAAATCTTCTTTTAACCAAGTCTTGAAAGTCAACGATGTCAGATAAAATCAGAAAGCTATTTCTACTTTTACTAGTTGTTTCCAAAGCTAGAAAATGCATGTTTGTATCTAATTTGATATCTGATATTATGATTATCTAGAAATGTGTTAATTATGACGTATAAAATGATATTTTCTGTACGCTGATTGTATTATGGAATATTTACTTAGTCTGACACTCGAGCTAAACAGAAACTCTCACTAGCCGAGAGGTATTTTGTGGCTAGTATCTTACCAGGATTACATGTTCCCTCTCTAGGAAATAACTCGTCCTCGAGTGTCCAGTGGTCACAGCGTTACTTGTGAAAACTTGTGAAAATGACTTTCCATTGGTTCGCTGATGCTGGTGGGGTATGGCTAAGTATTATTTCCGGGTTCCTACATAGGCGCCATTTGTGGCGGTATGATCATAACAAAACCGCTGGGTTCGATGTTTAACTTTTATTAAAAAAGAGAGACATTCTGAAACATATTAGATAAAATAAAATCAGTCTCTCACACACAAATGACATTTACTGACGAAGTCCGTCATGTGTCACATGTCCAGTCCGCAGCTGACCACAACACACGTACAGCACACATACATACGTACAAAGCGCAAACAAAGAAACGTACTCGCGCTATACCCGGTAAGCTCTTACCTGTATACATGGACAGGTAAAACGTAACGCCAGTTTTACGGAGAATACACCAGTAATTAAAAACTACCAATTCAGTATGTTGTACTAAACGTCCAATAAGTACATATATATCCAACAGAATTTGACAATCAATACTGGGACAAATAGCATTGCCACCTTTAGATTAAAGACACGCGTAGTGGAACTCGGTTCACTTAAACTTCAAATACGACTAGGACACGTGGATACAAATAATTAAAACGTTTTCATTTCAGTAATAATTACCATAACTTTAGTATGCATATCTCCCACTAATTTCCATTCATTCTAAAACCCTTTTCTATTTCCCATAGTTGACCTGGAAATTCCTAATTGCATTTCTTTTTCCTCTCAGTATACAAATGAATGGTGTAACTGGAAGATAGTTGACCACTCTGTCATCTACGAGAATTTCATTCGTGTACGTTAAGTAAACCTTACAAATTTGACGTTGATTCAAGAGTACCCCGCTCAATATGAAGTGCGTTCTGGACCCATCAATATCGTGTGTGCCCCCCGCGAGCTGCATTAACTGCACGAACTCTTTTGTGCATTGAATTGCCCGATCGACAGCTTTTGATTGACAGCACGGGCAGTATTCGCCTCTTTGTTTACGTTTCGCTACTCCGACATTCGGACTAAGACCACAATTAATTTCACTATACGTTTCCTTGTAACATTAAAATTCATAACTTAGTCCCAAAGTTTCATCTGCAAATTTCTATTTTGCCTGACCAAGATCAACATCTGAGAAGCAAAATGTAAAAGTTTCAACCCATCATGTTGGGCATTTTCTGGAGATATACCTCCATGTGTGTCACCAACGTCAATTATATACATTCGGGTCAGGGGTAAAGGTGATAACAGGACTTTTTACACCGGATCCTGCAGCACAAAATACATGTTCAATATGAATGATTTACACACTGACAGGTAGATTATCATCTCTATGACACATCTACATCAAATTTATAGGCAATCCTCCAATTCAAAGAGGCATATTATTTTTTTCCCTAATATACATACATTTTTTAGGGACTTCATTCGTGGGTACTGAACCCGGAAGTATTTAATTGTGGTCTTAGTCCATTCTCCGACAATGGTGAAACGTTGCTGCTGGAGAACTTGCAACACCGATCTCGCTACTCAGAGCGATTACAGGGAGGTGTTGTGTTCATACCGTTTCCCAAACCACAGACGAAGCCTGAGAAGTACAAATCGTGGCTCCGATTGTGCGGACGGCCTAAGTATCAACTTAACGAGGAGATCCTGCGGTTTCCTTCTAGAGGAAAGCATTTTTCTTTTTTAATTTTATGTCTACTCAAAAGTACGTAAATATTCAGACTTACTTGTACAATTTTTCAATGAATATCAGTATTTTTTTCACTCAAAATTTTGCTAGCATAAGTTTTATAATCCTCTCTCATGTGCTAATAAGCCGCATGTTAATGTGTGTATTTACAAACAAACTTTATTTCGGACGGACCATTTTCGGATATTTATTGACTAAAGGGAAATGAAATTACCTGGACATGTTTCTGCTCTTTTACAAAGTTTTACTTTGTGAATGGTCTGTGATAATATGAGTGTTTACTGTTTAACAGTTGAAATGAAATCTTAGTCTTCCAATAAAGTATTAATATTCTTGATGAAAAAAAAAAAAACATTAACATGATATACATTAAAAAAAACATTTTTAAGAATTTAATGCTAGCTAAGAAAATAACCATTATATCAGTGATGTATCTTGGTGGCCATTTTATAAAGACTTTATATGACTGTAAAAGCAAACTTGTTTTGTTTGTTTCTTTGTGGTTTACCACTTCATTCCCACTTGAAACAGAGGTTAAAGGTGAATTTTCACGGGAAAGAAATTGCTGCTGCCGGGATTCAAACCCACAACCCTCTGCACCCTTCTGGTCGTGAAGCCTATGCTCTACCAACTGAGCTAACCCTGCATGAAGACTGTTTTTATTTTTATTTCATTTATTCTGCTCCATAGAAAACTATCACACCACTTGAACTTTGTTTTGTTTTTTTATTTTTTTTAATTATTAGCGAAAATGTAAAAGGGATATAAACCTATACGTATTCAACATTGTGTGTTGTTTAAAGAGAATCTTCAGCGAAAAATATTTTTCTTTTATAGATATGAAAATATGGGTTACAGTGACCACTTTACAAAAAATCAAAATTTTCAAATTCCCTAACGACCGGTATATTTCTTTATTTAATGATTGCACTGCTACCACATATAAAGTTAGTTTAAAAAGTGAAAAAAAAACGTATCGGAGTAATGTGGCGACTTACTAGGTTCTGGCAATATGCGTCAAATGAAAAAGACCGTTTTTACTCCTTCAACAACGGAAAGGGCTGTTATCAATAGATACAAATTTAGTATTTTGAATTCCATATTGATTGGTGTATATATTGTCTTTGAATAAATGCAGTGATTTGCCATATTAACCTTATTTGTAAAGGAAAACCTCATAAATATTCGACTGAAAACGGGTCGTAGATGGTATATATCCCCAATTTTTTCCGCTGACTGGAGAAAACATGGCCACTAATTTCAACTGTATCATCGTCTCTTGTTTGGAAGGACACTCGTTGAAAGTATGACCCAGACACGAAACCTTTTAATTTTTTCTTCAACGATACGTTAGAAGTATAATTAAGTCCGATATCATCGGGAATGACGTTCAATGCTGACGACATTTTGTTTGTCGGAGATGGTGAGAGTAGCCTCCCTTGATTTTCGGTAGGCGTGGTTATTTTTGCGTTGCCGATCGGCCAATTGATCAGGATATTAACCCTCCTCATTGATATCCGATTCCGTTCCTCATCCAGCGTCAATGCCAACTGAGCGACGTTGATTGGAGGATTCGGCCTACGTCTTATCCCTCTGTCCAACTCGTCCCATAAATAATTTTCTATTAGGGAGAGGTCAGGGCTGTATGGGGGCCAGTCTAGGGTGGGGACGTTGTTTGCAGCGAGATAACCACAGCAAACCCTCGCTACATGCGGCCGGGCGTTGTCCTGCTGAAACGTCAGTTGACGCTGCTGTACTAGAGGAACAACATGCGGCGCTAGGACTTGATCTTTATAGCGGATGGCCGTGAGATTTCCCTTAATAACTTGATACCATGTGCAATCCCTCCCCATACCATGACCGATCCTCCTCCAAAGCGGTCATTCTCTATCACGCAAGCATCTGCATAGCGCTCGTGGGTACGTCTATAGACACGGTGTCGGCCGTCTGCCCGGTAAAGCGAAAACCTGGACTCATCTGAGAACAGGACCCTTCTCCAACATTGCACTGGGAAGCGTCTTACGGAATGTGCGTTCAGCCATTGCATTCGTCTCGCACGTCGCCGCGCATTAAGCTGTTGTCCAACATGTGGCCGCAGGGGTCTTAGACGGAAGCCACGCAGTCGAGTACGCACTGTCTTTGGATCAATTGGAACATGATGATTGCGTAGGTGCGAAAGTCGCATTGCCCTATCCTGCCGACGCGTCGTCACACGAGGGCAACCGCTTCGGGGACGGTCTGCAACCCTTCCGGTGGCATGTAGTCTTTGGATGAGACGGCAAATGTTCGATGGATGGACCCCAAATTGATTAGCGATCTGATTATGCGGGGTACCGAGCATAAGAAGTGCAATGGCACGACCTCTGTCAACTTCGGACAGTCGTGACATTTTTGACGGTGAACTGTTTATGCTTAAAATGTGGGAAATCAAGACGGATATGTCTGAAGATTCGCACACACAGATTTTGAACCAATCCTTTATACTGGGTTCGAGATATCGTGCTTATGTCTCTTATTCTTTTGTACAAGCGGTGTGCGCAGTTTAGTTATGCATCAGTGATATTTATATGGTACCATAGGGACCCAACTCAAATGCACACATTTGTCAAGTTTCAAGTGTGTACGTCATGGATTTAATTTACAATATTAACTTTCTGCTAATTGCGTGTTTTTCCCTCTCAGTATATATAACATAAAAGGAAAAAAAGAGACTCCAATAACATTTTCAAGTTTTATTATATTATTGTAATTAGTAACATAGCATGGACCCAATTATATTTCTTGATGGTAATAATGATCTTAATACTTGATGGCTTAGGTCCATCAACTGACCACATTAGTAGTGAGTATATAGTCAACAGTTATCACTAATAATTAAAAGTGAATATATTTCACATCCTAAATGTTTGTCACTTAATTGATCCTGTGATGATTAAACAATGAGATTGTCCATGCTGTGTATTTTGTATGTATATAAGGAAGTGCAGATCCTAGATTTGTCATATATTCCCCGTCAACCACCAACATGGCAAATGCGCAAATTCAAGTGAAGTTTCTCCGGAACAAGTTTGGTAGACAGAACATCGCCTACAATGGATACATTTATTGTGTGAAGAACAACAGAGGTGAACGTGTATATTGGAGATGTACCCCCAACTGCCCAGCTACCCTAAGTACCTGGAAAAACATCCCTATCAAATATGGCCGCCATCCCCACAACCACCTACAGGAGCATGCCAAGACCGTCGCAAGGGAGATTATGGAGACTGTTCATAAGCGCTGCGTGGATGAAGTTTAGCCCATCCCCAGAATCTATGAGGAGGTGGTAATCAAGCTTCGATCTGATGTTTGTAAGAGAACACAGTCAAACAACTACCCACATTCCAGGCCACTAAGAACGCTCGAGGTATCCAGACTCCTCAGCTACCCAGGACCATTCAGGACATCAGTATAGAGGGCAAGTGGCCCAAGACTTCTGGAGAGGAATTCCTACTAGTTGATGGTGACCAACCCAGGATTTTAACCTTTGCTACATCAGACAACTAGATTGATCTCTGTAATGCTGACAATCTTCTGTTATGAAACATTTTACACGTGCCAAACTCAGTTTCAGCAGATCTACACCATCCATGCTATGATCGGAGACCACATGTACCCACTTGTATACAGTCTACTTCGCAGCGACATTCAGGCAACATACCAGCGATTCTTTACACTACCCAGGACCAAGATGATGGAACTCCAACTCAATCCAACCACAGTTTTCCTAGACTTTGAGACTGCTGCCCAGAACGCCACCCGCGCAGTATTTCCAGCTGTGAATTTGAAGGGCTGTTTCTTCCATTATACTCGGTGTATTTGGAGGAAAGTCCAACAGACAGGACTTAAACAACTCTACGCAAACAACGATGATGTACGACAGCTTGTGCGACGAGCTGCTGTTCTCTTAGATCGTGTTGAAGATGTCTGGTTCAATGCGCTTGAGGACCTAGAAGATGCAGATATACAACAGGACACCACCGATTACGTGGTCGTACAGTGGATTGACCGAGATCGACAGCTATGGAACCACTTCGAGACCCAGGGACCCAGGACAACAAATCACATAGAGGGATGGCATAGTAAATTGAAGAAGAAAGTGAACACGCCCACCCAAACATCTACAACATCATCCGCGTCTTTCAGAAAATACAAGCAAGCAACGAGATAGCACGCATTCAACACACAACAGGAAGACAATTAAGACTAAGAGCCGAACGCTACCGAAACATTGACAATGTTGCATATGTAATTAATTCTGTCATGCATTGCTACCGTAGTTTAGTTCTATAGTCTATCCATGTAATTGTATAATAAAAAAGTAAATTTGCTAAATATCTATTCATTTCAGTAATAATTACCATAACTTTAGTATGCAAATATGGTACCTACATCCATCTTTGTATCCCAAAAACAAAAGATTAAAAAATCCCGCCCTCCCTACGACCATGAGCCTTCACGTCATGAACATAGAGTTATCTCTCTTCCTCTTATCTTTATGGCTACCGGAGCGGGCGGACGTGCTATAATCCAGCTAAGTGCCTTTCTTTCTTTATAGCTTAAGTTTCGTTTATAGCCGAGTAATTAGTTTCTCGTCTTTTTGCTTTAAACCCATCTGTACATTAACAGTCTTTTCAGACTTTTAATAGTTAATTATCCTGCTTTTTTAGGTCTTTATTCGGCCTGCTTTTTTAGGCCTTTGTTCGGCTATTGTTATGCTCCACGTACCGAGCGCGTGACCACGTGTTTTGCGCCGTTCGGTTTTTCGTGGAAGTTTTTTTCGCTATTTTTCGGTTGTATTGATTATCCGACCGCTTTTTTTGTTTAGCTATTTTACGTTTCGTTAGCTTTTACTTTCGTTCGTATTTGATTTTTTTCACTCCATTTAGTTTTTGTTACGTTTATTTGTGTTAATAACTGTTGTTATTTGCTTATCGTAACAATTATGGCTAGTTCAGGGCTGCGTCGTGGTTCGGCACATGGGTGTTCCTATTTCTTTGGAGAGCAGGACCCCCATGATGCCTGTTCCTTATGCCGGCCTTCTCGCCGGAAGAGGGATTCGTCCTCATCTTCCGGTAAGAGAAGTAAGTCATCCAGGTCATCTACCCCGGCCCTGAACCGGTGGGTGAGGTTGTTACTGCTGGGGGTGTTCTCGCTCTGAGCTCCGCCCTCGAGCATGGGTTGACTCCCCCTGTCCAGGCGTGTCCTGGTGTAGGGGGGGATGCAGCCCGACCCTGACTCGGCGCAGTCAGTGGCGACGGGGATTAGTGACACGGAGTTCACTAATCCTAGTGTCAGTGCGGGGTCTGGGTTCCTACCCTCACAGGTCTCTGGACACGGGGCTTTTTGCTCAAGTCCAGATTTTCAAGTGCATGCCACACATGACGGGCAACTGGCCCCTAAACTAGCACAGCTGGAGTCGAGAGAGCTGGCTGGTGCTCGAGGCCAGAGAGCACCACAGGATGGAGAGGTTGTTGCGCCTTTCCATCCAAGTTCTGTCGTATGTAGACTTCCTGACAGTGAGTCTATACAAGGTATCTGACTTGCCTATGGGTCGGGTACCAGAGACAGAACAGGCCGACATTCAGGACAGCTGCCATGAACGCGGCGTTGAGGGCATCGGCGGCCTTACAGGTCTCACTGCTCGCCAATGTCGTGTTGGCCAGGCGATTTTCAGTCTTGAAGAATCTCCCAGTCGATGAACCTTCTTTCCCGCCTGTTGACTGTCCTCTTCCCTGGCCCTACCCTGTTCGGGGGAGCTCTCCCTTCTGTTCAGAAGGATATGAAGGAGGACTCGGTCGCTCAGCTCTTTTGGTGAAGAGGTTTCGTTATGAGAAGGCCAGCGCTTCGCAAGAAGAGACTAAGTTTTCGGCTGGGCAGGCAACAGAGGAAAAGGTAAGAAGGTTAAGAAACCTCCTGATGGGAAGAAGGGCTCCTGACTCTTTCTTCTCCTTGGCCGTGACAGAACAGGGGCTTGGCGGGGTGGACGGCGGTCCTCCCGTTCAGGTCTCTTGTCCTTCTCCCGCAGGCTCAGGCTCCGGCTCCGGATAGGCGGACGATTCGCTGGTTTGGCAGGGACTCGATCTGCCCCATCCGGAACTTCCTGTGGGTGGGCGTCTCTCCGCTTTCCTGCCTCAGTTGCAGGATATTATGGAGGACGCTTGGGCGTTGTCGGTGGTCAAGGAGGTTCTAGGTATCCCCCTTCTTCGGGATCCGCCTCTTACCGCCCAGCCGATTTTCTTTCCTCCTCTGGGGGATTTGGAAAAGGCTCGGGCGATACAGGAGGAAGTAAGGACCATGCTTTCAAAGGGCGCGGTAGAGGAGATTCCTATGTCAGAAATTACTCCCGGTGCCTATTCCCGAATGTTTCTCGTTCGGAAGAAGTCCGGGGCGTGGCGTCCGATCATAGATCTCAGTGCCTTCAACAGGCACGTAGATTCTCCTCACTTCAAGATGGAGACCCCACGGGGCATCATGGCCTCCGTGAGGGACGGAATGTGGGCAACTTCGGTAGATCTGAAGGACGCCTATTTCCATATCCCCATCAAGAAGTCAGAACGGAAGTTCCTCCGTTTCACGTGCAACGGCAAGGTCTTCCAATTCCGGGTCATGTCCTTCGGGCTGACGACAGCTCCTTTGGTATTCACCAAGCTGCTGCAGGTAGTCGTGGGATTCCTTCACTCTCGCGGAATAGACGTCCGCATCTATTTCGACGACTCCCTCATGCTTCACAGGGTGAGGGAATCGCCAGTGAAGGATACCCGGCTGGCCCTAGAAGTCTTGCTCAGAGTCGGCTTCATTCCTTCCAGAGAGAAGTAAGAGGTTTCCCCATCTCAGGACTTCGTCTTCCTGGGGAACCGTTTCGATACGGTTCTGGGCATAGCCCTCCCACCGGTGGAGAAGTTCAAGAAGGCCAGGGCTCTAGCTCTGTCCCTCATCGAACGGTCGCAGGTCCAGGTGCGTTGGTTCCTCAGTTTTCTGGGGTATCTCAAAGGCCTGGCAGATGTGGTCACCCTCGGGAGGCTTCACAAGGGGGCACCTGGTCTCACGTCCTGTGTGCCCTCTCCATCCGCATCCTTCTCCTCTGTCAGGAGATGCAATTGTCCATTGCGGTCAAGCATCTTCCGGGCAGGCTGAATGTGTTGGCGATTACCCTTTCCAGGAGCCGCCAACCAGTGTTGACGGAATGGCAGCTGTGTCCTTCGGTGTTCCGGGGAATTTGTCAGGTGTGGGACAGGCCTTTGACAGATCTGTTTGCCACTTCTCTGAACAATCAGCTGCCAACCTTCGTCTCTCCGGTCCCAGATCCGAAGGCTTGGGCTGTGGACGCCCTTTCTCTGGACTGGGATGGGATGCATGACTATGCATTCCCTCCCTTCAACCTGGTGGGCAGGGTGCTTCAGAAGTTCAGGGAGCATTATTGCTCCCTACTTCTGATAGCCCCTCTGTGGCTGAGGCAGCCTTGGTTTCCGGAGCTCTTGTCGTTTCTCCTTCCGAATCTCCTTCGCCAGCCTCGGTCCAGGACGACACACTCTCGACCAGAGATCCTCCACCTTCACGCCAGGAGGTTATCTCTGAAAGCCTCGCCAAGGCAGGCTTTTCTCGAGAGGTGTCAGATCGCATCACGTGATCTATCAGGGCTTCCTCTTCTGCTGTCTACCAGTCATGATGGAAGATCTTCTGTGATTGGTGTGTCGGCAGGGAGGTTGATCCATTCGAAGCCTCTGTTCAGCTGATTGCGGATTTCCTACTCTCTCTGTTTAGGGACCGCAATCTGGCACCTGGCACTATTGCTGGCTATAGAACAGCAATTGCCGGTGTCTTGGCTTTATATGGCAGGAAGGAGATAGGTTCTTCCTCATCTCGTTCTGCCCTAATCAGAGGCTTCGCTCTGGATAGACCCAGAGTTTGGCAGCTGGCCCCGCAGTGGAATTTAGCCTTGGTGCTAGATTCCGTGACAAGGTCACCTTATGAGCCTATGGAGTCTGCCTCTTTGAAGTTTGTTACTTTCAAGACAGTCTTCCTTTTGGCTCTGGCCTCTAGACGTAGGAGGAGCACGCCTTGTTGTCACTTCCTTCTTGCCTTTGTTGGTCCATAGGCTACGCTGCCGTTACTCTCCTTACTGATCCTTCGTTCCTTGCGAAGAATCAGGTCCCGGGGTTCTCGCCCGATCCCATCAAGATTCCAGCTTAGACTAGCTCGGAGGAGAGAGATAGATTGCTTTGTCCCTGTAGGGCTCTAAGGTTTTATCTTGATAAAACCAGGGGGGGGGCTCCAGATCCCGTCTGCTTTTGCCCATCAAACGGGGACAGCGAGACATCTCCTCCCAGTCGGTGTCTAGGTGGGTATGCCAGGTCATTAAATATGCTTATGAGCACTCGGATGACCAGACTCGGGCGAGGGTGAGAGTGTGGGCTCATGAGGTAAGGGCCCTCGCTGCGTTGTGGGCCCTACTTAATGGGTCCTCCTTTCAGGAGGTCATGTCTGCTGCCTTCTGGCAGGGCAGGGATACGTTCACAGATTTTTATCTGCGATCCCTAGCTTCCCACTCAGAAGATTTGTATTTATTGGGGCCTCTGGTGGTTGCAGTCTGTGGCTGTGCCTCCCCGTTAGCCCCGGGGCTGGTCTTTTCCGTTCCGCAGCACGTGGGTTACCTGCTCGTTCGCAGGGAGGTTCCCCTCCTTCTTTTATGCACTCTGTCCCGCTCCCTACCATGTTCAGTTGTGCTAGATGGGCTGTTTGGCTGCTAGTCACCACTACGGTAAGACGAATTCGCATACTTAAGTTATGGTAATTATTACTGAAATGAAATTTAGGTTTTTTAATGTCAAACCAATTTTCATGAGGTAATACTTACTATAACTTTAGTATGCGAATTCGTCCCACCCTATCCTCCCCTCTTCCTATCTGCCCGGCTGCCCCTCTGCGGGTGCCCCATAAAGGCTAAGAGGAAGAGAGATAACTATGTTCATGACGTGAAGGCTCATGGTCGTAGAGAGTGCGGGATTTTTGAATCTATTGTTTTTGGGATACAAAGATGGGTGTAGGTACCATATTTCCATACTAAAGTTATGGTAAGTATTACCTCATGAAAATTGGTTTTACATTAAAAAACCTCAAGTTAGTATGAATAAAATTTTTAATTGATATACATCGTGTTGTTTTATAAGATGATAATGGAAATCTTTTTATTATTATTATTATTTTTAATCATAATTCCAAATTTAAAAAAAATACACTTGTTAGATATTACTTTACTTACACAATATTGCTTATTAGTGAACAGGTAAATACAGATAAATAATTAACCTGTACTACACAGGTACTAAAGAAGAACAGATTATAATGAGACCTCTATTGTTTTCCAATGTTTATATAATTCCTTTGATCTGGAAAAAGTGGGAGAAAGGAGAACAATCCCCTTCTTTATCCATGGCGTTGGGCTTAGCAGACGTGTTCCACTGTGTGCCGATTCTCATCGTTTACAGGGCGGTATTCCCCGTTCTGCTGGGAATTTTTGTTTATTTCAAAGCGGAGTTTATCGTTTTGTTTCTTTTCCCATTTGTTTATTAAGTTGGCCTGTTTATTTCGGCCTTCGTTTTTTCTCCGCTCGTGTTCAGACACGCGTCGGTGATTTTTCGTATTTTTTCGATTTGGGTTGCCTTTTGTTACGCGTTTTTTTCTGTTAATTTATATTCAGTTCATTCACGTTTTTGCTTATCCTGTTGTTGCTTTACAGCAATTAAATTAAACTTTCGAATTTTTATTTCTTTTGTTGTTGTTTAGTTCTGTGTAGCCGAGCGTCGTGGCCAGTAATGGTCTTCGCCGCTGTACCGTGAGTGGTCACTTTTATAGTGAATTCGACCCCAATTCCTCGTGACCCCAGTGCCGCACCTGCTCAGAGGAGACACCCTGTGACTCCTGTTTACTTGGTTCTCCCTCTGGCAGTGCGGCGGCTACCGTTAAACGTCCTTTCTCTGGCCAGAAGAGTAAATCTTCCGACCGGGGTAAGGGCAAGCGCAAGTCTACCGCTGAATAGTCTGAGGATGTTGCCTACCGCTGAATTGGTTGGTGTCCAGGGATGGCCCTCTATCCTAGCCTCGGTCTGGTTTTTGGGAGGAGCAGCCCGGCTCAGAGTGGGATCGCTCTGATGCCGAATTGGTTGGGACCCTCGTAAGCCTTTTCAGAGCTTGCCTTCGGGTAAGGGTGTGTCCCAATCATTGGTAACTAACACGTTTAGTGTCTCCGGTGTACCGGTAGCTTCTGGTCCTGGGGAGGGTCCATGTCCGGTTCCTGGGTTGTGTGTACCGAGTTCCACCCCTTTCCCGAATCATGATACGCCCCACTTTAGACTGGCGAGTTAAAAAAGGATCAAGCAACAGTTGCGACCAATCCTTACGGTGACATAAGTTCCCGTCCACGTGGGGTGCCAGAAATCTTGTTAATCCGTGTAGCGCAGATCACAAGCCGTCATCCTGTAATGGAAGCATTGCTTGATGAATACCGGGCAAGATTAGTGTGACGATACCTACGAGAGGTATACTCGAAAAGGATCGGTGCTACAGAGAGCACTGATCTGTCTAAAATAGCCAAATGCTTCGTCATCTAATTAGTGACGCGCAGAATGGATTAACGAAATTCCCACTGAAAAAGCTCACCAATGTTACCTATCGAATCCAGCAAACGCATCGTTTGGTAACTAACACGTTTAGTGCCTCCGGTGTACCGGTAGCTTCTGGTCCTGGGGAGGGTCCATGTCCGGTTCCTGGGTTGTGTGTACCGAGTTCCACCCCTTTCCCGAATCATGATACGCCCCACTTTAGACTGGCGAGTTAAAAAAGGATCAAGCAACAGTTGCGACCAATCCTTACGGTGATATAAGTTCCCGTCCACGTGGGGTGCCAGAAATCTTGTTAATCCGTGTAGCGCAGATCACAAGCCGTCATCCTGTAATGGAAGCATTGCTTGATGAATACCGGGCAAGATTAGTGTGACGATACCTACGAGAGGTATACTCGAAAAGGATCGGTGCTACAGAGAGCACTGATCTGTCTAAAATAGCCAAATGCTTCGTCATCTAATTAGTGACGCGCAAGAATGGATTAACGAAATTCCCACTGAAAAAGCTCACCAATGTTACCTATCGAATCCAGCAAACGCATCGTTTGGTAACTAACACGTTTAGTGCCTCCGGTGTACCGGTAGCTTCTGGTCCTGGGGAGGGTCCATGTCCGGTTCCTGGGTTGTGTGTACCGAGTTCCACCCCTTTCCCGAATCATGATACGCCCCACTTTAGACTGGCGAGTTAAAAAAGGATCAAGCAACAGTTGCGACCAATCCTTACGGTGATATAAGTTCCCGTCCACGTGGGGTGCCAGAAATCTTGTTAATCCGTGTAGCGCAGATCACAAGCCGTCATCCTGTAATGGAAGCATTGCTTGATGAATACCGGGCAAGATTAGTGTGACGATACCTACGAGAGGTATACTCGAAAAGGATCGGTGCTACAGAGAGCACTGATCTGTCTAAAACAGCCAAATGCTTCGTCATCTAATTAGTGACGCGCAAGAATGGATTAACGAAATTCCCACTGAAAAAGCTCACCAATGTTATCTATCGAATCCAACAAACGCATCGTTCCAAACCACGTATCGTTCATTTTAATCGTTTGAAACCATACATAGGGGACCAGAAACCCACTTGGTTCGACGATTTGAGGTACAGTAGAAACGACAGCAACGCCACTTCATTCCTCGATCCAGCGGAAGAATCTCTCTTAGTTCTACTGAACATAATACGGATGCGGCAGAACACGATGCAGAATCTGAGAATTCTGACGCTGGACGTTTGAAGGATGATTCGTCGGATTCTGTCTCCGACGGCCAAAACGTTGCAAGTATGCGTGGTAGACGTATTGTTAAGTCTGGATGGCATAAAAACTACGATATGTAAAGTTGATGTTCCCAGGTAACCTCGTGGAAGATGGCTCCAATGGATAATGTTCCATATACTAATTTTACTCTTTATGATTTGTATTCGATAGGACACAGTATTGAAAGGCGGTTCTAACCTCACGTATATGTACCACTTGATATTTGTCGTACGTCACAACTGTGTGTGGAAACACTCTTCTTATAGAAGAAGTAGGTACACCGTAGTTTTATTATATATTGTATATTAACGAATGTCATTAATTTAGTAATTTCATGTGATTCATTGTCAGATGTGAAACTGTTAAATTCTTTTGGATTATTAGAATTATGATAACAGTTAAATGTAACCTTTTTAATATTTTGTAATAGTTAATACGGCAGAACGTGTAAGCGTTAATTACGGCGAGAATATAAAGGTATTAATCCATGTATAAATTAAGTACACGTTTTAATTGGTATAATAGAATGGATTTAAATTATAATCAAATCCTTGGGAATATGTATATTGAAATTCTTATAATTTATTTTTAATTCCTTTCTATTTTTAATTTTTGTTTAATTCTAATAAGTAATTTCTAGGACTCCTTGCTTTCATATCGTAAATCCTCCACATAGCCAAGATTGATTGAGTTGTATATCTCTACCTCTAATTTCCCCATTCGCAATCAACTTCTTTGTCTAAATTAATGACCTAATATCCCATTTCTGAGTAAAATTGATTTTCGATAATATTAATATTATATCATGTACATTTACAACAATACTGTAATCCTATTGTATTGTGATATTTTGTTTTAACACTTTTGGACGAAGGCTCAATAAAGGAAAGATCCAACTAAAAAGCTGTCTCCATTATACTTTTACAGAAAAGTCCGATGAAAGACGTGTGCGTTGGATTCTCTTGTCTTCGGACACTGTACCGGAGAAGGTAAATGGAAGGCTGTCTAGTGTTGTGGATTTTTTATCATGAGGGAAAAGGCACTGGGCAGCTGATCGGGTTGACAAATCCCCTAGACCGGAACCTAGAGGAGGATGTCACACCTCTGGATTAGGTCGAGGCCCACCTGTGATTGGTACTCGAAGCCGCCGAGTGCGACTCCCATCCGTCCTTGACGATAGTGAGGTCAATTACGGAGGCACGGAGCACGCTCGGGATTTCCTTTGGCTAGTCTTCCTGGTTTTGTGTACCGAGTTCCACCCCTTTCCCGTATCACGATACGCCCCACTTTAGACTGGCGAGTTAAAAAAAGGATCAACCAACAGTTGCGACCAACCCTTACGGTGACATAAGTTCCCGTCCACGTGGGGTGCCAGAAATCTTGTTAATCCGTGTAGCGCAGATCACAAGCCGTCATCCTGTAATGGAAGCATTGCTTGATGAATACCGGGCAAGATTAGTGTGACGATACCTACGAGAGGTATACTCGAAAAGGATCGGTGCTACAGAGAGCACTGATCTGTCTAAAACAGCCAAATGCTTCGTCATCTAATTAGTGACGCGCAAGAATGGATTAACGAAATTCCCACTGAAAAAGCTCACCAATGTTATCTATCGAATCCAACAAACGCATCGTTCCAAACCACGTATCGTTCATTTTAATCGTTTGAAACCATACATAGGGGACCAGAAACCCACTTGGTTCGACGATTTGAGGTACAGTAGAAACGACAGCAACGCCACTTCATTCCTCGATCCAGCGGAAGAATCTCTCTTAGTTCTACTGAACATAATACGGATGCGGCAGAACACGATGCAGAATCTGAGAATTCTGACGCTGGACGTTTGAAGGATGATTCGTCGGATTCTGTCTCCGACGGCCAAAACGTTGCAAGTATGCGTGGTAGACGTATTGTTAAGTCTGGATGGCATAAAAACTACGATATGTAAAGTTGATGTTCCCACGTAACCTCGTGGAAGATGGCTCCAATGGATAATGTTCCATATACTAATTTTACTTTTTATGATTTGTATTCGATAGGACACAGTATTGAAAGGCGGTTCTAACCTCACGTATATGTACCACTTGATATTTGTCGTACGTCACAACTGTGTGTGGAAACACTCTTCTTATAGAAGAAGTAGGTACACCGTAGTTTTATTATATATTGTATATTAACGAATGTCATTAATTTAGTAATTTCATGTGATTCATTGTCAGATGTGAAACTGTTAAATTCTTTTGGATTATTAGAATTATGATAACAGTTAAATGTAACCTTTTTAATATTTTGTAATAGTTAATACGGCAGAACGTGTAAGCGTTAATTACGGCGAGAATATAAAGGTATTAATCCATGTATAAATTAAGTACACGTTTTAATTGGTATAATAGAATGGATTTAAATTATAATCAAATCCTTGGGAATATGTATATTGAAATTCTTATAATTTATTTTTAATTCCTTTCTATTTTTAATTTTTGTTTAATTCTAATAAGTAATTTCTAGGACTCCTTGCTTTCATATCGTAAATCCTCCACATAGCCAAGATTGATTGAGTTGTATATCTCTACCTCTAATTTCCCCATTCGCAATCAACTTCTTTGTATAAATTAATGACCTAATATCCCATTTCTGAGTAAAATTGATTTTCGATAATATTAGTATTATATCATGTACATTTACAACAATACTGTAATCCTATTGTATTGTGATATTTTGTTTTAACACTTTTGGACGAAGGCTCAATAAAGGAAAGATCCAACTAAAAAGCTGTCTCCATTATACTTTTACAGAAAAGTCCGATGAAAGACGTGTGCGTTGGATTCTCTTGTCTTCGGACACTGTACCGGAGAAGGTAAATGGAAGGCTGTCTAGTGTTGTGGATTTTTTATCATGAGGGAAAAGGCACTGGGCAGCTGATCGGGTTGACAAATCCCCTAGACCGGAACCTAGAGGAGGATGTCACACCTCTGGATTAGGTCGAGGCCCACCTGTGATTGGTACTCGAAGCCGCCGAGTGCGACTCCCATCCGTCCTTGACGATAGTGAGGTCAATTACGGAGGCACGGAGCACGCTCGGGATTTCCTTTGGCTAGTCTTCCTGGTTTTGTGTACCGAGTTCCACCCCTTTCCCGAATCACGATACGCCCCACTTTAGACTGGCGAGTTAAAAAAGGATCAACCAACAGTTGCGACCAACCCTTACGGTGACATAAGTTCCCGTCCACGTGGGGTGCCAGAAATCTTGTTAATCCGTGTAGCGCAGATCACAAGCCGTCATCCTGTAATGGAAGCATTGCTTGATGAATACCGGGCAAGATTAGTGTGACGATACCTACGAGAGGTATACTCGAAAAGGATCGGTGCTACAGAGAGCACTGATCTGTCTAAAACAGCCAAATGCTTCGTCATCTAATTAGTGACGCGCAAGAATGGATTAACGAAATTCCCACTGAAAAAAGCTCACCAATGTTACCTATCGAATCCAGCAAACGCATCGTTCCAAACCCCGTATCGTTCATTTTAATCGTTTGAAACCATACAAAGGGGACCAGAAACCCACTTGGTTCGACGATTTGAGGTACAGTAGAAACGACAGCAACGCCACTTCATTCCTCGATCCAGCGGAAGAATCTCTCTTAGTTCTACTGAACATAATACGGATGCGGCAGAACACGATGCAGAATCTGAGAATTCTGAAGCTGGACGTTTGAAGGATGATTCGTCGGATTCTGTCTCCGACGGCCAAAACGTTGCAAGTATGCGTGGTAGACGTATTGTTAAGTCTGGATGGCATAAAAACTACGATATGTAAAGTTGATGTTCCCACGTAACCTCGTGGAAGATGGCTCCAATGGATAATGTTCCATATACTAATTTTACTTTTTATGATTTGTATTCGATAGGACACAGTATTGAAAGGCGGTTCTAACCTCACGTATATGTACCACTTGATATTTGTCGTACGTCACAACTGTGTGTGGAAACCCTCTTCTTATAGAAGAAGTAGGTACACCGTAGTTTTATTATATATTGTATATTAACGAATGTCATTAATTTAGTAATTTCATGTGATTCATTGTCAGATGTGAAACTGTTAAATTCTTTTGGATTATTAGAATTATGATAACAGTTAAATGTAACCTTTTTAATATTTTGTAATAGTTAATACGGCAGAACGTGTAAGCGTTAATTACGGCGAGAATATAAAGGTATTAATCCATGTATAAATTAAGTACACGTTTTAATTGGTATAATAGAATGGATTTAAATTATAATCAAATCCTTGGGAATATGTATATTGAAATTCTTATAATTTATTTTTAATTCCTTTCTATTTTGAATAAGTAATTTCTAGGACTCCTTGCTTTCATATCGTAAATCCTCCACATAGCCAAGATTGATTGAGTTGTATATCTCTACCTCTAATTTCCCCATTCGCAATCAACTTCTTTGTCTAAATTAATGACCTAATATCCCATTTCTGAGTAAAATTGATTTTCGATAATATTAATATTATATCATGTACATTTACAACAATACTGTAATCCTATTGTTTTGTGATATTTTGTTTTAACACTTTTGGACGAAGGCTCAATAAAGGAAAGATCCAACTAAAAAGCTGTCTCCATTATACTTTTACAGAAAAGTCCGATGAAAGACGTGTGCGTTGGATTCTCTTGTCTTCGGACACTGTACCGGAGAAGGTAAATGGAAGGCTGTCTAGTGTTGTGGATTTTTTATCATGAGGGAAAAGGCACTGGGCAGCTGATCGGGTTGACAAATCCCCTAGACCGGAACCTAGAGGAGGATGTCACACCTCTGGATTAGGTCGAGGCCCACCTGTGATTGGTACTCGAAGCCGCCGAGTGCGACTCCCATCCGTCCTTGACGATAGTGAGGTCAATTACGGAGGCACGGAGCACGCTCGGGATTTCCTTTGGCTAGTCTTCCTGGTTTTGTGTACCGAGTTCCACCCCTTTCCCGAATCACGATACGCCCCACTTTAGACTGGCGAGTTAAAAAAGGATCAACCAACAGTTGCGACCAACCCTTACGGTGACATAAGTTCCCGTCCACGTGGGGTGCCAGAAATCTTGTTAATCCGTGTAGCGCAGATCACAAGCCGTCATCCTGTAATGGAAGCATTGCTTGATGAATACCGGGCAAGATTAGTGTGACGATACCTACGAGAGGTATAACTCGAAAAGGATCGGTGCTACAGAGAGCACTGATCTGTCTAAAACAGCCAAATGCTTCGTCATCTAATTAGTGACGCGCAAGAATGGATTAACGAAATTCCCACTGAAAAAGCTCACCAATGTTATCTATCGAATCCAGCAAACGCATCGTTCCAAACCCCGTATCGTTCATTTTAATCGTTTGAAACCATACATAGGGGACCAGAAATCCACTTGGTTCGACGATTTGAGGTACAGTAGAAACGACAGCAACGCCACTTCATTCCTCGATCCAGCGGAAGAATCTGTCTTAGTTCTACTGAACATAATACGGATGCGGCAGAACACGATGCAGAATCTGAGAATTCTGACGCTGGACATTTGAAGGATGATTCGTCGGATTCTGTCTCCGACGGCCAAAACGTTGCAAGTATGCGTGGTAGACGTATTGTTAAGTCTGGATGGCATAAAAACTACGATATGTAAAGTTGATGTTCCCACGTAACCTCGTGGAAGATGGCTCCAATGGATAATGTTCCATATACTAATTTTACTTTTTATGATTTGTATTCGATAGGACACAGTATTGAAAGGCGGTTCTAACCTCACGTATATGTACCACTTGATATTTGTCGTACGTCACAACTGTGTGTGGAAACCCTCTTCTTATAGAAGAGGTAGGTACACCGTAGTTTTATTATATATTGTATATTAACGAATGTCATTAATTTAGTAATTTCATGTGATTCATTGTCAGATGTGAAACTGTTAAATTCTTTTGGATTATTAGAATTATGATAACAGTTAAATGTAACCTTTTTAATATTTTGTAATAGTTAATACGGCAGAACGTGTAAGCGTTAATTACGGCGAGAATATAAAGGTATTAATCCATGTATAAGTTATTATGGAATTGTACTTTAATCCTATGTAATATGTTTCATTTTTTAGGGTTTTCTATCCCTTCGCTAAATAAACATGATATGATTGAGAACCCTGAGTTGTGTGGTTGATCCCCCCGGAAACACGACTTTTATGTCTGGATTGACTTCTGTCTGCTTCGGGTTGTTATGTCGGCCATCTTGTGAGATGGGCCGTAGTCATTAGTATCACGTAATGTGATTGGTCAGGGCTTCAGCGGCGGAGCCAGTCGCTGAGAGTCTGTTATTAGTTTCTACATCCACCGGATGTTTTTCCACTAGGGTCAAAGGGTATAAAACGGCGATACACGTGCAGTGCCGGGACCTTTTCTGGCCGGAGTTAGGCGAGTTCAGTGGGTTTGCCGCAGTATTACTGATGCTTTGAAACCAGAGCACTGGGGAATTAGACTTAGGCCTTTACGCTTCGAAACCGAAGTGATAGTTAAATGTAATTAAGCCTTCTTAGACAGTTGACACTCTGAAAAAAGAGGAATACCTTTACTTTTTATAGTAATGTCGTAAGGCTGTCACCTTAGTCAGTAAGCTGCGGGGCACGCTCCGAAACCGGAGTGAGGGCTGGAATTCACGTGGTATTAGACTAGTATACAGTTGAATTATGTAGACCGCTCTGAAATCAGAGTGAAAGGGTTTATTTGCTCTCCATTAGTGTAGTGTCAAATTCTGACCATGTAGCTTATAGTTAGTAGCTATTATGTAGGTTTCTACGGGAGGGGGTTGGTTTTTAGCCCGTCTCGTAGGCAGACCAGTGTACTTTAAAAGTTTGGAGTTCAGTAGATAGGTTTGGGCTATTTAATGTAGCCAGTTTTGTTCTAAAAGCAGCAGTATCTGTGGGGGGCGCACTGGACCCCAGTTTATTTCACGTTGTCAGGTTTTGTTGTTTTGCTGCTTAGTTTATTTTTTTTGTCGCTAATTTACATTTTTGTTAAGATTTTCTGCTGGCTTTTTACACCTTGGTTGACCGATTTTTACTGATGTTAAATTGTTTATTTTTGTTTATACTTTGTTATTGCTCCGGCACTATTCGCTGATATTCCATTGACAATTAAATAGCGGAACTTGAATCTTGGCGTTGTTGTGGGTCTTTCCTAACACTTCGACTAATCAGGAGAAAAGAACCGGAAGGTGTGCTTGGGAGTTGACTGTTGGCCACTGTTTAGTAACTCGATTTTGGCCTTGTACATTTGTACACTTTAAAAACACACAACGCGAAGTCATTTGTGTGGCAAACTCATCTCCTGAGCCCGCCTACTACAATAGGAACTAATGCCGAGGAAACTTCTAACTTCTTTGATGCACTTTAGTGTAGGCCAATCCCGGACTGCTGAAACCTTCTCAGGATCTGTCTCATAACCCTGACCAGAAATCAGATGACCTAGAAAGCTAACTTTCCGTCGAAAGATACAACTTTTTGGGACTTAGCTTAAGACCGGCAGAACGTACGCGATTCAACACCTGTGTGATATGATCTAGTCCTTGTTCGAAGGTCTTGGCAAAGACTACATCATCCAAGCACACTAGACAAAGCTTCCAAGTTAAACCTGTAAGGAATTGCTTCATCAAACGCTCGAATGTCCAGAGTATCATCGATGCGGGGCAATGGATGACTGTCCTTAATAACTGATGTCATTCAGCTTACGGTAGTCAATACAAAACCATGTTGAACCATCTTTCTTTTTCAATAAAATAATGGGTGATGCCCACGGACCATTTGAGTTCTCAATCACACTCATTTCTAACATTTCCTTTACTTCCCTCTCCGCTTTTTTTGTTTGGAAAATGAAATTCTGCGGGGGCGCTGATGTATTGGTTTTGCATCACCTGTGTCGATTGCATGGGTAACTACATTTGTATTGCCGATGTCTGATTGGCTGTTGGAAAATGTGTCGCTGTACCGTATAAGGAAGTCTGCAACCTGTTGCTGCTGATATTCCGTCAGATTTTCCTTCAAGCGCTCAAAAAGGTCAAGAAGGTGCTCATGGACAGATTTAACAGTCTTAACTACAGAATTGTTCAGATCCTCACCCTCAAGCTGCGAGACAGCACATACTGGTTCACAGAATGCAGCAACAGTGCCCTTTTTTACAGTAAGGGGTCTTTCTGTTACATTCATGCATCTAAGAGGAATGAATGACCCGTTTGGTTTTACAACAGCTTTAGCAAGAAAAATGTGGCTACGGTCTATGAAGCGCAAGGTTGGTTCAACGACACAAGTTTGACTATTTAATTTCAACTACAGGTTTTCCACGGACAAGAATCTCACTTCTAGGGGATATTGTTATCGTCTCTCCTATAGTCACGCAACAGCAGGTGGCACTCTCTTCCGAGAGAGACAGATGCAGTGGTACGTTGAGCCCCTCGATTTCAAGAGCAAGCGAGTCTAGACGGATGCTGCATCCATTTCTGGTGAGAAAGTCTGCACCAAGGATTCCGTCGTTCTTTATATCAGCAAACTAAACTATATGATTGACGACCTTTTCGCCCTGTTTTACAGCTGCACTTAAACGACCTTGTAGTGGTGCAACCTCACCAGTAGCAGTAAGCAGAGACTTACTGACCCTCTGAACTTCTTGTACCACAAACTCAGGTAATTCCCTTAACAACTTTGTCCGCAGCAACGTAATTGAAGCACCAGTATCAACCAAACATTTAACAGATAATCCCTCCACATTAGCCATTATAAACACGCCCTCGTCATTGGTCCATGTATTATGTACGGACTACTATGAGGTTCGGCCTCGATAATTCATCTACTGTCGGGATGCAGCCCCCCGAGTCCGGCTTCATGCAGTTTTTCGAATTTCCATCAGTTTTTGATTTGGTGGTACCTTTTTGTTTATTGGGATCACTCTTGTGATTCGACCATTTCGGTTTGAAATTGCCCTGATTGTGCACAGGACTGGACTGGTTCTGGGCCTTACGATTGGTATCGGGTAACTTGTTTTCAATTGTATTCTTTGGGGCATCAGTCTCGTGTCTTAAAGACTCGGCCAACTGATCATTTGGTCAGTTGCCCTGATTGTGCACAGGACTGGACTGGTTCTGGGCCTTACGATTGGTATCGGGTAACTTGTTTTCAATTGTATTCTTTGGGGCATCAGTCTCGTGTCTTAAAGACTCGGCCAACTGATCATTTGGTAAAGATTGGAAGGGGTACTGGAATTTTGAAGAGGGACTTCAGCCTTTCCATCGACCGCACGTACTGGCCTATTTCTATATTTGTCGGCTGGCTTATGAGACTCAAGTCTCACGGCCAGGGTCTCAGCTTGGGTTAGGTTCTGTAATTGAGCTTCCCGCAAGCGTAGACGGATGTCCGAGTCTACAATGGCATCTATGAAGAAATCGACAGACAGTTTCAAGAACCGACTACTGTGCCTTTGGGTAAGCTTGACGGGTTAAGTTTACGTATAGACCTTGACAAATCAGACAATGACTCATCCTTGCCCTTAATCTTAGTCTGCAGCTTCACACGGTACATTTCTGATTTACTTTCACTGCCAAACCTCCGCTGCAATGAGGTGAGTTGAGAGAAATCACGGCGACCAGCACTATCAAGATCACTTAGTACTGCCCTAGCAGCATCAGACAGACTCTCCACCAAATAAAGGCCCTTCTCCCCATCATCCCATTTATCGATGTCTGTCACAATTTCAAACTGGGACAGATATTCCTCCCAGTCTTCCTTGCCATCATAAATGACTGGTTTCAAGAGAACTCTTTTAAAGAAAGGTCCCGTAGACTGTACAGTATTAGGATCAACACTTGAATCAGGACAAGTCGGCATTTTAGTACAAGCACGATCTGACGGAGTAGTACTGAAATCAACGCATGTTTGGGTACTAACAGGAGCAGCAGGTTTGTCTACTTGAGTGCTGCTAGCCAAACGGACACCTGTGTTAAACGAACTTGACCCGTTTGCCACGATTTATTGGAACCGTTTTGTGAGCAAGTAGGGTGTCTCCTAGTATATCTGAGGCTAGACATTTGTCAGTATGACTATCAGTTTGACAACATCTGTCGGACATAGAAACACGTGTACAGGGTATCAATTCACTTTGAATCTTGTTCAAATTGTCCTTTAAATTGAAGGTTTGTTCATTGAGTAACTGCACTTCTTTCCTAGTGTTGACTAATTCGCTTAGAAGATAAGTAGATGTTTCAAGGACGTTATTAAAAACAGTTCTCATTTCACCCTGAAAATCTTCAATTAAACACGAAATGAGTTCATTTTCTTTTTCAAACATGTCCAGAACAACTTCCGGAGCCAAAGCGGTAGTATGGGGTACCAACGGAGAACGCGTGGGAGTGAGAGAAAAAGTAGCCATGTAGCGAAACGGTTCAAGAAAATTTCTTATGGTTATGCCCATGGAATATAAAATTAACTAAGCGACACTAACATGGCATCACGTTGGGCGCTAATGTGACAAATAGCATTGTCACCTTTAGATTAAGAGCACGCGTAGTGGAACTCGGTTCACTTCAACTTCAAATACGACTAGGACACGTGGATATATATATAATTAAAACGATGTATTCGGCATGTTTAAAATTATCATAAGTACATGTAGATAAAGTACAAACAGATATATAAGTTCATGGGGAAGAGACAAAGTCAATAAAATCAGAGTGTCGTAAACACGTCTGCACTCTTGGGAGTCCACGCTCTGTCTGCTAACACAAAGGAACACTACTCCCGAAGTCAACTTTCATACCAGTGGCCACTTGACTTACACACTCTAAAACCCATTACAAAACACGATATAAGTCCACTCGTCACACACATACGACCTACAAAGGACGACTCGTCACACGCAGGTACACGGACCGGTTGTACAGGTGACGTAGCTAAAAATAGATCACCTACGTGGACAACGGCACGAGTACGAATACTACAATAAATATCAGCATTCACTCACGCGTGCATGCTCGAACATCATTCGCACCACATAATCATAGGTCCGTGACAATACAATAACTAAATAGTTTTGACCCTGTTACACTGTGTTTTACATCGGTCTGCCTGAAATATGAGTAAAATGGACCCAAATATTTCAAAGTAGCTATTTTGCCAAAATGTTAAAAAAATGTATTAGCTAAAAAACTTGGGATGGTCGGGAAATAAGAAACATGAATTGTTACATTTATCTTAAGCGTAATCAGTGACTTAAAAATAACAAGGCCACGAAAGTAATCCAACTCGTCATTGCTTTTCAACTGGAAAATACAACAGTCTTTTCAAATATCATCATAGAATCTAGTTATATAGTTATGCAGCATCTCTGACTTTCTGTTCAACAAAACTTGTCGTATTTCTCGTAAGAGTTAGCTCCCTTGATACGGACAAAATTAAAATTGGCAATGATTTATTTTTAGCTCCTTTATTCTATATCTTTGGTATATTTTCGTATATCTAATGTAGATTAATACTGATGGAATTCGGGAAACATATTTGGTCTGTGTAAAATGCAGGCCTCCATTCTTCTTAAGTTGAATCGATTAAAATCGGAACTCTTCAATGCGTCGAGTTGCCATGAAACAGTTCGTAAACAGCAATGGCGGAAAACTAAGCCGACAAGTGCCTGTTTATGTAAGTAATTCGGCTATAGATGCCGTTCATTTGTTAAATGATGATATCTAACAAGGTACAACTAGTGTACGTGATTTGTCAATCGAAAGAACAAAATTTTGTATTAGCAGATGTTAATCACATTAGAAGTAGGTAATACTGTACATGTGAACAGAATATACATGTAGTTCGTAATACTACATTGTATGACCATGGCTGATTATCACGGCTGTCAGTGAAAAACCGAATGTGTCATGTATATATATTGCATTTCATAATCTATCTTTGACGAACAAACGTCTTCTTGGTTATTATTAAGAATAATATGATAATGATATGGCATACAATATAATAATGTTAAACCCAAACCCCCAACATTACTCATAGTCCTATAAATATTTTTTTCAATAAAGTATCCAACTAGAAAAGGTAACAACTACAGTGGAATCCGTTCTGCAGAAACTGGATTTTCGAATTATTATCTGTTGTCACCTAATCCACTGGTACTGTTTGCAATGTATTCCCTATAACATCTGTACGTACAGGTGCCAGTCTGTTAACACCCATAACAATGAATCAAATTCTTGATGATAAACCATTTGTTCTGTGTACTGTTTACGTAACCAGATATAGATTTGACATAGTTTAGATTTCAATTAGTCACAGATTTATTTTCAATTAGTCAAACATCAAATGGAATTACCCAATTGGTTGAAATTACTGCATGCTGTTTTGCTTTGTAATATTTCGTGATTCATTTAAATCAAATCACTCAATAAGCATCATGCATCAGTTCGATCCATATTACCTTTTTTATGTAGTTGACATGGTACATCACACACTCAAGTGTTTAAGCCCAACTGAGCATATGCATTACATCACATAAAGGTGTTTTTTATCAATATTGATTTTGTATATCTGACATATTACAACAATTAAAAATATCTATTTATTTTTCCAGAATTTGATTTATCTAGATTACATGACATGAGGATGGAGAGAAGGATAGGCTTAGCAGCATTAGATGTGGAACGGTATTCCAAACAAGGAACAGCTGATCTACAAGTTGGACATATAGATAAAGCCCTTGATGCATTTAAGTATGCCTACAAACGCTCTCGCGATGTGGATGATGGCTATACTGAAAGAGCTTGTGCTTTCAATCTTGGTGCTGCATATGTCGCTGCAAATCAAGCCAGAAAAGGGTTGGATGTTCTTCAGCAAGCAATTCCTCCCGACAACAAAAAGGAGGGGCGATCCAATGGTGACCTCTATTTCAATTTTGGTTTAGGATTTGAAAGCCTTGGAAATTTAGAGGAGGCCATAAGATACTACACAAAGTCATACGAAGAGTATAAGTCAGAGAGAGATAACCTCCAGATGGAAGCAGAATCGTTGGAAAAACTTGGAAATTTACAGGTGAAAACTGACAACATTTTTGCAGAAGATTCATACGGAAAATTGGCGGAAGTTTATGCTCTCATGAATCAACCTGTTAAACAGTTAGAAGCCTTGAACCTTAAAGCCAACCAACAACATAAACACAATAAATCTGCTGAATGTGAGGTTACTGCTGATGAATGTCTCAAGCTTACAGAGCAATGCGGCAGTATAACCCAAGTCGGTAAGTCATTGTATCACATCATCAGATTACCTGTATTTAGAGTTAATGATACTTTAAAGACAGGTATGAAAATCAAGTGAAATATTAACATACTTTGTTTTTATGGTTTTAACGTTCTTCTGATTTTCTGAGGATTTTTTTCATCCCTTTTTTTAGGAAATGTTCTAAATGACCTTGGATTGATCTACACCCAAATGCAGAAGTATGATCGAGCTATTTCCTGTTTCGAGCAAGCATTGCCATTGGTCCGTGGTAGGTCAGGTGACAAGAAGCAAGAAGCGGTTATCCTTCAAAACCTTGGTGCAACCTACAACTTTGTTGGTGACTACCAGAGAGCTGTTGGTTTTCATGAATCTGCTTCAAATTTATATGGTAAGGTTTTAGAGTATCTTATATTTGTGTTAAAACAACCTTTTGAAAATTGCTTACCAAAATAATGTGTCTTTAATATGTACCAGCTATATCCCCAGATAAACACCTGTGCACAAATAGCCACCCCCCTCCATTCCCATGTCTTTCTTTCTTTTTGGAGAATCATCTATTTTAAGATAATAAGCTAAAAGTGGTTAAAAACTAAACCCTCCCTAAACTTTAATACTTAATTTTTACACCAGGAGTCGGGGTTTATTTGAGGGAAAATACACAGAACTAATTAATGCACTACACCCTGCTAAAAATGGTACATATCCTTACTGTTATACTTTTTGTTTGCGCTATTTTAAAATGGCATAATAAAAAAAAATATTCAAAAAATCAGCATCAGAGATTATGAACATTAGACAACAAAAAGTTATGTTTTAGAGACTGAAATATTATAGTCAATACAGGAATTTGTTGTGTGTATGCAGATTAGATTAACTGAATGATCATAGATATGTAATTTGCTAGAGCATGTTTAAATCTAAAGTTATTTCAAAGAGAGGTCATTGTGAAATATTGTTGATATGACAATACAAGCTGACAACTTTTATTGACAGCTGAGCTGAAAAATCGGAACAGTCAGGGACAATGTTTTGCTAATCTGGCCTTTGCACTGAGTCAGTTGGGAGACAAAGAGGGAGCCGGAGAAGCTTTTCTACATGCTCATCAAGCTGCCAAAGACACCGGTGAGTACAAATGTACTATATAAGTCAGTCATCCCCGATTTCCCACTAAAGCCTATCGACTTATAAGTACATCTGATATAAGTTACAACTGCCATCTCTGCCTCGGCACAGCTTGTCTATCAGATGTGAGTACAGATAATTGCCACTAACACGTGCCTGCATTGGGTTCAGAAAGTCAAAGACATAGAAATAATTTCTTCTGGAGTAATAACAGACTTTTGTTCAATTTATCAAAACCTAAAATTATCTGTTATTTTCAAGATCATAGGTAATTTTTTTCAACATTTTAGATTGGGGTTGACATTCTTTTTGCATTTCTCTTTGAGTTGAAAGTTCCATTGAATTTACTACAGAGTATATAGACTTTTTTGTTTCATTTTCCTGCATGTTCATGAATAAAAGAAACCAGTTAACTCATTCAGCTGTCAATGTATCATTTGGCAGGGGACACCCGCACACAGTGGCAGGTGTTGGAGGGCCTCGGAGCAGTTGCGTTTAACAACGGTAACATCCCCCGGGCCATTGACTGTTTTAAACGAGCCCTAGCTGTCATAGCAGCCTCCGAATCTAACACAACAGTACAAGACAGGATTGTAGGGAAACTAACCAACGCCCTCCAAGAACAGATTATAAGGAAATCTGTAGGCACCAGCAAGCATGATGCTCCTGTACGATTTATCAACTTTAGCTGACATTTGACTAATTCATATATATTGTTGTACATCTTGAAGCATCTGAACTTAATCTATTTAGTCAGCAGGTTTTCTGGAATTATTTGCAATAACACTTCATTAATTTCAGTTTAACACAATGATGATAGAATTTAGGAACTCCTTTCAATCAAAGTTCATAATGAAAGTGTCACTGTGGACACTAGAAAAAATTGTTATATTTTGAATATGATGTTTCAGGTAAAGACTGAACAGCGACATCTGACAATGGCCAATATTCTCTCTGGTCGGTCTGTCCAGGCTGCTAATCCAGTGTCTGAACAACCCATCAAAATGGAAACTGCTGATCCAGTACAGTCCTCAAGTAAACCAGACAATCCGAGGTAAACACTGTATTATTGCCTAAAATGTTCCTTCTGTAGTGAATATATTAGTTTCAGAATACAAATGTAGAATCCTTCATGGAGATTTTTGAAAAGGCACAGAAAAACTACATTTGTTTCTTTTAGAAAAATTACATAAGTGAATAATAAAATGACTATTATTGCTTTCAAAAAGTAATTGTCTGGTTTTCATAATGTACAACATTTTGTAACTTTATATTCTCAAAAGACAAGAAGAAAAAAATAGAAAGAGAGACTTTGGCTATAAAATTTAGATGTAGAGAATATCAACTTTTTATTACAATATTAATATAGTGAAAATACATATGTATGTTTATATCACGGAGCGCATCCAACTAAGAATTAATTTAAATCTCTGGGCTCTCTTGATAAACAGCTGATCCCTTTACAGGTTTGTCCCAGTGAACAGACCTGGGTCCCGCAGAGAATTCCAGAAAGTGGCTCGGGGCCTGAGTTCGCTGGGATCAGGCTCATTGAGCATGGATGGTAGTGAGACACTGAGACCTGGCACTCTGATAGTCAACTCGTCTTCTTCAGCATCTTCCTCCTCCTCTTCGTCTTCATCATCCTCATCTGAGGAGGATAGCCAGGATGAAAAGTAAGTTTGGTTTGGTTGTCTTGTGACTTGAAAGTCTCTTTAGATATATATAGATAATATAACAGCTATTGTAGAAAAAATACATGGTATGTATTTTATCTTTTATGTTTTAAAATCTGTTGTAGTTTCAGTCATGGTTTTATTTATTGATAAATGTGTAAATATTCAGACTGTTGAGTGATACTGATACAGGACTTTGGGTCTATTCTTTGTGACACTGTTGGTATAATTTACTGACCATCAATGCACATGATACTTGTATTAATTGTTGTCAGTCATCCATGATGAAAATATTGTTCATCCACATCCAATATTATTTTATTTGTGGATGAAATTGAACAAAGCTTTGCATATTTATTAAGTTATTAATTGCTTTCTTGCATGCATAGTTTAATCTCTCAAGACATTTTAACTTATACAATTTGTTGTGGGTTCATTACTTCTCAGCAGTATTTTATAACAATATTTGTTATCTTTGAGATCTTATAATCTAGTTGGTATATTTAACCATCTTATTTATTGAAGTCCAAAATATTTAACAAACTATATCTTGCTTCTGATATACTGTAACCATATATTTCTGCACATGTTAACACATAGTTTTGTATATCAAAGAGAATATTTAAGTGGTTTTTGTTGCTGTGAAGTACCATTACACAGTGTAACTTAGAATTCAGTGATTTGCATTGAAGTAAATATTGCTTATAATTTTGTTATTTAAAATGGGCACATAAACTATTGAAAAGTATGATAACCTCAAAAAGCCATGTTTAAGTATAATAAATATAGCATGTTTGTAATGAGTGTTATCTAAATCACAGACGAGACATGCTTATAAAGTTTTTAACTGATTACACAGACGAGACACGTTTATCAAGTGTTTAACTGATTACACAGACGAGACACATTTATCAAGTGTTTAACTGATTACACAGACGAGACACGTTTATAAAGTGTTAAACTGATTACACAGACGAAACACGTTTATAAAGTGTTAAACTGATTACACAGACGAGACACATTTATAAAGTGTTAAACTGATTACACAGACGAGACACGTTTATAAAGTGTTAAACTGATTACACAGACGAGACACATTTATAAAGTGTTTAACTGATTACACAGACGAGACACGTTTATAAAGTGTTTAACTGATTACACAGACGAGACACGTTTATCAAGTGTTTAACTGATTACACAGACGAGACACGTTTATCAAGTGTTTAACTGATTACACAGACGAGACACGTTTATCAAGTGTTTAACTGATTACACAGACGAGACACGTTTATCAAGTGTTTAACTGATTACACGTTTATCAAGTGTTTAACTGATTACACAGACGAGACACGTTTATCAAGTGTTTAACTGATTACACAGACGAGACACGTTTATCAAGTGTTTAACTGATTACACAGACGAGACACGTTTATCAAGTGTTTAACTGATTACACAGACGAGACACGTTTATCATGTGTTTAACTGATTACACAGACGAGACACGTTTATAAAGTGTTTAACTGATTACACAGACGAGACACGTTTATAATGTGTTTAACTGATTACAAGCTTGTCAGTGTTTTAGTGCTGATGGTGGTGGTCTATACAATTTAACACTAATTTCCCTGTTGTGGAAATCTACTAAAACATGGTTTATCAAAAGCATTGTAGAAATTGAATTGAAATGTTTTAAGAACAGGAATTCAACATCTAAGTCCAAATTGATATGATTAAAATTGTTATTAATAAATTGTTTCAATTATCAAAGATTTAGAAATTTTAGGTAACACAACTATGATATTTATTATCAGTAATTCCACAACAGTGTTATTATCTTCTAATTTCCTTTTTTTTATTTCCTTTTTAACATTTAATACTTTTCATTGTTTCTGTATGAAAAGATGAAAATGCCTTCTTTATTGTCCTGTTTCTTAAGCTTATGTTTTCAATACCATCATGTCTGGTGTCATTAACAAGTCATTTATGTTTTGTGTTGATTTGTACATGTTTGTCAAAGTGGAAAGACAAAACAGACTAAGTTGTAGCGGCAGGGTATGTTGAGTGTACTTATATGATACTATAGATACAGGTGCTGCCCACTTCGGAAATTACAGATGTGAGGATTACTGGTTTTTTGTTGTAGAAGGAAGTCAAAAGTACATGTAGAAGTAAAACCGGGGGGAAGTCTCCATCCTACCTCTAAATATGGAAGGTACTACATAATAGTATCATCACATCAGCAGGATATATCATTGAATATCTAAATTTCATAGACTTTGATGCTACAATATTGTAGTGATCTAAATGATATTAAGTCAGTAGAAGATAAAATCAATGTATTTATTTCAATGATTGAGGTGAAACTTTTACATGTTTATACTGTTGTGTGATACACACACATGGACTGTGTATCACGAATTTAAATAAAGTGCACAAAATTAATCTCCGTCTAATAATCACATTTTCTTCTCTTATCTAATCTTACAATCCATTCAAAATAATATTTTATCATGTGTACTTAGAGTAGTTATTTGTATAATTGTTGCACAATAACACAACAGCTTCATTTATTAATCAACACCTTATTTAGTGCAGACAGACTTAATATGAAATAACATACCAAAACTCACAAATTCAGTTTTGTTTTCTCGTTTGAGCACACCACCTATTGAAACTATTTGTAATATGACTAATTTATGCTTCATTTTGACTGTTTCAATTATCCTGCCATTTTAGCTTGACATCTTCCAAACGAATTGACACAAAGGCTTCCACCATTCAAAGGAAGCCTTTATTGTCAACAGCATCAGAGAAAACATCATCATCATCGTCATCTGACTCCTCGTCATCAGAGGAGGAAGGAGGGAAAGAGGATGATGAAGAACACATTGATACACAGGCTGTCAAGGCAGAGATGAAAAAACAACTGGCTCAAATCAGAGAAAGTAAGGAAGTTTGACCTACATGGACTATAGAGATACAAACAATTATTGGTACAAATCAGAGAAAGTAAGGAAGGCTGACCTACATGGACTATAGAGATACAAACAATTATTGGTACAAATCAGAGAAAGTAAGGAAGGCTGACCTACATGGACTATAGAGATTATTATTGGTACAAATCAGAGAAAGTAAGGAAGGCTGACCTACATGGACTATAGAGATACAAACAATTATTGGTACAAATCAGAGAAAGTAAGGAAGGCTGACCTACATGGACTATAGAGATACAAACAATTATTGGTACAAATCAGAGAAAGTAAGGAAGGCTGACCTACATGGACTATAGAGATACAAACAATTATTGGTACAAATCAGAGAAAGTAAGGAAGGCTGACCTACATGGACTATAGAGATTATTATTGGTACAAATCAGAGAAAGTAAGGAAGGCTGACCTACATGGACTATAGAGATACAAACAATTATTGGTACAAATCAGAGAAAGTAAGGAAGGCTGACCTACATGGACTATAGAGATACAAACAATTATTGGTACAAATCAGAGAAAGTAAGGAAGGCTGACCTACATGAACTATAGAGATTATTATTGGTACAAATCAGAGACAGGAAACCCATACCTGAGCCACATAACGCACGTCAGAGAAAAATGTTCACAGTTAAATAAAACAAAGAACACAGCAGAGACAGAAATGTTCACAGTTAACAAAAACAAAGTACACAGCAGAGACAGAAATGTTCACAGTTAACAAAAACAAAGTGCACAGCAGAGACAGAAATGTTCACAGTTAACAGAGACAGAAATGTTCACAGTTAACAAAAACAAAGTGCAAGCAGAGACAGAAATGTTCACAGTTAACAAAAACAAAGTGCAAGCAGAGACAGAAATGTTCACAGTTAACAAAAACAAAGTGCACAGCAGAGACAGAAATGTTCACAGTTAACAAAAACAAAGTGCACAGCAGAGACAGAAATGTTCACAGTTAAAAAAAACAAAGTACACAGCAGAGACAGAAATGTTCACAGTTAACAAAAACAAAGTGCACAGCAGAGACAGAAATGTTCACACTCCATGATCAAATTAAATGACATGCCAAAATCAATGTAACTAATTCTGTAAAACCAGTGTACTTGTATTAGAAATAAAAGGCTGACACTTAATTTTCAATGTTATGATGTTAATTGCAGGCTCTAGCTCAAGTTCTGAAGAAGAGGAGGAAAACCAAGCGGAGAAAAAGAAAGTGAGTTTTTTTTATTTATTTAATGGTTAATCTATCAAATGGATACAATTATATGTCAATTTCAAACAGTATTAGATTAAATATTTACTAAATATTTGTGGTAACATATTTGTTTTTGCAGATAACTATACTTGATCAATTTATAATATGTTTAATGTATGTCGAATACCAAAGTTATACCGGAATTTGTTTAATTGGTCCATATCTCATGCTGTTCTGAAGAATCATCAATAAAATGATATTTTATCCTGAAATAAGCCAACCTCCTGAATCAAAGGTAGTGTGTTACTTCTGTAGTATGGCAATACAAACATCGGATTTAGTCATTTTTGTTACGATGGGATTAAACAATAATTGTTTAACAATCAGTTATTTGTAACACAGAGGTGATAATGTTGCTATCACTGTCTTATAATGTCTGTTGTCTATATTTATACAAGAACTTGTTCTAATTTTTTATGCAGGGTACACATGCCTTGGGGACAGTAGATGAGAAGAGCAATGAATCAACATCTTCATCCTCTTCCTCTAGTTCTGATGAAGATGAGTAAGTCTTACATTTGAAGAGATTACCTAACAGTAATGATAAAAACATTGAATTATTTCTCTATTCAATTTAGATTTTAGTCAAGCAGTAATATAAAGACTATAAAACAATTTCCACATTTTTTGTACCTAGTAAATCTGTGGAAACAAAACAAAGACATATGCTTGAGAAAATGAGGACACTTAATACTTGGTTTGTAATAGTATATCTGCGAAAATATTGGATTTACAACTGAGTGACTTTGTCACAGAAAATCTTAAGTAAGGAAAATAACTAATGAACAAAAGACTGAATTTAAAACCTTGAATTTGTAGGTCTGCACCCCAACTGCCCACCTCCCCTCCTTTACTGTCAGGGAAAATGAACACATACGAAGACCCAAGCGTTAACTACAAACAGATCGACTTTGTAAACAAGCAAAAAGGTGAGGTACCATCTACAACTTCAAGCACACAAGACCATCCCAACTATTTAAGTGGGCAGTCTGACCTCTCAAAAGAAGATGATGACGATGAAAGTGACGATGAATTTGATTTTGAGATTTCGGGAAAATATGAAAATATTGAGAAATTAAGGACGCATGACAGCTCTGTTACTGCCCCATCGTCTAGCCAGACAGGTATACAGATGTCAACACTTTAATTTGGTTTCTTTACTTCAAATGTCTGTAGGAATAGCTTTTAGCTAATATAACCAGACCTCAGGAGGGAAATATATATACTACCCAGACATCTGTAAACAAACCATCATAGCTTTTTGTTGAAATATATATATAACCACGACATCTGTAAACAAACAATTATAGCTTTTTGTTGAAATATATATATAACCACGACATCTGTAAACAAACAATCATAGCTTTAAGTTGGTATGTATGATAGACCTCAGGAGGGAAATATATTTATATATAACTAGGACATCTGTAAACAAACAATCATGGCTTTTTGTTGGTATGTCTAATAGACCTCAGGAGGGATATATATATACTACCCAGACATCTGTAAACAAACATAGATTTTTGTTGGTATGTCTGATAGACCTCAGGAGGGAAACATATATACTACCCGGACATCTGTAAACAAACAATCATAGCTTTTAGTTGAAAGTTACTTCTGGTAAAATCTCATCAAAATGTGAACTGATTATAAGGTAGATATTTGTTACTTCATGTAAAATCTGTATGAGAATGATGAATTAAGTAAAAGATAGATATATGTTAGTGCAAGTAAATCTCCTTTAGAAGAATGAATTAAGTACAAAGTAGATATATGGTGCTGTAAGGGATATTTCCTTTGACAAAAGTATAATATGGTAAGTTTTTCAAGATGTTTATGAATTAAAAAGGTATGAGATATCAGTAATGTTATTGTTTAGTGGGTTCTAGTGTAATTCCTCTTTCAATTAAATATTCACAACAAATTCTACTTTATTCCTATATCCTTACAATACCCATTGTATTGTTGCTCTGTATAGAACCTCTTTCTATCAGTATGTATACATCATCATATTTACTCTCCTAAGGTCTGTTGCTAGGCATTAGAAACTTGCACAGATTAAATTATTAACTCAAAAGTGTCATTAATCTGCTTAATACTTACAGCTGCTGGTGAAATGATTTACCTTTTTTTTTCTTCATTATTCGATCTATTAAGACTAACACCGTAAATAGTCCTGTCATATATCATAAACACAGAAACCTGTCACAGTCAAAGCTTTTGACATCTAATGTCAACCAACAGCATAAAAGTTACCAGTTTACCACAGGTTCTGTTTATAAGGAATGTACAAAAATGCAAACTTGAGACATACCTTTCAAAACAAATGTAACAGTACTAAAACAGACATGAATGTGGTAGTTTTAAGTTTCTAGGGCTCTAATGTCATTGGGCACTGAAAATTAGGAAAACCAGTTGGCTGTATGACATTATTTTTAAACCTGATAAATTTACAGCAGAAATAGAAAAAACATAATGTTTCCTCCATTTTAATTTGATAAGAAATAAGCAATAAAGATATCATTTGATATTCTCTACTTAGACTTAAAGATTTTGTTTAATCCCACACAAAATCTAATGTTATGGATAGAATACTATGGATAGCCAATCTAAATGTCTCTGTCTGCAAAAATAGACTTACAGCTGTGTCGTAGAAAAATGGCCCTAATTGGGTCCTATCCGTTGGTATACTGATTTGATATCAGAAAATAAAGAGATCTGTATACAACGAGGTTATGTATATATCTATATATATATATACAGGTTTCAGGAAGTATCTATGGCTATGACAGGTTCAACTGCATGGACTTGTACACTCTGTAGTTATGTATGTGAGGTCATTTTCATTTATTGTGTCATACTGTAAAAGCATTCATTTTCGTGGAGTATTCATTTCTGCTGCTGCTCGTAGATACTCATAATCCACCAATTTATAATGTCCACAAACTAGTAGAAAAGTTATTACAAGTACATTCATTGAGTCTTTTTATATCAACAAACTCAAGTGTTCAAGAAATATCATATTTTTGAAAAACTACAAAAATTGAACTCCACAAAAATATCAGATTTTTCAGTAACTTTGATGTTTAAATGTTATCCTTACTGACAGTTTTGATAATGGTTGTGCTATATTGAAAATGCATGAACTATGATCATGGCTTTAAATGTGTTAACTTTCCTCTATACTAAATGGAAATGAAATTAGAAAACAAAAATCTCTTAAAAGATGTATGTTCATGAAGTATTAAAATTATGTATATTTTTCTGTTACTCACTAACAGTTTGATCATTGATTAAACCTTAAGATTTAAATCTCAAAAAAATCCTTAAATTTTTTTTTAAAAATGATTTTTGTATTTGTTTGAGCTGTTAATTTATGAAATATTAGCTTGATTTATGCCTACAAGTGTGGTTTGATATTAAATCAGTTATGATGAAAAATATTGAACCAATTTGATCAAAAACAATTTATGTAAGAAAGAAAGCAAAAAATGTTGTCATTAGCCAGTAATTGACTGGAAATTATAAATAAGTTCAATAAGAATTATTCGATTCACAATTTGCGTTAAACGTGAAGTAATAAGATTGTTTTGTGATCAGTTTGATCAGAAAGTTTCAAAATATGCAATATGGTTATGTGATAAATCTATGTTGGATAAATATATTTATAATAATTGTAAGTTACAAAATGGAATACCAATAACACAGATAACTGTAGTATACTTTTAGAAGATAAACATTATCGACTGTACAGAAACCGGTAAATGAAGAATGTAAAATGTTATAAGTTGAACAATATTGCTGAAAGTGCTAATCAAGCGTTGTTTGATAAACAGATACTGTTCCTAAGGATGAGGAAAGAGGTATGATACTTGTGTTATGATTTGGTTTGACCATCAAGCTGTGTATTGCTTTCATTAACATCTTAGAATAGCCAGGAAATTATTCAGTTTGTCCTCTTTATTTAAATTCTGCTGTGTATAGAATACATGAGAAACGTTGCTATGATACTTTAGTATTTTTGTGTGTTATAGAATGATGCATTATTTTTGGCTTTCGTGAAAATCTGGGATTGAAATCGATAATTATACTTGAACCACTGTAAACTACACTGTGACTAAATTTAGAATAAGATACTTCATTGCCTTGGCCACTTTGATGGCAGACAACATTAACTTTTAAAGTTTAAACTTTTAAACTAACACTAATATTTGTTTTTTTTATTTTAAAATATTTTTTACTAGATCTTAATGAACACATCAATAGAACCCCTTCACATGTCAATAGAGATATTACATTGTAGTTTAATTGTCCTCTTAAGTAATTAGCTACAGATTCAATAATACCCTAAAACTGAATACAGGTAAAACAAATCATAGCCAGAATATTGTTGAGACAAAATTTAATCTTTAAAAATGTTTCGTGAGAAGTTTTCATTCTAAAAATAATTTGTGTTTGAATTAAGGTTTTGTTAATATATTGATGTTTTTGAATGACGTGTCATTGTGATTCTTAGGATTTTATTGTTTCACAAGGCCTCTGTATTTCTATTCTTCCTGAAGGGAGAGCATATACTTCCTGCATTGTCCGTTTGTTCATCCATCCATCAACAGATTGTCTGAAGTATATAACAAAAACTAAAAGAGTAATCAACATGGAACTGGACACATAGATCTTGATAAGAAGAAGTGCAGTGTACAAGAATCTTACCTCTCTTTTTCAAAATTTAGGAGTTATCGCCCTTTGTTATTTTTCATTCTTAAACACAAAATCTATAGGAGATATCAACATGAAACTTCTAGCGTTTATTCGGGAAGTATCCATCAGTTCTACCGATTCTCTTGTCTATTTGATACGATTAGACTGTAAATAATACTTTGTGTTGGAGACATTCTGTTAGCATGTTTGATGTGAAAATATTGTTTTCTGGTAGTGTTTTGATTTGAAAAGTGTTTTCTGTGAGCATCATGATTTGAGAATATTGTTTTCTGGTAGTGTTTTGATTTGAAAAGTGTTTTCTGTGAGCATCATGATTTGAGAATATTGTTTTCTGGTAGTGTTTTGATTTGAAAAGTGTTTTCTGTGAGCATCATGATTTGAGAATATTGTTTTCTGGTAGTGTTTTGATTTGAAAAGTGTTTTCTGTGAGCATCATGATTTGAGAATATTGTTTTCTGGTAGTGTTTTGATTTGAAAAGTGTTTTCTGTGAGCATCATGATTTGAGAATATTGTTTTCTGGTAGTGTTTTGATTTGAAAAGTGTTTTCTGTGAGCATCATGATTTGAGAATATTGTTTTCTGGTAGTGTTTTGATTTGAAAAGTGTTTTCTGTGAGCATCATGATTTGAGAATATTGTTTTCTGGTAGTGTTTTGATTTGAAAAGTGTTTTCTGTGAGCATCATGATTTGAGAATATTGTTTTCTGGTAGTGTTTTGATTTGAAAAGTGTTTTCTGTGAGCATCATGATTTGAGAATATTGTTTTCTGGTAGTGTTTTGATTTGAAAAGTGTTTTCTGTGAGCATCATGATTTGAGAATATTGTTTTCTGGTAGTGTTTTGATTTGAAAATATTATAAAAATAGTGTCTTTATTTAAGAATGACATTTAGACATTGGAGTGAATAATCTTCATTGTTTGTCACTGCTGAAGGAGTGACGACACGGAGTTATATCTTTACAATAGGTTATTCTATTTTGGAGGTTACTGATCGGGACTATCGTTTACCAGTTTTTGTGATATTTCTAAAGAACATGTGATAAAAGTCTTGTTAGCTTTGTATTTTGCTTTCACTATGCAAAGAAAAAATTCTAAATATTTTTGTTTTTATTATCAATTATATGGTATCAATTTATATCAATTAAGGTTAAATGTTATCATTCACTTTCTGAACTAAAAAAATTGAGAAACAATATTGATATCATGTTGATACGGGGATGTTACTTTCAATGTCTATATAAAGTAGTTTTCTGTCATCTTAGATACAGGAGTATTCTTGAAAGTTTATGTTGCTTGTTTTATAAAAGAGCATGGCATTTTCATTCTCATTTCTTATGTGTAAAATGTAGATTTATAGATTTTAGCCAGTTTATTATAAATTTAAGAGACGGTACATGAATGTTCTTCATTAACTGTTTGTAAATATCATTACAATTCACGCATTCAGTACTTAAAATCTGTTTATTGGAAACTTAAAAAAATTATTTAAACCTTTACAAACCTGAAATCAGCAAATCTAAATGAGAGAAAAAATTTGATATGTTGACATATATATTTTGTAAAATTGGTTTTGGTGTAAATTGATCAAGCTTATGAAATGATTGTATACTTTAACACCGAGAAAAAACTGTAAGAGTAATATATCAGCAAACTTTGGTATCTTCCTATCTTTTTTAATTTTATAAAGTAAATGAACAAGACATTACCTTTGATCTTTAGCTGCTGCAGCAGCACGTGCTTCTGGTAATTGGGAGGACCACCGCGAGGACGACCCCACCTATCAGAGCATCGACTTCCGCACACAGCAAGGAGGGTTTGCTAACACTCCACTAGGAGATAATGAGGACCACAAACATGTGTCAGACCTACCAAGAGGAGAAAGGTAAATAACCCAATATATTTTAGTTTCCAAATGTAGATGCTTTTTTCGATGTGTCAGCATTATCCATCTCTGTGACAATGTTTTACTCTTCCCAGTAGATTACATTTCTTCGCCATTGTAAACCATTTAACAAATAAATGTTAATGTTGTAGAAAAGATAATAATTCATTATAGATAGTCTTATATAAATACTAACACTCTGTTACTCACAGCTTCAGTTATCACATGTATAACATTAACATGTATGTTTTTCCCTGTAATATATATTTAATTGCATATTTCTCTGCTGTTGATGCCCTCAGTAGACACGAATCTCCATAAAATTTCTTCTGTTCTTATAATGCATGGTAAATAACACAGAAATAGATTGGATTTAGCAGATTAACAGCATGCTGTTGTCTTTTTTCCTTATGTCTTTGTATAACGATGATATATCTGCACCTGTGCAATTGTATATACTTTTGGACTTTTGTATATACTACATTAATTCAATCATTCATATTTATAAACGATAACATAAAATACTTCAGTATAGTAGTCGTTCATGTAGATTTTCTAAATTCTATTTGAAATGGCCTGTACTAGGTTGAGCTTGAAACAAAAGTTACAATGTTATCAATGGCATTCGTTTTTTTTAACTAAAAGCATGCATTAATGTCAATATGTAAATGTTTCGTTAGATACAATGTTTTTTTCATCAGTTAGATGTGAAGTCACATCTTCACCTTAGATATATTATGATTCACCAAACTGCCACTTAGAATGAAAATTAACCATTACTTACTGTTAATGTTTATTTATAATGAATACCAACGTCCTTAGATATTTATTCACACAATAACAATGAAACATTTTTATTCAGTAATTAATGATATACCAATAAATACCATGTTGAACCATTATACCAGAACATATCCACTAATACTTTAATATCAGTGTTACTCTGAATGTACTAGGTTTATCTGTAAATATAGCAGTCACTTATATATACCCTAATGTCGATATGATTTATCAAACAGCTCTGTTGTAGGTGATATTGAGAGGTCCTCTGTTGTAGGTGATATTGAGAGGTCCTCTGTTGTAGGAGTTATTTGAGATAGTCAATAGGTGCCGTTTATTACCGTGTATATATTGTTTGGTTGTTATGTCTATATGTATTATTACCTCGTTACTTGCTTTCCAGCCTCGCTGACCAGTATGTATACACCAGTAACTGCTTATCTGAAGCTTATGTGTCAATGTGAATGATTAGTGCTTTTTATCATCACTATTATTATAACACAAGTTACATGTTTCCTAGATGTTGAGAGTGATGTTTTTGTAGATATGTTGTACACACTTCGATTTCTATGATATTTCTTAAGAACTCTCACCAAACAATCAATGGTAAGTAAATATGTGTGTACACTAAAATCACTTACATTACAACCGTCATTCCCGGCCCACATCGACTGTCAAGTTTTTCATGTAACAATCAGAGTGAAATGAAGGGAAGTTACTGTGAGAGATCAAAATACGTTAACAATGGAGGTAGTGAGTCTTTTTTACTGAAAAAAAGAAAATACCCACATGTCAACATAATCGTAATCCAATCAATTTATAATACTAATGAAAGGAATAAAAGGAAGATGTAAACGGAGAATCTTGAAAAAGTACAAGGAGAATAAGATCAGGTGTTCCAGAAGAGTAAGCATCTCCTGCTCCACCAAATAAACCTTGGTCAGTCCAAGTAAGTGATGTCACATTGTCAATTGACAACAAGGTAAACAACAAGGAACCAGCAGGCAAACTTACAAGCATCAAACATGTCCAGTGCCATATCACACTATTGGAATATTTCTCAATGAGATCATTATGACGATCGTAAAACTTCCCTATTATGTTCATCAGCTTTCATCTTTTGAAATCTAGTGTTACGAGTTTGTCCGTCAGCTGACGACTGTTTGAACAAAAGTTATGATAACTGCAACAGGCCCTTGAATATCGAATCACACTACTTTCTCTCGAGGAAACAATGCAAATCATTATAAGATATTGATGGATTCGAGTATTAACTTCTTAGTAATGAAACCTCGGGTTTGTAACATAACATTTCTTGTTAGAAATGCAATAGATTAATACTAGAAGGGCTATAACTGTGTTATAACATAAGTATGGTTGAGTATAATGATATTGTACCAACACTGACGCTGTATTGTCTATTGTTACACACTGTTGTCGTGTCTTGACCGGCAGATGGACACATCTTTTGTTTGTATCGCTTCATGTTTCATGTTGTTTCTGAAAGTAAAATTTCGTATAAATGTGAATATATTTTGTTTGGACTGTAAGTGACTCGTTGGTCTAATTGTTATAAAACTTCAAACTGATCTGTAATTAAAGAAAGGTCATATGTAATTAAAGAAAGGTCATATGTAATTAAAGAAAGGTCATATGACCTATATTGGTATTGAAGATTTGTTGCCATACTATTGTACTTAGTTGAAGACTCCAGAATTTTACATATATAGCTACATATTTTATTTGTTAATTTCATTTTCATATTTTCAAGCATACTTACTGCTTAGAAGATATATAAATATATATATATATATATATATATATAGTAATATTTCAGGACTTCATCCAAAACTAATCACTATTAAAAGTTAATTAACAATGAAATAGAAAATGACATTTGAATTCAGAATTTTCTATTTTGGCTTTCTTTTCTATAAAAAATGATTTTATTTAGAGTAGACTGTTAGTAGTAGCTGATTTATCTGTTTAACCTGAACACTAACTTGCTTGCATCAGTTAAAAGAGAAATAGTTAGATTGTCACTTTTGATAGATTTATATGAAAGTAACAATTAGAATGAAGAAGCTGTTTAAGATTTATGCTCTACGTGTATTTGTCATAAAAACACGGCATTTTGTTCACAAGCCAATAAGACACCCTTAAAAGCCCAACAGGAATAATATGTAGACAACCTCTCCATTTTAAGTGATGTTTGGGTTTTATTTCCATCTTTCACCTCACATAACTTACATTAAGCTGTGTCCTTAAGCATAGTTGATCTTCACCTTTCTCCGATACATTGTCACGATTAATGGTTTCTACATTGTATGGATTCTTTAGCTCCGAATATTCATTTAAATCTCAGAAATAGATACATAACGTGTTTTAACAGAATCATCCCAGTTCTTGTGTTTCCTTATGTTTAAATGATTTCATATACAGATACGTTACCTAAACACATTAAGTGCTATGAGGATGCTAAGGTTCAATTTCCATTATGAGTAATGTTCGGCACATTGTTTATATGATATAAGGTCAAACGAAAATAGTTGTGTTAAAAAGATTATTTCATGGAATATATTTCACGTTCTTGGGCAAAACAGATTTATTGAAATAGAAGGGGAGACAACTGCTACATAATATACATGCAGAGTTATTTAACTTATACCATGGGTTCCACTGTTTAGTTTAGAACTTGGTAACAGTGAGATTATTGATTATATGATACAGCCTCAGATAACTGTAGAATTAACATCAAAATGGTGACGTACAAAAGACAATACCTGCAGCTGTTGTTTCCATCACACAATGATTACATGATGGAGAAATACCCAGTGATGTAATGTAGGCAATGGAGTGTTGTATGGATTATCATATCACTGTAGTCAAGTAGGGATAATGTTGTTATATGTAGGGCTGTCACTGACTAAACACATTGTGTAGGGCTGTCACTGACTAAACACATTGTGTAGGGCTGTCACTGACTAAACACATTGTATAGGGCTGTCACTAACTAAACACATTGTGTAGGGCTGTCACTGACTAAACACATTGTATAGGGCTGTCACTAACTAAACACATTGCATAGGGCTGTCTCTGACTAAATGCATTGTGTAGGGCTGTCTCTGACTAAACACATTGTGTAGGACTGTAGTGTCACTGACTAAACACATTGTGTAGGGCTGTCACTGACTAAACACATTGTATAGGGCTGTAGTGTCACTGACTAAATGCATTGTGTAGGGCTGTCACTGACTAAACACATTGTATAGGGCTGTCACTGACTAAACACATTGTATAGGGCTGTAGTGTCACTGACTAAACGCATTGTGAAGGGCTGTAGTGTCGCTGACTTAACACATTGTATAGGGCTGTAGTGTCACTGACTAAACTACATGTGCACAAATTCAGAGATGTTTTGTGTAGGGCTGTAATGTCACTGATTAAACTACATGTGGACAAATTCAGAGATGTTTTATGTAGGGCTGTAGTGTCACTGACTTAACTACACGTGGACAAATTCAGAGATGTTTTATGTAGGGCTGTAGTGTCACTGACTTAACTACACAGGACAAATTCAGAGATGTTTTATGTAGGGCTGTAGTGTCACTGACTTAACTACACTGGACAAATTCAGAGATGTTTTATGTAGGGCTGTAGTGTCACTGACTTAACTACACAGGACGAATTCAGAGATGTTATGTGTAGGGCTGTAGTGTCACTGACTTAACTACACAGGACAAATTCAGAGATGTTTTATGTAGGGCTGTAGTGTCACTTTTGATGTTACTAACTAAACAAAATCATGACAAAGAATTTGATGATAATTATGGGCCGTAGTGTCATTGATTAAGCAAGATTCAATCACAAAGTGGGAGAAATTATGTGTAGGGCTCTAGTCACTGGCTAAAACCAACTCTGTACAAAGGGAAATATGTAAAGCATTTGTGTCACTTTTAGACAGTGAGAGATGGTATGTGTAAGGTTGTAGTGTCACTGACTATAAACAACACTTTGACACAGTAGGAGATGATATGTGTAAGATTGTAGTGTCACTGACTATAAACAACACTTGATGGTAGGCGTCAGGTTGAAGTGTCACTGACTTTACATAACTCTTTGATAGAGTGAGATATGATATGTGTAAGTTTGTAGTGTCACAGACTTAGACACAAGTGGGAGATAGTATGAATAAAACAGTGTGTCAAAGATGGGATGGTACGTGTGGGAATCAAGTGTGACTAAATATATAACTGTGGCAAACAGATATAAATTTGTGTATACAATCCTTTTTCTTGTTGACACCTTACAGTATTTTGTTCTATAATTGTATTTAAATCATAACGTAGGCATCACTGACGAGGCCTTGCGATATCGCTGTCTGAAATTCAAAAGTTAATTAAGATGTATTAGACTCTAGATTGATATTGAAAGGTGCTAATTACTTTTGTGTCTTTTGTGCAGTCTTCAATACTTAAGCTTGAAGATGCTGTCGTCGAATGTTGCTTCCCGAGGTTTAACCTAACCTGCATACTTTGTTTTAATTCGTTGAGAAGTGGAACGTTCATAATATACCTGTACCCATGTACCATATACTTGACTTTCTTTTGAAATTATTCAGTATTTAAAATTATGAAATGCAATTCATTAATATCTAGGCACTTTCCTATCTGGATTTTGACATCGGCTTTGACATTTGACCAGTGATTTTGACATCGGTGTGGACATTTGACCAGTGAGTTTGACATTGGTTTGGACATTTGACCAGTGATCTTGACATCGGTTTGGACATTTGACCAGTGATCTTGACATTGGTGTGGACATTTGGCCAGTGAGTTTGACATCGGTATGGACATTTGACAAGTGATCTTGACATCGGTATTGACATTTGGCCAGTGAGTTTGACATCAGTTTGGACATTTGACCAGTGATTTTGACATCGGTTTGGACATTTGACCCGTGATTTTGACATCAGTTTGGACATTTGGTCAGTGATTTTGACATCGCTCTCGACATTTGACCAGTGAGTTTGACATAGGTTTGGACATTTGGCCCGTGATTTTGACATCGGTTTGGACATTTGACCAATGAGTTTGACATCAGTTTGGACATTTGACCAGTGAATTTGACATCGGTGTGGACATTTGGTCAGTGAGTTTGACATTGGTTTGGACATTTGACCAGTGATTTTGACATCGCTCTCGACATTTGGAAAGTGAGTTTGACATCGTTCTCGACATTTGGCCAGTGAGTTTGACATCGGTTTAGACATTTGGCCCGTGATTTTGACATCGGTTTGGACATTTGGTCAGTGATTTTGACTACAGTTTCGACATTTGACCAGTGAGTTTGACATCGGTTTGGACATTTGACCAGTGATTTTGACATCGGTTTGGACATCTGGCCAGTGAGTTTGACATCGGTTTGGACATTTGGCCAGTGATTTTGACATCGGTTTGGACATTTGACAAGTGATTTTGACATCGGTTTTGACATTTGACCAGTGATTTTGACATCAGTGTGGACATTTGACCCGTGATTTTGACATCGGTTTGGACATTTGACCCGTGATTTTGACATCAGTTTGGACATTTGGTCAGTGATTTTGACATCGCTCTCGACATTTGACCAGTGAGTTTGACATAGGTTTGGACATTTGGCCCGTGATTTTGACATCGGTTTGGACATTTGACCAATGAGTTTGACATCAGTTTGGACATTTGACCAGTGAGTTTGACATCGGTGTGGACATTTGGTCAGTGAGTTTGACATTGGTTTGGACATTTGACCAGTGATTTTGACATCGCTCTCGACATTTGGAAAGTGAGTTTGACATCGCTCTCGACATTTGGCCAGTGAGTTTGGCATCGGTTTAGACATTTGGCCCGTTATTTTGACATCGGTTTTGACATTTGGTCAGTGATTTTGACTACAGTTTCGACATTTGACCAGTGAGTTTGACATCGGTTTGGACATTTGACCAGTGATTTTGACATCGGTTTGGACATCTGGCCAGTGAGTTTGACATCGGTTTGGACATTTGGCCAGTGATTTTGACATCGGTTTGGACATTTGACAAGTGATTTTGACATCGGTTTTGACATTTGACCAGTGATTTTGACATCGGTGTGGACATTTGGTCAGTGAGTTTGACATCGGTTTGGACATTTGGTCAGTGATTTTGACATCAGTTTGGACATTTGGTCAGTGATTTTGACATCGCTCTCGACATTTGACCAGTGAGTTTGACATAGGTTTGGACATTTGGCCCGTGATTTTGACATCGGTTTGGACATTTGACCAATGAGTTTGACATCAGTTTGGACATTTGACCAGTGAGTTTGACATCGGTTTGGACATTTGGCCAGTGATTTTGACATCGGTTTGGACATTTGACCAGTGATTTTGACGTCAGTTTGGACATTTGACCAGTGATTTTGACATCAGTTTGGACATTTGACCAGTGAGTTTGACATCGGTGTGGACATTTGACCAGTGATTTTGACATCGGTTTGGACATTTGGTTAGTGAGTTTGACATCAGTTTGGACATTTGACCAGTGAGTTTGACATCAGTTTGGACATTTGACCAGTGAGTTTGACATCAGTTTGGACATTTGGTCAGTGATTTTGACATCGGTTTGGACATTTGACCAATGAGTTTGACATCAGTTTGGACATTTGACCAGTGAGTTTGACATCGGTTTGGACATTTGGCCAGTGATTTTGACATTGGTTTGGACATTTGACCAGTGATTTTGACGTCAGTTTTGACATTTGACCAGTGATTTTGACATCAGTTTGGACATTTGACCAGTGAGTTTGACATCGGTGTGGACATTTGACCAGTGATTTTGACATCGGTTTGGACATTTGGATAGTGAGTTTGACATCAGTTTGGACATTTGACCAGTGAGTTTGACATCAGGTTGGACATTTGACCAGTGAGATTGACATCAGTTTGGACATTTGGTCAGTGATTTTGACATCGGTTTGGACATTTGACCAATGAGTTTGACATCAGTTTCGACATTTGACCCGTGATTTTGACAAAGCGTCTGTAAGATGCAGTTATTTTACAAGACAATGCCAACATGTGAACATAATTATAATCCAAACCCAAATTCAATAACACTGAGCAAAGTATAACCGAAATAAGGATTCACACGAAGAAAGAAGTACAAGGAGAATTAGACCAGGTGTTCCGGAACAGTATACGTCTTCTGCTTCATTGAAGACATCCGCTATGTAAATCTTGGTCAATCTAAGTAAGTAATGTCACGTTCTCAAATAAAAACAAGGAATATAACAACGGAACAATGATATCACGGTGACGATTGTGAAACTTCCCCATAATGTTCATCAACCTACATCTTTTTACAACCGAGTGTTGCGTAAAATTGGATTTTGGGAACAGGCCGTTGATTTTCGAACCAACTTAGTCATGTAAACGCCATATATATTTGGGATGTATGAATGTTGCTATCCAGAAATGGAAATTTCACAACAGGAAGATTGAAATCATCACTCGTATCATATAGCATGTTGGAAAACTGTCTATGTTGGTTTTGTTATAGGAAAAGATAAAGGCTACGCGGCTGTTGTAGAAAAGTCTGGCGTGCCCTTAATTGCCAATTTTGTGGGTATTTAAGACTGACGTGGGCAATAAATGTCGTGTTATTTAAAGCCAAGCCGTCATCAATATATCTGAGAGTGAAATCGAAGGACTTTGCAAGATAATTGTGACCTGTTATGATAAGCTCTTCAGCCTCGTATAAAAACAATAACAACTAGACCATTAAAGAGGCATAGTTAGTTCTCATAGGTTAGTCAATGGTCTTTTGGAAGATTTTACCACCAATCTCCACGATGATGTTGTCAACCATTTACTTGTCTTAAATCTTAAATTTGAACACATATTTCAGAGTGAAATATTCACTTTCTGTTAAGTAGTGTTTCCTCGAAATCCAATTATCACGACTACACGCCCTTCACGTTTTCATTCCACAGGCAGAACAGTAACAGCATGCCATTCCGTTTTCATGTCCATGAACTTCTCTTAACATACCGACATGATATCCACGGTACAGTGTAACATCCAGACATTCAATCTGAACACTGGACAGTTTTACATGCTGTGCTTTTTCTGCGTTCACATCCTTATGTTGCTTTCTCTTATGTTGGTCAAATTGATCACAACAATTTGTCCCTGTAAAGATTTCCTGGTGGAGTCTATCTGGACTGGTTTATATTGTTGACTTTAATTTGAGCGATCAGTCTGTGTATATATACAATCTTTTGACTCCATCATTGTTAAATAAGTAATAACTATTCATTGACAACATATAACAATATAAATATATTCTACAGCGTGTTTGGTTGACTTCTTCCTCTTATCCGCTCAATTCCGACCTCTTTTATCGAACACTTTGATTTTGGACTTTTGATAAACACAATACATTTGCCAACTCCATTTTTCAATTCCCTGTTTAGCCAATCTTCAATTGTTTGTAAAATATATATTCCTACTCTGTGTCAGTTACTGGAAAGTCTATGGAATCGAAGATGATCGGTCAGATCAGCTTGATAGTCCGTGTCGGTAGATATGATCTGAACACCGAGTCCGTGTCGGTAGATATGTTCCGAACACCGAGCCCGTGTCGGTAGATATGTTCCGAACACCGAGCCCGTGTCGTGTAGATATGTTCCGAACACCAAGTCCGTGTTGGTAGATATGTTCCGAACACCAAGTCCGTGTTGGTAGATATGTTCCGAACACCGATCTTAGTTTCCTTGTCACTTATAAGGTGATGTCTTCCGTCCTACGATGCTTCTCAGGATATTTTTCGCTATGTTTTATACTTGTTTTCGGCAGACGGGGAAATTACTAAAGGACAATATTAGCTTAATCAGATACTGAACATGGAAATGTATCTATATTGTAAACATCATAAGGATTTCAAAGTTTTTCAAACATGTGTTCTTTTTCCTTTTATTGTTTACATTCCTTAGCTAAGGGGGTGTCCGTATTCGGCTTGTATTAATTGTCTCATACGTCAAACATTTTCTGAAAACAATAATAATTGGTTTTATTTTAGATTTGGAAATACGTTGATGTCAGCGTGAATAATATAGAGAATACATTAATCTCGTACATGACTCACTAGCACTACCGAAAAATTGAAAGGACGTAAAACTATATCTATATATATACAAAAGTGGTATAACAATTGTGTTAATGATAATGTATGAAGATATAAATATAAACTTATAATCTTATCTCACAGTATGCCACAAAATAACAAGCACGTTCTGATATGGCGTAGGAGTTTCTAAGACGTACTAGGGACTGGAAATACTGAGTACGATACTAGCATCGGATATGTTTTACTGGAACATCGTTAGTTTTAGAGCGGAACATCCGTGTGCGTGTGCGCGTGCATGCATGTGGGAAATACCAACGAAGTTTAGTTGTCATTATAATTGTCAAAATTGCTTGCCTTGGTTAAAGTTTCTTAAACAGTATTTGTGCGAAACGATGTTTACTTTCCAAACGGATGGTTATGGTTGAGTGAAAATATCGTGACACAATTAATGATATACCGACACCTAATGACTTTTGTTGTGTGAGTGTTACACACTTCACACCATATTCTTACACATTTCAGTAGATACTAAGTCTCGTTTGTGGTGATTGATGTACTTCCGGTATGTATTTCCGGTATAAATGATTTGGCTTTTCTAGGGCGGAAGTAAGAATAAAGGACAGTTGTATGGATCCTTCACATTACAGACGATCACACATTCATAGAAACGCAGAGTTGCTATTGATTTCTGAGTAATTGGCACTCTCTGTTGTAGATGATAAACATATATAGTGTGTCAGGTAAACACTGCTGCACGCGCTCTTTGTTCTCAGCGTATTAGTGGTACATGTTTTAAATGGTCAAATGTGTGTGACGTAAAAAGAAACAATGGATAGTGTAATTTAAATCTAACCACTGATTAACAGGGTCGCATTATAGCCAGTGATACTCTACTAGATTTTTTTTTTAGATAACAATATCGTTGATAACGAGGATACCTGTCAGATATAGATGTGTACGACTCCATGATTACACGGATTTACTGCTCAGCTGTCACAATTTACTATTCACTTTGTGTCTTTCGTAAAACCCTCGAAATTGCATGTATATACTCTACTGGTGGACTTTTAGTCGTCGAGATTTGCCGTAACATGTGTTTGAATTCATTCGGAAGGTGACTTGATACAGAATATACAATGTACACAATTCTAAAATTGGCTGATATTTCAAAATCACGAAATTCATTCAATTATGAGTCTCTAAATTTCGGCATTTTGTTCGATCACTTTGGATTCTTCTCAGTCGCCTCCTGATTTTCAAAACTTAGACATCATTGACGAGTCCTAGAAGGACGAAATAGCTGCGTGATGTAACATCATTGACGAGTCCTAGAAGGACGAAATAGCTGCGTGATGTAACATCATTGACGAGTCCTAGAAGGACGAAATAGCTGCGTGATGTAACATCATTGACGAGTCCTAGAAGGACGACATAGCTGCGTGATGTAACATCATTGACGAGTCCTAGAAGGACGAAATAGCTGCGTGATGTAACATCATTGACGAGTCCTAGAAGGACGAAATAGCTGCGTGATGTAACATCATTGACGAGTCCTAGAAGGACGAAATAGCTGCGTGATGTAACATCATTGACGAGTCCTAGAAGGACGAAATAGCTGCGTGATCTAACATCATTGACGAGTCCTAGAAGGACGAAATAGCTGCGTGATGTAACATCATTGACGAGTCCTAGAAGGACGAAATAGCTGCGTGATGTAACATCATTGACGAGTCCTAGAAGGAACGAAATAGCTGCGTGATGTAACATCATTGACGAGTCCTAGAAGGACGAAATAGCTGCGTGATGTAACATCATTGACGAGTCCTAGAAGGACGAAATAGCTGCGTGATCTAACATCATTGACGAGTCCTAGAAGGACGAAATAGCTGCGTGATGTAACATCATTGACGAGTCCTAGAAGGACGAAATAGCTGCTTGATGTAACATCATTGACGAGTCCTAGAAGGACGAAAAAGCTGCGTGATGTAACATCATTGACGAGTCCTAGAAGGACGAAATAGCTGCGTGATGTAACATCATTGACGAGTCCTAGAAGGACGAAATAGCTGCGTGAGGCAGTTTGATACTACTGTAAAGATGTATTTCACCAATGTGCCATTTGCTAAATCTAGTGACGTCAGATCATGTTGAGCTGTTGAGAGATCTTACTAATGTATTGAGACCCGGTGTCAAGTGACGTCAGGTCTTGCTTATCTATTGAAAAGTCTACGTGACGTACAAATCTGGCTTATCTGTGTCAAATGACGTCAGATCCGGCTAATCTGTTGAAACCTGGTGTAAATGACGTGATCTCTAGCTAAACAGTTGAGACTTGGTGTAAAGTGACGTCATGTCTCGCTAATGTATTGAGACTGTGTAATGTGATGTCATATCTTGCTAATGTATTGAGACCTGGCGTTAAGTGACGTCATATCTCGCTAATGTAGGCGACCTAGTGTAATGTGACGTCATATCTTGCTAATGTATTGAGACCTTGCGTTAAGTGACGTCATATCATACTAATGTATTGAGACCTGGTGTAAAGTGACGTCATATCATACCAATTTATTGAAACCTGGTGCAAAGTGACGTCATATCTCGCTTATATAGGCGACCTAGTGTAATGTGACGTCATATCTCGCTAATGTACGAGACCTGATGTAAAGTGACGTCAAATAACTCCTAGATTTCCGCACTCAAGGCCTCTACACGTAGAAAGACGAAACATCTGTATGATGTGAATTTAATCACCCTTTACTATACATTACTGATATTGTATCAGATACTATGTTATTGATCGGCGTTGTTCATTAATGTGTTTATTGTAGAACATTGTATAGTCGTCTATATCTCAGAAAAAGTACACAATTGGTTTACGGAACATTGACTTAGTGTTTATAAATATTGATTATGTATTATTAAGTAAGACACTTGTAGAGAATATTGACTAAATGTCGCCCATCGATAAGTACATATCATTATGTTTTTATTTATCAATCGGATTAAGTAGCCAATTCTACATAATTCACATCACAAACGAGAAGCAATTGATTATATTATACTGGTAGTTAAGAGAAAATGTCATCCATATATAATTGTGGAACATCGGGGTTATTTCATTGATTTCCCGTGTTACTGTAAAGTGTACGGACCAGTTAGATGTAGTATGTATATCGATAAAGGGTGTGTTTCCTACCAATACAGAAACGCTGATTTCAAACTTCGAATTCTGATGTAGGGTTCATCTGATGTTTCCTCTATATAATTGTCTAATTGCACTAACATATGCTGTGTTGTAAGATTGTTACGATAATCACGTGACAGAAAGTGTGTAGTTGGTCCAGAGATAAGGCCGATACGGTAAAATGTGACGACTGGTAACTCGTCATTTATCTCACTATCTTACTGTCAGTTGATCGTTTTGACAAAGGCCATTGTTGTTCTTCATTTCGACCAGAACCATTTACTACATTACGATCTAGGTAGTCGGTCTAACCTGGTTTCTCCGGCGCGTGACACACGCTTGTCACATATCTATTAGTCTCATGTTGATTGTCACAATTGCATCTGTTAGCATGTTTCAAATCGACACATACACAGAGCTAGTCAAGCCAGAAAATCGATAACAGAGAAATACTGTTAGATGACATTAGATTGGGCGACATTAACTTGCTACTGTCATTGGTATCACGTGACAACACGCTGGGACTACCGACGTTACCATCCATTATCACTGATGACGTCACATTTTCTAGGTGACACGGCCATTATCCTTTATCATATGAACCAAGAGGTGTGACGTGGTATGTCATTATCAATTATGACGTCATAGAATGAGAGGTACACCATTTTCATATGATGAATTTGAAGGCTTATACATTTAAATATGCACAGCCAATCATTTTAGCCTCAGCAACTCGAGGCATAGCCTTTGACATGCCACTCTCGCTGATGACGTCATAAATGAAGCCGGCAAAATTATCTTGCCAGTGTTAATAGTTTGACTGTATGATTTTTATTACATCAAATAACATGATAAAATAATAAGTACGAAAACAGTTTTTGTTCTTGACGTTCTCCTGAGGATAATACAGATATACAAAGTGCCTGGATATATATACATGTTAGTGTTTATAGCATAATTAGAAGTTAACCGGCATCAGTGACTGTGACTACAGGTAGATAATTAACATTTTCTAGATTAGGTAGTATCAACAATAAATTGTATGATATAAGTCATTCTATGTTTTAGACTTTGGTCTCTAAAATCAGTTACAAATATATTCGAAAGATTTTATAATATGTATGTATATTGGGGGAATGAATTGGGATACTACCACTGAGATTACACCAGCCATTGTAGACACAATACTGATTATAACTTGTGTTCTGTGTCTTCTCCTGAGAACTGTGTGGACTGATCATAGAAATGATGTGTTGTAGATATAGACCACAAGGCATATTTCAGGATTCATTTTTGGATAAAATATTTTTTGTAATATTTTCATCCTTGTACTCTGTACTTAAAATTGTTATTCATTAGTATGGCATTTTTACAAGTGTTATGAATGAAATGACTTGGATCGTTTAATGCTCTCGGCGTTGATGTTAGTATAACACTATAAAACATATATTGTTTACTTATTTTTTCCTTTGTGTTTCTCATCTACTTCAATAATATTATAATTTTCACCTGACATGTAGGTAGTGTACATGTCTGTCTTTAACTACAGGCTAGATACTCTCAGAATGTCTTTCTCCCTTTAAGGATCATTTAGCGTTTAGAAATATGTGTTTCAGAAGAGCTGAAGTCTTAACGCGAGCATCATAGCCGACATATGTGAAAGATATAAACCAGTTTTTGTTTGATTGCCGACTAAGTCGGTTACTCACTTTTTTTATCCAACGACAGAGTTATCAGCTTTGAAAGTGTCATTCCCTGTCGTTATAGTCACAGTTAAATAACATGGCATGGCATGTTATATAGATAGGCTTGTATCAAAATATTATTGAGTTCAACTCCCAACATATTAGTTTTGTTCAAACTATATTTATAATGTGATTTCCAGTTTATAATATACATATATATATTTACAGAGAAACTTTTCTACACAACGAACACATGAAACTTGTGGAGAAGAGGCAGGCGACTGACGAAACGGACCAACAGAAGGTGAAGGAATCCAAAACATGTGTTGTGATGTGATCAATGAACCGTGAAATCGGCTGAGGCACCACTAGTGATGATGGACATTTTACTAAAAATCATCTATTTTCTTACATACTTTTCCATGTAACTTGTATATTGTTTAATTATATTAATACTTTCCAATCAAAACTGTTAACACCTTGTTTTAAACCGTTAAGACTTGGCATTCAGATATTTTTTGTACCGAGAATTATCAGGATTCCAAACCTAGTTAGTATACAGGTAAGATCTGAAATAGTACTATCGCTTTCTTGTTTTATAATTGGCGTGGTCAGATGTTTTAACCAAGAATCTTTTTGAAAATGTGCCCGTCCACAAAAGTGCTTGACATATACATTTTAACAAAATAATGTTTTTTTCTTTTATCGATTTAAAGCAATTCTTGATTTTTTTCTGAAAACCGATCATATCAATTTTCGCCACTTTAATATTTTGTAGACGTGTAAGACTGATCGCTTGTCAGTAGATGTAGGTATTGAACTAATCAAAGAGAGGTTTATATCAATATTTTTATATATACATTAATGACCTGCTTTATTCAGTAGTGAATTTCTTAATGACCAGCTCAACCCTCTGGTTGTAGATATCTCCGGGTTTATTATTGAGAGTCCGGGGTGTCTTCCTGGATATAATATCTCCGGGTTTATTATTGAGAGTCCGGGGTGTCTTCCTGGATATAATATCTCCGGGTTTATTATTGAGAGTCCTGGGTGTCTTCCTGGATATGATATCTCCGGGGTGTCTTCCTAGATATAATATCTCCGGGTTTATTATCGAGAGTCCGGGATGTCTTCCTGGATATAATATCTCCGTGTTTATTATCGAGAGTCCGGGGTGTCATCCTGGATATAATATCTCCGGGTTTATTATTGAGAGTCCGGGGTGTCTTCCTGGATATAATATCTCCGGGTTTATTATTGAGAGTCCGGGATAACGTCCCAGATATGATATCTCCGAATTTGTTAATGATAGGCCTGGATAACTTCCCGGATATATCCCCGGATGTGTCAATGAGGGTCTATGCTGTCTTTCCGGATATGATTTTTCCGGTTTTATTATGGAGAGTCCGGACTATCTTCCCATATATTTCTTCTAATTTACTATCGAGAGTCTGGACTGTGTTTCAAGAATTTGATTCAAAATTTTACAAATCATCAAACAATCTAATTTAACTGTCACAATCAATATTTTACTGTCGATTCAAAATTCAAAATTCGAATGGATTGTTTGTGAATGGTGTTATATTAACAGTAAATATTATGGTTGAGATTGACGTTGGATTATTTTCTATCTTGTTTTGTATTGTATTGTTATACCGAGGTTACGACATAGGTTTTAACTACGAAACGTCATTATTTCTTGATTTCCTCCAAATTGAGATTGCAAAGAATATTAACAAGTTATAGCGTTCAATTAATGAAATGTTATAATTAGTCATATATAGTGAATTAAACAGCTGTTTATAGTTGTAGTATTTAAGACTTGTTGAAATACCTGATTATGTTATCGCTGTCTAATTATGTACACATTTTTCATAATCAAATGGATTTTATCTGTAATAGAGACTACCCTCTAGAAGTTCATACTTGAAATCAAAGCCAATATATAGAAAACCTAGAACTGTACATCAGATGTGACGAGTATGTTACGATATTGTAGTTTACCGATTGTATCGTGAATTGTATTGTTGATCGTTTACTTAAAATACAATTAGACCTAACAAGATAAACAAGAATAACTTGTTATTTTTTATATATATATATATATTCATTTAATTGTTTCAGTTTTAGTACATATACATTAGTAACCAGATATGTACAGTTTCTGTATGCTGCCCTAAAGCTTATGTGATACCTGGACATTCTTATCATCATAGACAGGAATGGGAGGCTTTCAACAATAAATCATGAATTAAATCTAACTTCATTTTGTTTTTTGTTGGTGATTCCAGTGAACATGGACTCAATTATCTACACAAATATGTAATATCCCAGAATGCTTATAAATGAACCACGTGACCTGTTTACATTATCGAGATGTAGATCGCGGGATTATTTCTTATGATACAGAAATTTTAACGTTTTTCTTCGAACGAAATTTGTGATTTTTAAAATGAATTCCTTAACGATATAGATATGTTAAAAATAATATCAATCAGCATATTAAGAAATGCTGACAATAAATGATGAGATTCCGTGTTTCGTCAACTTCCAACACTGGTATTACCCTAGATTTAAATGGAAGCATTGAATGATGGTAAGTTGAAGTTTATCGTATTTCATAACTTCTAATGTAAACAAAGCATCACAGCTACGAACAATTGTTAAAATTATTAAACCGTACTGATAATGATGTACATTAAATTTACAAACAATGTCACTATAAACAAGCGTATTCTCCATCAACGCGCACCTGGCACCCAGAAAAAAAACCGGAGAAAGAACCCGGAAAGCTGTGTCCAAAGGCCGGAAAAGCAATTTTATCGGAACAGGTGGACCTAGGAGTAACATTGGACCTGTGTTGTTTTGGAAAAAATATGGGTTGTTTTCACATGCGATCAAAAGACAGAGAAAGAAAAGAATTAAAAGTAACAAATAATGTAAGAACAAAAAACTAACAAACAAACATCAGTGTCCGGCTGCTGAGATGACAGCTAGAAAGTGACCATACAGCACGCGTTCCTGAGGTACGAACACGTGTTCCCGCCCGCACGGAACGTCCGAACACGATAGTCATGCGGTGTCGTTTAAGACAAATTCCCAATATAGTATCGAAACGTGGGATACGTCTGTATGCTATCAGCGCCAACAACAAATGTGGCTACTTTTCATCAGCTAAGATCATAAGACAATAGTATTAAGTCCTTATGACACGAATCATCCCAGTTCGTTTTTTCTTGTTACTTGATAATTTACCAGGGTTAAGAACAGTTTTGGCCGGAACCAAAGAAATACTTGAATTTCATTACGTTTTCGTGAGAACAGATGTCGAGACAAGTTAGACTGACAGTAAATAACAGCAGGTAACTGTTATGCTGAAATGAACAGATGCGATATCGTCAAATTTACTTAAAACCAAGTCTATCTCTATGATTAAGCACAAAGAAGGGAAAAAGCATGGATAAATGAAACACTAATTGAGGAGTTTCGATTTCCCTACATTAGCACGAAAACATAAACAGCTGTCTCTGTATAGAAAGGGTAATACTATTCACCTGTTTGTGTCTCGGTAAACCCAGACAAAGAGACGTTAAAATCACAGGGAGATCCGCTAGCTGGATATTATTTTATAATACAAATATAATGTTGCTTCACAGTGACAAATTATCTCGATATAATGTCACATAAAACCTGTCTGCTGCTTCATCGAATTCATGCGAAATTGCACTTTTATAGTATTGAAAACTTATCGTTATAGGAATTCAAGCAGATATTGATATTGACGTAAACAAAGAAAATATTTCAAGTATTTATTTCTTGTCTCTAATAAATCAGATAATAACACGTAACTCAATGTGTAACAAGTAATATATCAATTAGTCCTTAATTCGATTGGTGGATTTTAAACTACAGTAAATGTTATGTTGATTTGCAAGACCACGTTGGCAGAATAATTATACGTGCATACAATCCACTGATGAAACGTTATCGAATACAGACACCCTATATAATGTCATACACAAGTATAATATTGACACACACTATATAATGTAATACACAAGTATAATATTGACACACACTATATAATGTAATACACAAGTATAATATTGACACACACTATATAATGTAATACACTAATATTGACACACACTATATAATGTAATACACAAGTATAATATTGACACACATATAATGTAATACACTAATATTGACACACTATATAATGTAATACACAAGTATAATGTAATACACAAGTATAATATTGACACACACTATATAATGTAATACACAAATAATATTGACACACTATATAATGTAATACACAAGTATAATATTGACACACACTATATAATGTAATACACATGTATAATACTGACACACACTATATAATGTAATACACAAGTATAATATTGACACACACTATATAATGTAATACACATGTATGATACTGACACACTATATAATGTAATACACAAGTATAATATTGACACACTATATAATGTAATACAAAAGATATAATGTAATACACAAGTATAATATTGACACACACTATATAATGTAATACACAAGTATAATATTGACACACACTAATGCATAATGTAATACACACACTGTAATATTGACACACTATATAATGTAATACACATGTATAATACTGACACACTGTATGTAATACACAAGTATAATATTGACACACACTATATAATGTAATACACATGTATGATACTGACACACACTATATAATGTAATACACAAGTATAATATTGACACACACTATAATGTAATACACTAATATTGACACACTATATAATGTAATACACAAGTATAATATTGACACACTATATAATGTAATACACAAGTATAATATTGACACACACTATGTAATACACAAATATAATATTGACACACTATATAATGATATAATGTAAATACACACACTATATAATGTATAATATTGACACACTATATAATGTAATACACAAGTATAATATTGACACACTATATAATGTAATACTAATATTGACACACTACATAATGTAATACACAAGTATAATATTGACACACACTATATAATGTAATACACATGTATGATACTGACACACTGTATGTAATACACAAGTATAATATTGACGCAAAAGATATAATGTAATACACAAGTATAATATTGACACACACTATATAATGTAATACACAAGTATAATATTGACACACACTGCATAATGTAATACACTAATATTGACACACTATATAATGTAATACACAAGTATAATATTGACACACTGTATGTAATACACAAGTATAATATTGACACACACTATATAATGTAATACACAAATGTAATATTGACACACTATATAATGTAATACACGAGTATAATATTGTTACACACTATATAATGTAATACACAAGTATAATATTGACACACTGTATGTAATACACAAGTATAATATTGACACACACTATATAATGTAATACACAAATATAATATTGACACACTATATAATGTAATACACAAGTATAATATTGACACACTATATAATGTAATACACAGGTATAATATTGACACACACTATATAATGTAATACACAAGTGTGATATTGACACACACTATATAATGTAATACACAAGTATAATATTGACACACACTATATAATGTAATACACAAATATAATATTGACACACTGTATGTAATACACAAGTATAATATTGACACACACTATATAATGTAATACACAAATATGATATTGACACACTATATAATGTAATACACAAGTATAATATTGACACACTATATTATGTAATACACAGGTATAATATTGACACACACTATATAATGTAATACACAAGTATGATATTGACACACACTATATAATGTAATACACAAATATAATATTGACACACACTATATAAAAACACAAGTATAATATTGACACACACTATATAATGTCATACACAAGTATAATATTGACACACACTATATAATGTAATACACAAGTATAATATTGACACACACTATATAATGTAATACACAAGTATAATATTGACACACACTATATGATATAAAAGAAATTATATCTTCACATTACGGAATATGGAATTAGCAAAAAATAATATTATTTGGACTGAGCGATAATTTACATCCGTATTCTACCATACACTTCAATATCCTGCATCACTATCTGCCTACATGCCCGTCGCCGTTAATTTCAAACGCCTCCAGTTTCTTTCTACCCGATCCAAGTCTTTTACAAGCTGTCTGGATATTGTTGGTGTTCTAGCTTTCTTGTTTGTTTTATACCCCCATGGTGCACAACGTCATCGCTAGCAGATCCTGCCGATGTTTTAGTCCTTGTTATCCCACTCACATAATCTCTGCTCCCAGTTTGATTAACTTCATTGTTTGGCTTTGTGTTGTATTTGATCGTCACTTCGTGTTTAAGATGCGACACATGTGTCTACTTGTAAAGCCCCTGATTTGGCCTGCCAACATAGCTGTCGTCAATTACACTCATATTGCATTTTTATGAGAGGAAAAGTAGCATATGTACTTCTAAGTAAACCTGTTACAAAATTGAATGCGACAGTTAGTAAAGTAAAACTATTCCAAATATTATATCTGTGTCATCTTAAAGGAGACTGTAGAGAATTCTTGTTTCTAATACGTTTCATTTTCTTAACTTGTTACCTGTTTATCACCTCGCCAAATGCAAAGATCATTTTGAGGCGGGGTCTCCTTGTAGTAACTGGTCGCTACATCACTGAAAAGCAACCAGGGGTGGGGGGTAAGGATGGGGGCTCGCTTCATAGTAAGGTGTCTCGCCAGTAGACACAATCGATGTACATGAAGCAGAGGATGGTCAACCAAACCTCATGTCTTCTGAATGATGCACATTTCATCTTAATGGGACGGGTTTAATGTCAAATGCTCCAATTCAAATAATGATACATAATTATCTCTCTCCTAAACCAACGGGTATATTTGGTACAGACATATTATAGGAGAATAAAATATTGATTCTCCTACTTAAATGTTGTAAATATTCATGTTTAAGTGCGAAATATAGTTTTCTAATCGCATGTTATCCAGTAAAATCACTCTGATATATGTTTACATATGTCACTTGGGTAATATACCCTGAAGCGTTTTCTATTGGCTGTGCCAGTCAGAAATCGATTCTGATGTCAGCATATGGACAATGATGTTGATTGAAAATGGCGCAACAAAGTGACTGTCTTTTTGAATTTGCCCTCCACACTTAGACTTTGAAACCTTTCATATTGTATTTTTTCTGAGATGTGTGATAAAGGCGATCTTGTTCTATATGTGATTTTACGAAGTTCTTCTAGGAGATTTATTGTATACTCGCCAAGTCTCGCAGAAGAAAACACCAAAGATTCACATGAAATGGAGAATTCCCATAGGATTCTGTATGCATTTCTTCATGTGAGGAATTAAATGCAAATTTCATATTTAAGGCTGGAATATATCTGTCTACCCGTTCTATAAGTGATGAATTTATGCAAATTTCATATCTAAAGGTGAATATATTTGGCAATCCGTTAATTAAGAGACGAATTTTATGCAAATTTCATATTTAACGGTGAAATATATTTGTCTATCCGTTCTTTAAGTGACGAATTTAATATATATTCTCATATTTAGATAGTGAAATATGTTTTTCTACCATTTCTGAAAGCGACGGCTTTAAAGGGAAAATGTGTAATTGTCTCCCCTGTCTTAAAACGTCACTCTAATATACTCATTATACGTAAGAATGAAATATTAGTGCCTGCCTGTCCTTAAAGCGACGGGTTTATTACTACAAGCATTTCGTAAATCTTAAGAGCCCGTATATACGTGGCGGTGTTGCCTGTTATCCTCCTGTATTGGAGATAGTCCTTTGATCAAGTATACACGGAATGATAAGCTCTCACATTCATTTCATTACTATTCATCCCACATCCGATTTAACTCATTGCGACTTCAGATTATCTTTTCTCGCTAGAACGTGTGACAAATAAATGATTTGCCATCACCAACATCCCCCAGGTTGTCAGGCCTATCAACAGTCGGAATGCGACATGGAACCGGTGTTCACTGACGGAGGAAAATGGCGGCTAACTCTATGTGTAGTGTGTCCATAGATATTCCTAAGTGTCGCAGACTTTTTCTAACCTAGCTGCCGTTCAGTTTATATACATATTGCTGGCGTTTTTCAGCTATGTTATAAATAGGAAAAATATTGATTTATATATTGTTCTAGCCATCACTTTCCGTTGCAAGAAATACAGACTTTATGCTTGTAGGTTAAAATAATTTGTGAACAAGCTAGAATTAAACCTGTCTCGAGTCTACCATTGTAGCTTGGCACCCACTGTTGGCAATCCGCCACGGTTTACCTGGCTTACCGCCATTTTTCTGAACATCAAACATTCTGTGCCAACTTTGTAATTTTGCTTTGATTTCTATAAGTAGTAAACCGTTTTTATAGACCGAGTACGATAGTTATATGAACATACTGTTCCTGCACAAACATCCGTATTTACCATCCATACCGTAACGAGATCTAGTGAAGATCAGCGCCAATCGATGACGAATTTCATAAAAATACCAATTGACAACCAAACATGTAAATATATATGATATACTAAACGAATCCTTTTATTTAACAAACATGTTAATCTATGTGATATATTATCCTTTTATTTAACAAACATTTAAACCTCTATTATATATTATACAAATCCTTTTATTTTAACAAACATTTAAACCTCTATTATATATTATACAAATCCTTTTATTTTAACAAACATTTAAACCTCTATTATATATTATACAAATCCTTTTATTTAACAATGAGCTGCCTCTTGACATTTGTATTTGTGATTCTTTAATGATTGAAAAAAGACTTTAATGTAAAACCTGCTCCTAAAATAACAAAATAATACACCTTTTGGACCATAAACATTCGGTATCTTGATTATAATTCATATAGATTCTTGAACTGTTAATTAATCAAATGTCCTTTTACATTTTTTATCCAGTATTGCTTTAAAACAAAACTTGCTGAAAACCTTAACATTAGATTTGCTCCCCAAAATTCACATTTTATAAATTACTCCTGTTTGTTTAGATAAAACGAGGACATGAGAGGATCTAACACAAAAAGGGAAGACAGGGTACAGTAGGTAAAATCTAACGAGGTAGGGTAGATAAAAGACTGATTTCTCACATCAGATCGGGGAAAGTGACAATCGGATGCATCAGCTTTTCAAGAGAACTTTTCAGAATGTGTCATGTTGTTTGTTGACACAGATTTACAATGCTTCTTTTCTTCCTTCTTCATTTCGATTAATATGGATGAACAACACTTTACTAAATAATATTCAGCAATGTACGAGTCATTTGGAGAAGAGGATGTGACTTTTGGAATTAGCTGAAATTACGGAACACATGGTCTTCATCTTACAATTCATTAATCTATTATTAAACATGGCGAATATCACGTGCATGTGCCAAATATCAAGCTTAGTAACAAGTAAATAGTTTCATTCAAAGACAATGCATTTTGTGGTGTTAATTTGAAGGTGATTAGGAGATCTCATATTAAGGAATATCGATTGTAAGTTATTTGTGAAGAAAATTTGGATCTACAATCAGTTTCGATGTCGTCTGACCTGGCAGAACATAGGGAACATGTCACAGAATTCAACAGAAGCGGTAATGATGGGATGTTCTTAAACGGACACGAAACAAGATACAAGTAAATTACGGCAGGCTGCTGGTACCTAACGTTTATTGGCATCATTATAGGCTTCCATAAGTGTTAGAGCTATATCACTGGATGGGTGTCACGAGTATAGAAACGACTTCGCTCACCATTATACAGATACTAAAAGTAAGTCGACCTTGTCGGGGTTAGAGTGTATATGTTTGGCTCAGATGGTATGGAGTTGTTCTTCAGACGGTTTACTATAACACAAGCCCATAGGAATATTCATTGGGCAGTTATAAATACGGAAAAAACATTGGGAATGTCGTTTTGTAAATTAAAAGTAGAGAAACACATCGGAGGTGTCAGTTGGTGATTTAACGACTATGGGAACACAATTGGAAGTATACTGATGAATTACAAATTTAGAAATACATGGAGAAGGCCAAGGATGAGGAATTACTATGGAAACACAGTGGGGATGTCTAAAGGTGAATGATCACAATGGAAACATTATGGGAATGTTTTAAAGGTGGGGAATCACTATGGAAACAAAATGGGTATGTCTAAAGGTGGGGAATCACTATGGAAACACAATGGGGAGGTCTTAAAGTGACGAATCACTATGGAAACACAATGATGATGTCTAAAGGCAGGGAATTTCTATGGAAACACAGTGGGAATGTCTAAAGGAGGGGAATTTCTGTGGAAACACAATGGGGAGGTCTTAAAATGAAGAATCACTATGGAAACACAATGGGTATGTCTAAAGGTGGAGAATCACTATGGAAACACAATGGGGAGGTCTTAAAGTGACGAATCACTATGGAAACACAATGGTGATGTCTAAAGGTAGGGAATTTCTATGGAAACACAATGGGAATGTCTAAAGGAGGGGAATTTCTATGGAAACACAATGGGGAAGTCTTAAAGTGAAGAATCACAATGGAAACACAATAGTGATGTCTAAAGGTAGGGAATTTCTATGGAAACACAATGGGAATGTCTAAAGGTGGGGAATGTCTATGGAAACACAATGGGGAGGTCTTAAAGGTGGGGAATTTCTATGGAAACACAATGGGGAGGTCTTCAAGTGAAGAATCACTATGGAAACACAATCAGGTTGTTAAAAAGTGTGGGATCACTATGGAAACACAATGGGGAAATCTACAAGTAAGTTATAATTATGGAAATGCAACGGAACTATCTTTTGGTGAGATAAACATATAGAAATACAACGGAAGTGTCTATTGGTGAGTTATAACTATAGAAATACAACGGAAGTGTCTATTGGTGAGTTATAACTATAGAAATACAACGGAAGTGTCTATTGGTGAGTTATAACTATAGAAATACAACGGAAGTGTCTATTGGTGAGTTATAACTATAGAAATACAACGGAAGTGTCTATTGGTGAGTTATAACTATATAAATACAACGGAAGTGTCTATTGGTGAGATGTAACTATAGAAATACAACGGAAGTGTCTATTGGTGAGTTATAACTATAGAAATACAACGGAAGTGTCTATTGGTTAGATGTAACTATAGAAATACAACGGAAGTATGTATTGGTGGGTTATAACTATAGAAATACAACGGAAGTGTCTATTGGTGAGTTATAACTATAGAAATACAACGGAAGTGTCTATTGGTGAGTTATAACTATAGAAATACAACGGAAGTGTCTATTGGTGAGTTATAACTATAGAAATACAACGGAAGTGTCTATTGGTGAGTTATAACTATAGAAATACAACGGAAGTGTCTATTGGTGAGTTATAACTATAGAAATACAACGGAAGTATCAACTGGTGAGATATAAATATGGAGAAAATGTGATGTCTACTAATGAGTTATAAATAATGACAAAACGATGTCATCTCATGAAATAAAACCATATGTGTTGTCTACTGTTGTGTTACAATGTATTGCTATGGAAACACAATGGGAATGTCTACTGTTGTGTTACAATGTATTGCTATGGAAACACAATGGGAATGTCCACTGTTGAGTTACAATGTATTGCTATGGAAACACAATGGGAATGTCTACTGTTGAATTACAATGTGTTGCTATGGAAACACAATGGGAATGTCTACTGTTGTGTTACAATGTGTTGCTATGGAAACACAATGGGAATGTCTACTGTTGTGTTACAATGTATTGCTATGGAAACACAATGGGAATGTCTACTGTTGTGTTACAATGTATTGCTATGGAAACACAATTGGAATGTCTACTGTTGTGTTACAATGTGTTGCTATGGAAACAAAATGGGAATGTCTACTGTTGTGTTACAATGTATTGCTATGGAAACACAATGGGAATGTCTACTGTTGTGTTACAATGTATTGCTATGGAAACACAATGGGAATGTCTACTGTTGAGTTACAATGTATTGCTATGGAAACACAATGGGAATGTCTACTGTTGTGTTACAATGTATTGCTATGGAAACACAATGGGAATGTCTACTGTTGAGTTACAATGTATTGCTATGGAAACACAATGGGAATGTCTACTGTTGAATTACAATGTGTTGCTATGGAAACACAATGGGAATGTCTACTGTTGTGTTACAATGTGTTGCTATGGAAACACAATGGGAATGTCTACTGTTGTGTTACAATGTATTGCTATGGAAACACAATGGGAATGTCTACTGTTGTGTTACAATGTATTGCTATGGAAACACAATTGGAATGTCTACTGTTGTGTTACAATGTGTTGCTATGGAAACAAAATGGGAATGTCTACTGTTGTGTTACAATGTATTGCTATGGAAACACAATGGGAATGTCTACTGTTGTGTTACAATGTATTGCTATGGAAACACAATGGGAATGTCTACTGTTGAGTTACAATGTATTGCTATGGAAACACAATGGGAATGTCTACTGTTGTGTTACAATGTATTGCTATGGAAACACAATGGGAATGTCTACTGTTGAGTTACAATGTATTGCTATGGAAACACAATGGGAATGTCTACTGTTGTGTTACAATGTATTGCTATGGAAACACAATGGGAATGTCTACTGTTGAGTTACAATGTATTGCTATGGAAACACAATGGGAATGTCTACTGTTGTGTTACAATGTATTGCTATGGAAACACAATGGGAATGTCTACTGTTGAGTTACAATGTATTGCTATGGAAACACAATGGGAATGTCTACTGTTGTGTTACAATGTATTGCTATGGAAACACAATTGGAATGTCTACTGTTGAGTTACAATGTATTGCTATGGAAACACAATGGGAATGTCTACTGTTGTGTTACAATGTATTGCTATGGAAACACAATGGGAATGTCTACTGTTGAGTTACAATGTATTGCTATGGAAACACAATGGGAATGTCTACTGTTGTGTTACAATGTATTGCTATGGAAACACAATGGGAATGTCTACTGGTGTGTTACAATGTATTGCTATGGAAACACAATGGGAATGTCTACTGTTGTGTTACAATGTATTACTATGAAACACAATGGGAATGTCTACTGTTGTGTTACAATGTATTGCTATGTATTTTGTCTACTATATTTTGTCTACAGTTAGGTTAATGCTGTGGTGTATTTTGTCTACTTAGTTAATGCTGTGGTGTATTTTGTCTACTAAGTTAATGCTGTGGTGTATTTTGTCTACTTAGTTAATGTTGTGGTGTATTTTGTCTACTAAGTTAATGTTGTGGTGTATTTTGTCTACTTAGTTAATGTTGTGGTGTATTTTGTCTACTTAGTTAATGTTGTGGTGTATTTTGTCTACTTAGTTAATGCTGTGGTGTATTTTGTCTACTTAGTTAATGTTGTGGTGTATTTTGTCTACTAAGTTAATGTTGTGGTGTATTTTGTCTACTTAGTTAATGTTGTGGTGTATTTTGTCTACTTAGTTAATGCTGTGGTGTATTTTGTCTACTTAGTTAATGTTGTGGTGTATTTTGTCTACTTAGTTAATGCTGTGGTGTATTTTGTCTACTTAGTTAATGCTGTGGTGTATTTTGTCTACTTAGTTAATGCTGTGGTATATTTTGTCTACTAAGTTAATGTTGTGGTGTATTTTGTCTACTTAGTTAATGTTGTGGTGTATTTTGTCTACTAAGTTAATGCTGTGGTGTATTTTGTCTACTTAGTTAATGCTGTGGTGTATTTTGTCTACTTAGTTAATGCTGTGGTGTATTTTGTCTACTTAGTTAATGCTGTAGTGTATTTTGTCTACTTAGTTAATGCTGTGGTGTATTTTGTCTACTTAGTTAATGCTGTGGTGTATTTTGTCTACAAAGCTAATGCTGTGGTGTATTTTGTCTACTTAGTTAATGCTGTGGTGTATTTTGTCTACTTAGTTAATGCTGTGGTGTATTTTGTCTACTTAGTTAATGTTGTGGTGTATTTTGTCTACTTAGTTAATGCTGTGGTGTATTTTGTCTACTTAGTTAATGCTGTGGTGTATTTTGTCTACTTAGTTAATGTTGTGGTGTATTTTGTCTACTTAGTTAATGTTGTGGTGTATTTTGTCTACTTAGTTAATGTTGTGGTGTATTTTGTCTACTTAGTTAATGTTGTGGTGTATTTTGTCTACTTAGTTAATGTTGTGGTGTATTTTGTCTACTATTTTGTCTACTGTAGTTAATGTTGTGGTGTATTTTTGTCTACTTAGTTAATGTTGTGGTGTATTTTGTCTACTTAGTTAATGTTGTGGTGTATTTTGTCTACTTAGTTAATGTTGTGGTGTATTTTGTCTACTTAGTTAATGTTGTGGTGTATTTTGTATAGTTAGTTAATGCTGTGGTGTATTTTGCTGTGGTGTATTTTGTCTACTTAGTTAATGTTGTGGTGTATTTTGTCTACTTAGTTAATGTTGTGGTGTATTTTGTCTACTTAGTTAATGTTGTGGTGTATTTTGTCTACATAGTTAATGCTGTGTATTTTGTGTTAATTTTTTTGTCTACTTAATGTTGTGGTGTATTTTGTCTACTTAGTTACTTAGTTAATGTTGTGGTGTATTTTGTCTACTTAGTTAATGCTGTTGTGTATTTTGTCTACTTAGTTAATGTTGTGGTGTATTTTGTCTACTTAGTTAATGTTGTGGTGTATTTTGTCTACTTAGTTAATGTTGTGGTGTATTTTGTCTACTTAGTTAATGCTGTGGTGTATTTTGTCTACTAAGTTAATGTTGTGGTGTATTTTGTCTACTTAGTTAATGTTGTGGTGTATTTTGTCTACCAAGTTAATGTTGTGGTGTATTTTGTCTACCAAGTTAATGTTGTGGTATATTTTGACTATGTTAGTGTTGACGTTGTGATATATTCTGTCGTGGTGTGTTAACGTTGTGATATATTCTGTCCTGGTGTGTTGACGTCCTGATATATTCCGTCCTGATGTTTTAATGTTTTGATATATTCTGTCCTTCTATGTTGACGTTGTGATATATTCTGTCCTAGTGTGTTAACGTTGTGATATATTCTGTCCTAGTGTGTTGACCTTGTGATTTATTCTGTCCTGGTTTGGTAACGTTGTGATATATTCTGTCCTGGTATGTTGACGTTGTTATATATTCTGTCCTTGTGTGTATGTTTTCTGTTACAATATGTTGACGTTGTTCAGCCTTCTGTTTGTCGTTTGGATTAAGACAGAAAGCTTTTTCGGACTGGAATTATATGCCTTTTCCCCGAATTTAAATATGTCATTATGCAAAATGCATTATTATACAACGCGGAAGTTCTTGCCTCGATTGCGTGAATTTCCCAAGCTGTTAACGTTGTGATATATTCTGTCCTGGTATGTTAACGTTGTGATATATTCAGTCCTGGTGTGTTGACGTTGTGATATATTCTGTCCTGGTATGTTGACGTTGTGATATATTCTGTCCTGGTTTGTTAACGTTGTGATATATTCTGTCCTGGTGTGTTAACGTTGTGATATATTCAGTCCTGGTGTGTTGACGTTGTGATATATTCTGTCCTTGTGAATATGTTTTCTGTTACAATATGTTGACGTTGTTCAGCCTTCTGTTTGTCGTTTGGATTAAGACAGAAAGCTTTTTCGGACTGGAATTATATGCCTTTTGCCCGGATTTAAATATGTCATTATGCAAAATACATTATTATACAACGCGGAAGTTCTTGCCTCGATTGCGTGAATTTCCCAAGCTTTGAAAATGCCACTGAAATATGATTTGTTATTTATACTGAAGGAAGGTGAGCGACGGGTGCACATGTCTGAATCAAGCGGATGGTAGTGAAGTAGAAACAAGCAGGTAACACGAACTCTGTACACAGTAGTCGGTTTCAATCAAAATCTACATGCCAAAACGTCACCAGCCTTTCTACAGAAATTAATGTGAACGAGGAGTACAGGGTATTGACAAGCACAAAAATCGATAGAAATGTAGATAAAGAGTAATAATTGGCCCACTATGACAGATTGTGCTATTGACACGCTGTTAAGAATGTAATGTTGATATAGATTCTCTCCTTCACTCAATTAGCACCCATCAACACTACTTCCTCAATATGTGATGGAAGCTATGATAAATTGGATGTTAATCCTTAATGAGTTAAGCGTGATACATCTCTAGCGACATCAGTAGTTATGTCATGCTTAAAAGGATTCTGAGAAAATATAAAATTTCGCTCATAGATGCAATAAATAATTAATTTGATTAATGTTTCTGAAAATGAAAATTATGTTTATAAATTATTTATTTTCGCTTTATGACATCAAAAATGTAAAAAAAAATGATAATAATAAAATCGGTATAGTTAATGGTCACAGCAACAGGAGACAGAAATCATAACCATAGAATCTAGGCCAATGTGTTTAATAGTGACGTTATAACTCGTCACGATAGAACAGTGTAGATGTTTCATGTTTTAGCAATTAACAAAACAGTGTGTTTAATAGAAACCAAAATGTACAGTGTGTTTAGGACAGGACCAGGTACGTGTGTTTAATAGATAACAATAGGACTCCAGGTACAGTGTGTTTAATAGGACGTTATAACAATAATTCAAGGTATCAGTGTGTGTTAAACAATAGCAGGGCATGTGTTTAATAGTCAATAACAATGGAGCTGTACAATAATAGTGACGTTATAACAATAGTTTAATAGCACTCCAGGTACAGTGTGTTTAATAGCGACGTTATAACAATAGGACTCCAGGCACAGTGTGTTTAATAGTGACGTTATAACAATAGGACGTGTGTTTAATAGCGACGTTAGGTGTGTTTAATAGTGACGTTATAACAATAGGACTGCAGGTACAGTGTGTTTAATAGTGACGTTATAACAATAAGACTGCAGGTACCGTGTGTTTAATAGCGACGTTATAACAATAGGACTCCAGGTACAGTGTGTTTAATAGCGACGTTATAACAATAGGATTCAAGGTAGTGTGTATTTAATAGCGACGTTTTAACAATAGGACTCCAGGTAAAGTGTTTTTAATAGCGACGTTATAACAATAGGACTCCAGGTACAGTGTGTTTAATAGCGACGTTATAACAATAGGACTCCAGGTACAGTGTGTTTAATAGTGACGTTATAACAATAGGACTCCAGGTACAGTGTGTTTAATAGTGACGTTATAACAATAGGACGGCAGTAACAGTGTGTTTAATAGCGACGTTATAACATTAGGACGGCAAGCACAGTGTGTTTAATAGCGACGTTATAACAATAAGACTCCAGGTACAGTGTGTTTAATAGCGACGTTATAACAATAGGACTGCAGGTACAGTGTGTTCAATAACGACGTTATAACAATAGGACTGCAGGTACAGTGTGTTTAATAGCGACGTTATAACAATAGGACTCCAGGTAGAGTGTGTTTAATAGCGATGTTATAACAATAGGACTCCAGGTACAGTGTGTTTAATAGCGACGTTATAACATTAGGACGGCAGGCACAGTGTGTTTAATAGCGACGTTATAACAATAAGACTCCAGGTACAGTGTGTTTAATAGCGACGTTATAACAATAAGACTCCAGGTACAGTGTGTTTAATACCGACGTTATAACAATAGGACTGCAGGTACAGTGTTTTTAATAGTGACGTTATAACAATAGGACTCCATGTACAATGTATTTAATAGTGACGTTATAACAATAGGACTTTAGGTACAGATGTGTGTTTAATAGCGACGTTATAACAATAAGACTCCAGGTACAGTGTGTTTAATAGCGACGTTATAACAATAGGACTCCAGGTACAGTGTGTTTAATAGTGACGTTATAACAATAGGACTCCAGGTACAGTGTGTTTAATAGCGAAATTATAACAATAAGACTCCAGGTAAAGTGTTTTTAATAGTGACGTTATAACAGTAGGACTCCAGGTACAGTGTGTTCAATAACGACGTTATAACAATAGGACTCCAGGTCCAGTGTTATTAATAGCAAAGTTATAACAAAAGAACTCCAGGTACAGTTTGTTTAATAGCGACGTTATAACAATAGGACTCCAGGTACCGTGTGTTTAATAGCGACGTTATAACAATAGGACTCCAGGTACAGTGTTTTTAATAGCGAAGTTATAAAAATAGGACGGCAGGTACAGTGTGTTTAATAGCGACGTCATCACAATAGGACTGCAGGTACAGTGTGTTTAATAGTGACATTATAACAATAGGACTGCAGGTACTGTGTGTTTAATAGCGACGTTATAACAATAGGACTCCAGGTAGAGTGTGTTTAATAGCGACGTTATAACAATAGGACTCCAGGTAAAGTGTGTTTAATAGCGACGTTATAACAATAGGAGTCCAGGTACAGTGTGTTTAATATCGACGTTATAACAATAGGACTCTAGGTACTGTGTGTTTAATAGCGACGTTATAACAATAGGACTCCAGGTAGAGTGTGTTTAATAGCGAAGTTATAACAATAGAACTCCAGGTACAGTGTGTTTAATAGTGACGTTATAACAATAGGACTCCAGGTACAGTGTGTTTAATAGCGACGTTATAACAATAGGACGTCAGGTACAATGTGTTTAATAGTGACGTTATAACATTAGGACTCCATGTACAGTGTGTTTAATAGCGACGTTATAACAATAGGATACAAGGTACTGTGTATTTAATAGCGACGTTATAACAATATGACTCAAGGTACAGTGTGTTTAATAGCAAAGTTATAACATTGGACTCTGAGTACAGTGTGTTTAATATCGACATTATAACAATAGCATTCCAGGTACTGTGTGTTTAATAGCGACGTTATAACAATAGGACTTCAGGTACAGTGTGTTTAATAGTGACGTTATAACAATAGGACTCCAGGTAGAGTGTGTTTAATAGCGACGTTATAACAATAGGACTGCAGGTACAGTGTGTTTAATAGCGACGTTATAACAATAGGACTCCAGGTACAGTGTGTTTAATAGCGACGTTATAACAATAAGACTCCAGGTAGAGTGTGTTTAATAGCGACGTTATAACAATAAGACTCCAGGTACACTGTGTTTAATAGCGAAGTTATAACAATAGGACTCCAGGTACAGTGTGTTTAATACCGACGTTATAACAATAAGACTCCAGATAAAGTGACGTTATAACAATAGGACTCCAGGTACAGTGTGTTTAATAGCGACGTTATAACAATAGGACGGCAGGTACAGTGTGTTTAATAGCGACGTTATAACATTAGGACGGCAGGTACAGTGTGTTTAATAGCGACGTTATAACAATAAGACTCCAGGTACAGTGTGTTTAATACCGACGTTATAACAATAGGACTCCAGGTACAGTGTATTTAATAGTGACGTTATAACAATAAGACTCCAGGTACAGTGTGTTTAATAGCGACGTTATAACAATAAGACTCCAGGTACAGTGTGTTTAATAGCGACGTTATAACAATAGGACTCCAGGTACAGTGTGTTTAATAGCGACGTTATAACAATAGGACGGCAGGTACAGTGTGTTTAATAGCGACGTTATAACAATAGGACTCCAGGTACAGTGTGTTTAATAGCGACGTTATAACAATAGGACTCCAGGTACAGTGTGTTTAATAGCGACGTTATAACAATAGGACTCCAGGTACAGTGTGTTTAATAGCGACGTTATAACAATAGGACTCCAGGTAGAGTGTGTTTAATAGCGACGTTATAACAATAGGACTCGAGATAGATGGTGGTTAATAGTGACGTTATAACAATAGGATTCCAGGTAAAGTGTGTTTAATAGTGACGTTATAACAATAGGACTCCAGGTAAAGTGTGTTTAATAGTGACGTTATAACAATAGGACTCCAGGTACAGTGTGTTTAATAGTGACGTTATAACAATAGGACTCCAGGTACAATGTATTTAATAGTGACGTTATAACAATAGGACGGCAGGTACAGTGTGTTTAATAGCAACGTTATAACATTAGGACTCCAGGTACAGTGTGTTTAATAGCGACGTTATAACAATAGGACTCCAGGTACAGTGTGTTTAATAGTGACGTTATAACAATAGGACTCCAGGTAGAGTGTTTAATAGCGACTTTATAACAATAGGATTCCAGGTACAGTGTGTTTAATACCGACGTTATAACAATAAGACTCCAGATAAAGTGTGTTTAATAGGGAAATTATAACAATAGGACTCCAGGTACAGTGTGTTTAATAGCGACGTTATAACAATAGGACTGCAGGTACAGTGTGTTTAATAGTGACGTTATAACAATAGGACTCCAGGTACAGTGTGTTTAATAGCGACGTTATAACAATAGGATAACAATAGGACTGCAGGTACAGTGTGTTTAATAGTGACTTTATAACAATAGGACTCCAGGTACAGTGTGTTTAATAGCGAAGTTATAACAATAGGACTGCAGGTACAGTGTGTTTAATAGCGACGTTATAACAATACGACTCCAGGTACAGTGTGTTTAATAGCGACGTTATAACAATAGGACTCCAGGTACAGTGTGTTTAATAGCGACGTTATAACAATAGGACTCCAGGTACAGTGTGTTTAATAGCGACGTTATAACAATAGGACTCCAGGTACAGTGTGTTTAATAGCGACGTTATAACAATAGGACTCCAGGTACAGTGTGTTTAATAGCGACGTTATAACAATAGGACTCCAGGTACAGTGTGTTTAATAGCGACGTTATAACAATAAGACTCCAGGTACAGTGTGTTTAATAGCGATGTTGTAACAATAGGACTCCAGGTACAGTGTTTAATAGCGACGTTATAACAATAGGACTCCAGGTACAGTGTGTTTAATAGCGACGTTATAACAATAGGACTCCAGGTACAATGTATTTAATAGTGACGTTATAACAATAAGACTCCAGGTACAGTGTGTTTAATAGCAAAGTGATAATAATAGGATTCCAGGTACTGTGTGTTTAATAGTGACGTTATAACATTAGGACGTCATGTACCATGTGTTTAATAGTGACGTTATAACAATATGACTCAAGGTACAGTGTGTTTAATAGCAAAGTTATAACATTGGACTCTGAGTACAGTGTGTTTAATGTAAAGCCACTGTTATAACAATAGGACTTACAGTGTGTTTAATAGTCCTATAACAATAGGACTACGACTTTATAACAATAGGATTCCAGGTACAGTGTGTTTAATAGTGACGTTATAACATTTGGACGTCATGTACAATGTGTTTAATAGTGACGTTATAACATTAGGACTCCATGTACAGTGTGTTTAATAGCGACGTTATAATATTGGACTCCAAGTACAGTGTGTTTAATATCGACGTTATAACAATAGGACTCTAGGTACTGTGTGTTTAATAGCGACGTTATAACAATAGGACTCCAGGTAGAGTGTGTTTAATAGTGACGTTATAACAATAGGACTCCAGGTACAGTGTGTTTAATAGTGACGTTATAACAATAGGACTCCAGGTAAAGTGTGTTTAATAGTGACGTTATAACAATAGGACTCCAGGTACAGTATGTTTAATAGTGACGTTACAACAATAGGACTACAGGTAGAGTGTGTTCAATAGCGATGTTATAACAATACGACTCCAGGTACAGTGTGTTTAATAGCGACGTTATAACAATAGGATACAAGGTACTGTGTATTTAATAGCGACGTTATAACAATAGGACTCCAGGTAAAGTGTTTTTAATATTAACGTTATAACAATAGGACTGCAGGTACAGTGTGTTTAATAGCGACGTTATAACAATAGGACTCCAGGTAGAGTGTTTAATAGCGACTTTATAACAATAGGATTCCAGGTACAGTGTGTTTAATAGTGACGTTATAACATTAGGACGTCATGTACAATGTGTTTAATAGTGACGTTATAACAATAGTGAAGGTGTTTAAGGTACAGTCTGTGTTAATAGCGACGTTATAACAATAGGACTCCAAGGTACAGTGTGTTTAATAGCGACATGGCCCGGGTGTTTAATAGCTAAACAATAGGAGGCCCAGCCACTGTTATAACAATAGGACCCAGGTACAGTGTGTTTAATACAGGCCTTCTGAGTGGGAAGCTAGGGATCACAGATAAAAATCTGTTAAGGTATCCCTGCCCTGCCAGAATACTGCAGACATGACCTCCTGAAAGGAGGACTCATTGAGAGAAGGGCCCAGGATGAAGCAAGGGCCCTGACCTCGTGAGACCGCGCTTTCGCTCTCGCCCGAGCCAGATCATCAAAATGCTCGTAAGCATACTAAATCACCTGGCAAACCCACCTGGAAACCGACTGGGAGGAGATATCTCGTTGCCCCTGTTTAATGGGCAAAACAGACGGGATCGAGAGCCCCGCCCCCCCCCCCCCCCCCTGGTTTTATCAAGATAAAACCTAAGAGCCCGACAAGGACAAAGCAACCTATCTCGCTCCTCCGAGCTAGTCACAGCCAGGATCCTGATGGGATCGTGCGAGAACCCCGGAACCTGATTCTTCGCTAAAAACAACTCTATTCATAGCAAAGCCTCTGATTAGGGCAGAAAGAGAGGAGGACTAACCGATCTCCTTCCTGCCATAACAAGCAAGAACTCTGGCAATAGCTGTACGATAGCCAGCAATAGTGCCAGGTGGCAGATAGCGGTACCTAAACAGAGAGATTAGGAATTCCGCAATCAAATGCAGAGGCTTCGAATGAATAAGCTTCCTTGCCGACACACCAATCACAGAAGATCTGACACCTCTTGAGAAAAGCCTGCCTTGGCGTGGCTTCCAGAGATAGCCTCAGCGCGTGAAGGTGGAGGATCTCTGGTCAAGAGTGTGTCGTTCTGGGCCAAGGCTGGCGAAGGAGATTCGGTCTGGTGGGGAGAGCCAAGGGCTCCTCCACCAGAAACGACAAGAGCTCCTGAAACCAAGCTTGCCTCGGCCACAGAGGGGCTCTCAGAAGTAAGGAGCAGTGATGCTCCCAGAACTTCTGTAGAACCCTGCCCACCAGGTTGAAGGGAGGGAATGCATATGCATACGTCCCTTCCTATTCCAGAGAAAGGGCGTCCACAGCCCACGCCTTACGGTCTGGGACCGGGGAGACGAAGGTTAGCAGCTGGTTGTTCAGGGAAGAGGCAAACAGGTCTATAATAGGTCTGTCCCACGCCTGACAATTCCCCTTGAAAATCCAGGGACACAGCTGCCATTCCGTCAACACCGGCTGGTGGCGCCTGGAGAGTGGCCACCAACACACTCAGCCTGCCAGAAAGATGCTTGACCGCTATGGTCAACTGCATGTCCTGGCAGAGAAGATGGATGTGGATGGAGAGGGCACACAGGACATGAGACCTGGTGGCCCCTGTCTCTCCAGATACGCGACAACTGTTGTTGGTAGCCACACTTTGGACTGCAGGATACCCCTAAAGGACTGCAGAGCCAAATGAACAGTCTCATCTCGAGTACACTGATGTGCTCCGAGAGTTGTTCGCCAGACCACTCCCCCAAGCGGCATTGGCCATCGAGGTAAGCTCACATTCCTGTCATGAACGCGTCCATGAACAGGATCATAGAGGGGATAGGCTTGGTCAGAGGTACCCCGTGGAAAATGTTCTCCTGAATGGTCCACCAGCAAGAGAACTCCCTGACCGACTGGGTAAGCGGGATCCAGGCCTCCTGGATGACGGAACCCAGTCAGACAGGAGGAACATCTGGAGAGGTCCGATGTGAATCCTCCCTAGGGGGACCACATATGCCAAGGATTTGAGATACCCCAGAAAACTGAGGAACCAATGTACCTGGACAAGCGACCAAGTGATGAAAGTCAGAGCCAGAGCCCTGACCTTCTCAAACTTCTCCAGAGGTGGAAGGGCTAAGCCCCGAACCATGTCAAAATGGTTCCCCAGGAAGAAGAAGTCCTAATATGAAGGAACCTCTGACTTCTCTCTGGAAGGAATGAAGCCGACTCTGAGCAAGAGTTTCAGGACCAGACGAGTGTCCTTCACTAACGATTCCCACACCAAAAGAGGCATGAGGGAGTCGTAGAAATAGATGTGGACGTCTATTCTGCAGGAGTGAAGGAAACACCAGCAGCAACTTGGTGAACACCAAAGGAGCTGTCGTGAGCCCCAAGGGCATCTCTGCCTTGGCAGCATGGTCCCTACTTCCTCCTGGAGCACCCGTGCCCTTTCTGAATCCCCGGGAGGAGGAAAGAAACAAAAACGGCCAGGAGGCGAGGGACGAATCCTGAAGAAGGGGAATACCTAGACCCTCCCTGACCACCGACAAAAGCCCAAGCGTCCTCTGTAATATCCTGCCACTAGGAAAGGAAAGCAGAGAGACGTCCGCCCACAGGGAGTTCCGGATGGGGCAGATCGAGCCCCTGCCAGACCAGAGAATCGTCTGCCCAACCGGAGCCTGAGCCTGCAGGAGAAGGACATGAGCCCGGGAAAGGAGAACCACCGTCCACCCGGCCATACCCTTCGCCTTTCGCGGCCAAGAAGCAGAAATAGTCAGGAACCCTTCTTCTTGCCCCCAGGAGGTTTCTTACCCTTCCTACCCTTCCCCTTGTTGCCGTTGAAGTGAGGTTGGGACTTGGGCTGTGCAGAAAACTGAGCAGCCGAAGACTTCGCCTTCTTCTTAGGAGGCACTGACCCCTGCGAGGCACTGGCCTTCTCAGCCTGAAACCTCTTCACCAGAAGTGCTGAGGCGACCGAGTCCTCCTTCATATCCTTCTGAACCCAAGGAAGAGCTCCCCTGAACAGGGTAGAGCCCTAGAAGGGGGCATTCAACAAGCGGAAACGGTAGGGTTACTGGACTGGGCGGGATTTCAGAACTGAAAACTGCCTAGCCAACACGGCATTGACGAGCAGAGAACCTGGAAGGCTGCCGTGTCCTGTATGTCGGCTGTTCTGTCTCGGATAACCGACACTCAGGCAAATCGGATACCCTGTATAGACAAACTGTCAGGAAGTCTATGTATGACAGAACTTGGATGGAGAGGTGCAACATTCTCTCCATCCTGTGGTGCTCTTTGGGATCGAGCACCACCTGGTCCACTGATTTGCCGGGCCAGGCAGCCAGCTGTCTCAACTCCAGCTGTGCTGGTTGAGAGGCCAGCTGCCCATCATGTGTGGCATAGTCGGAAGCTGAAGCCTCCGACAATTCACCAACACTGAGCTGCAGACCGACAAACGCGGGAGCACGGGTAGAGAAGGAGTCCTTCTCTAAAACCGGAGCCCGGGCCGTGGCCAGAACCGAAGACATGATATTGCCTTCTGGCAGAGACCGATCTGAGCGAACGGAAGCCCGAGGAGCCACCAGGGAACCCAGAAGGATGGTGGATTCAGGCGCCGACGATGCTGAGGCGGTGGGCAAACCTCCGCCCTGAGAATCCGGGAGATGTTGGCCCGGAGGACCCGCATCCCAGAAAGCACATGCTGAGCCTCAGCTTCAGCAGTCTCAGGGCCATCTTCCCCTTGTGAACCCTCTTGGCCCAGGAGAAAGATGAATGACATCGTCTTCCTCTGCCGAGCCCGCACCCTCGATGTCCATCTCCTCCTCGATAGAGACCGAAGTCCCCTTGGGAGGAACAGGGGCCGCCAGAGGAGCCATCTCCGCAGAGGGGAACTCCTCTTTATGGCATTTGGACGCAGCGCGACCAACAGCTGTAGCTGTAGGCTTGGGTCGGAGACCCGAAGCCGACCCCTGGGAACAGGAGACCGACGGGTCCGCGCTGGAGGCGGAAGTCCTTAAGGTCTGGCAAACCTTTATAGGACCGGCCAACAAGGCCCCCTAAGTAGCAGAACATTGGGGGGATTCCGCACTGCTATAACATCTCCTAGAGGAGAGACCAACCCCTATGGGTTCCACGAGTGAAGACCCATGGGGTAAAAACCCAAACCCCTGAGGGAATGGGAACGGTCCAGCGGGCCGGGAGTGACCCCAGAACTGGCCAAGATGGCCTGCCTGAGTCTGGGGCTGGACATCCTGTCCAAAGGACCAGGATGAACCGCCACTCCCACCAGGTGGAAACCCAGACATGTACGGGCTAAGCCCGTAACTGCTGAGTAACTGTTGGTACCCAAAACCATCCGCAGGTTGGCCTGGGCGACCCAGGAATAAGTGCCCGCAGGCACCCCTACTCCCTGAGCCCGGGGGAAAGGGAGACCGGAAACCGGACTCCTGGCCTGAAGCCCCAAACCCTTGGAGGAAAACCCCCTGGGAAACCCTGCACTGCGAAATCTGGATTGGGACGGAAGGGCTGACACCAGGATTAGTGAACTCAAGTGTAGCCACAGACAATCCTGACAAAAAGTCTGTGGCCCCTGAACCTATACCCGAAGGCACAGTTCCGGAGTCAAAGCGGCCCCCAAAAACGACGCCACCTGGCGTGCCGAGGTCCCTGAAGGAATCAGAGACCTCGACCGGAAGTCCCTTTCCGACGGTAACACCGCCGCCTATCGAGAGCTACCGGCCAATTCGACCCTTGACTGCGCCGAGTCAGGGTCGGGCTGCCCCCCCCCCTACTCCAGGACGCACCTGGACAGGGGGAGCCACCCCCTGCTGAAGGGCGGAGCTCGGTGGAACGAGAGCACCCCCAGCAGGAACGCTCTGGTTCAGAACTTCAGGAGGGAGGTCTTAAAAAGCTTACTTCCCTTACCGGAAGAAGAGGACGAATCCCTCTTCCGGCGGAAAGTTAGCTGGAAAGGCATGGGAGCCTAAGCAGCAGACTCCATGTGCAAACAAAGTTCACATAGTGAGGTCTGGCTGTAATGTCGGCAAATGGGACAGGTATCATGGGGTTCCCATTATCTATAGAAATAGGAACATCCATGCGCTGACCCCCGACGTAAACCCGGCACCTTTATCCAGCATCGAAACAATAAAAAATTGTAACAATGAAAACAAGGATAAAAAGTTTTCTAACAATCAAAAAACTACGAACGAGATCATAAAACCTACCGTACGCAGCAAGATTGTACTGCAAAAAAAAGAAAACGGTAGTACAAAACGGCCGACAAAGCAGCAAGAAAACAATTTCAACTTCACGAAAATCCGAGTGACGAGACAAGTAGTCACTCACTCGAACACGCGGAGGAAAAACACGGCCGGAAACGAAGTTCTCGAACAATCAAAAAACTACGAACGAGAGCACAAAGCCTACCGTACGCAGCAAGATTGCACTGCATAAATAAAACGGCCGTACAACACGGCCGACAAAGCAGCAAGAAAACAAATTCCAACTTCACGCAAATCCGAGCAACGCGACAAGTAGTCACGCACTCGAATGCGTGGAGGAAAAAACGGCCGGAAATACGGTCAAAATAAACAAATGACAATACTTAATTTCACAATATAAGTTGGGAGATGGGTTTATAGACTACTAATAGAGTAACAATATACTCAAACGACAATGGCAGTACGAAGAGAAGGAGTAAGAAAAGCACTTAGCTCAGACACCTCCGCACTCGTCGGCAGCCATAAAGGTAAGAGGAAGGGAGATCACTCTGCGTTCCTGCCGTGATGGCTCATGGATCGTAGGGAGGGCGGGATTGTTTTTCTTTTGAATCTTTTGTTGTTGGGATACAAAGATGGGTGTAGGTACTGTATTTGCATACTAAAGTTATGGTAATTATTACTGAAATGAAATTGTATCTTCGCTTGAATTTCATAAACATTCAAACTGACAACTGTTCCTTAGATCCTTAGGACTTAGAAATCACCGAATCTTGCTGTCTATCAACTTGATCATTATGCCCCGGCTGTCACAAGTACAGAGAGAAAGGGCTGTAGGTATGATCAAGACTGGGGAGTCTCGCCGTCGAGTTGCACGGCATTTTGGTTGCAGTGTTAGGACAATTTGCCAGTTGGAGGGGAGCGTTTTGCAAACTGCTGCGTCGCAGAACGGGACCGCTTTGGCGGCGGAAGTGTAATGGTTTGGGGTGGTATTTGTGGGGGGACTCGTACCAGGCTTGTTGTATAAATGGCAATTTAACCGGCATTCGATATCGGGTCGAAATTTTAAGACCAGTGGTTCTGCCATTCTTAAGACGCCATGGCGTTGGCGCCATTTTTCAACAGGATAACGCACCAGCGCACACCGGTCGTGTCAGCAGAGCTTTCTTGCAGCAGAATAACGCACAGGTGTTAGATTGGCCATCTAAATCACCTGATTTGTCACCGATTGAGCATGTCTGGGACGTTTTTGGGCGACGCGTGAGAGAACGTCAAAATCAGCCGTCAAACTTGCAGGAGCTGGCCCAAGCCTTGATCGCTGAATGGAACAAACCTCTCCTCGAATTATCCGCCGGTTTACGAGTTCCATGCGACGACGCTGCGACGCTGTAATGCGATGGCCATACCCGTTACTAATGGTGTTACCTTTGAAATTGACCCCAACGTCCTTTACAGTCGAATAAAATCAACTGAACGCAAAGTTTTATAATGAACCATGACTGCAGTTTTATCAGAATTGATCAATTACTTTATTCGTACATGATTGGTAAGGATTTATGAAGGGGTTAATTAATTAATCACAGAATAAAGTAGTGTTACCTTTCTTTTTTTGTTTAGTATATATATATATAGCAATAGTGGAGAGGAATGTCATTTGTTGACACATGTTTCTAACAATGAGCAGAGAGTGTTCGTGACAATAAACAAAAGGCGATCCTAATAATAAACAGAATGTATTCCTGACAATAAACAGAATGTTTTTTCGGATAATAAACAGAAGGTGTTCCTGACAATAAACAGAAGGTGTTTCTGATAATAAACAGATGGTGTTCCTTATAATAAACAGAACGTGTTCATGACAATAAACACAGGGTGTTTTTGACAATACCAGAAAGTGTTTCTGATAATAGACAAAAGTGTTCCTAACAATAAACAGAAGGTGTTCCTGATAATAAACAGAAGGTGTTCCTGACAATAAACAGAAGGTGCTCATGACAAAAAATAGAAGGTGATCCAGACCATAACCAGAGGGTGTTCTTGACAATAACCAGAAGGTGTTCCGGATTTCTGATAATAAACCGAAGGTGTTCCTGACAATACCCAGAAGGTGTTCCTGACAATAAACCGAAGGTGTTTCTGATAATAAACAGAAGGTGTTCTTGACAGTAGACAGAGGTTGTTCTTGACAATAACCAGAAGGTGTTCTTGACAATAGACAGAGGTTGTTCTTGACAATAACCAGAAGGTGTTCTTGACAATAAACAGAGGTTGTTCCTGACAATAACCAGAAGGTGTTCCTGACAATAACCACAAGGTGTTCCTGACAATACCCAGAAGGTGTTCCTGACAATAAACCGAAGGTGTTCTTGACAATAACCAGAGGTTGTTCTTGACAATAAACAGAACGTGTTCATGACAATAAACAGAGGGTGTTCCTGACAATAACAGAAAGTGTTTCTGATAATAGACAAAAGGTGATCCTGACAATAAACAGAAGGTATTGATGATAATGAACAGACGGTGTTCCAGATTATAGACGAAAGATGATCCTGACAAAAAAACAGAAGGTGTTCCTGACAATAACCAGAGGGTGTTCCGGATTTCTGATAATAACCAGAAGGTGATCCTGACAATAGACAGAGGTTGTTCCTGACAATAAACAGAAGGTGTTCCTGACAATAAACAGAGGTTGTTCCAGACAATAACCAGAAGGTGTTCCTGACAATAAACAGAAGTTGTTCCTGACAATAGACAGAGGTTGTTCCTGACAATAAACAAAAGGTGTTCCTGACAATAAACAGAAGATGTTCCAGACAATGAACAGAAGGTGTTCCTGACAATAGACAGGTGTTTTTGACAAAAAAACAGAGGGAGGTTCTGACAATAATCAGGAGTTTACGACAATAAACAATGTTCTGAAGCAGGAAACATTCTGATGAATTGTACGATGATTAATGTACGAGAGAAAGCGAGATTAAGGACACAGTACAAGATGTGTTGAGATTTCATGCACTATTAATGGTGGGCCATTCCGCTTAATATGGTAAATAACACCGTTATCTGCCTGAACCTGACAAAACACCACCCCATCCTGGCCACGACAATATCCTAACGACGGCACATCAAATCACTGGCGCAGATCAGTAAAGTCACGATGTACGTCGTGAAAAGGACTGCATTGCTATGTTTGATGGACACCGGACATGCAATTTTATATAGTGTTTGACTTAATGAAAAACAGACAATGTTAACTGATATTGTACGGACCGTATTTTCCAGACCAGGCAGGCAATTACGTCAATGTTGAATCGATGCGAGATGATTTCCTACTGATACAGACTCGTCTACCTAATTTACAGTCCTTTTGTTGTTATAACTGATACACTAGATTATCCAGTCAGGACGGAGTCTACTTTTTTAACTGTAGTTAGAGAGACAGACTTACTGAAAATTATTCTCTATAATTGGTGAAACAAATGCCTAACACCCATTTTATTTTCTACATTAGAAGAAAGTTTTTGTAACTTGAGTGAAACTTTCCTTATCATTGTAACAACACTATCATTTTGACCACTCAAAGCAATCCACAAACTAGTTAGATTATACTATAATCGTTATGTAATATTTTGTTGATGGTTTTACAAAGAAATCAGTACGGGACGGAGCCATCATGCTACGGAAACATTTTGACTTGTATAAGAATATTAAGGATCGTTTGTAGAAGTGAGGGTATAAAAAATCTCGTGTACTGATTGTACTTCTTTGTCAGATTAAAGTTGAATTTTACACAGGGGTGTTCATACACCATAGACAAGGGATTTTATAATGAGGTTCATGGCCTCACTAACTCTCCACGACAAGGGAATTAGAGACTTATAGGCTCGATAATTTGTGATGTTAATTTGTTCTAAATATCTCAGCACAAAACAACTCATTATATTTCACTGTTCAAAAAAAGATCAGCCAGGTCGTCAGACTATGATTCACACTTAAAGTATGTGTTTTTTCATGGAGTCGTCACCGGCATCTCAACAATGGGGAAAATCGATAGATATATAATCATTCTTATCAATGTCGACCGTGGCCCATAACTATATATATATATATAGACACATATTGTCTACAACCAAATAAGCAAGAGCACAACACTAGAAATAATATCATACTTAGAGGTTATATAGTTCCCTACAGAATGATCATGTTATCGATGTGATTGAAGACAATTATATTTTGATACGGAGGAGACACAAAAAATCGTAGACAAATTCCTTCTGGCAAGGACGGAGGAAAACAAGTGAACGGTCCTTTGTACAAGGAGGGAGGAGACAGGTCATAAGTCCTTTGTACAAGGAGGGGAGGGGCAAACGGGTCATAAGTCCTTTGTACAAGGAGAGAGGAAAAAAGATTATAAGTCCTTTGTACAAGGAGGGGGGGAACAGGTCATAAGTCCTTTGTACAAGGAGGGAGGAAAAGAGGTCATAAGTCCTTTGTACAAGGAAGGAAGAAAACAGGTCACAAGTCCTTTATACAAGGAGGGAGGAAAAAAGATTAGAAGTCCTTTGTACAAGGAGGGGGGGAACAGGTCATAAGTCCTTTGTACAAGGAGAGAGGAAAAAAGATTATAAGTCCTTTGTACAAGGAGGGGGGGAACAGGTCATAAGTCCTTTGTACAAGGAAGGAAGAAAACAGGTCACAAGTCCTTTATACAAGGAGGGAGGAAAACAGGTCATAAGTCCTTTGTACAAGGAGGGAGGAAAAGAAGTCATAAGTCCTTTGTACAAGGAAGGAAGAAAACAGGTCACAAGTCCTTTATACAAGGAGGGAGGAAAACAGGTCATAAGTCCTTTGTACAAGGAGGGAGGAAAACAGGTCACGAGTCCTTTATACAAGGAGAGAGGAAAACAGGTCATAAGTCCTTTGTACAAGGAAGGAGGAAAACAGGTCATGAGTCCTTTGTACAAGGAGGGAGGAAAACAGGTCATAAGTCCTTTATACAATGAGAGAGGAAAACAGGTCATGAGTCCTTTGTACAAGGAGGGAGGAAAACAGGTCATGAGTCCTTTGTAGAAGGAGAGAGGAAAACAGGTCATAAGTACTTTGTGCAAGGAAGGAGGAAAACAGGTCATAAGTCCTTTGTACTGTATTCAATCTTGACTTTTACATTACTTGTGACAGGTATTAAACATGCAATCATATATTATAATTCGTTGTAGAAGATACAGATCAAAATCAAGCCCGAGTTATCGTTCCTTGCACTAATTAACACCTCGTCCAGCTGAAAAGTAGTCAATGTTAGGAGTCCGGCCTTTGACTGGGGATGGGGTGGGGAGGGGGTGGGCATTGGTTTATTTTATTTTTACTCCTACAATCTAAAACTCTTATATTTTCTTAGACTCCTATTTCATATCAAATGGAAGAAATTTACGGCAAACTTTCTTGTTCATCTTGTATCAGACCTGTATTAACAAACCTGGTTTTTTATAATTTACATGACGGGTATGCTATTGTGTATGCAGATAAGGTGTCCAATTATTTTATCATTGTCTGCAAACATTATTACATTCCATGTATAAAAAAATTATGCTTTTTTGACAATGAGGGAAACCCAACCTATACAGTATGCAATCTTTCAAAAAAAGAAATGTTTGCTAATTATGCTTAAGTATTACAATCATTTAACAATGATAAGGATACGGACCTCCCCCTTTTATACTAGATTCTTAAACATAAAGAACGTTCTATCGCTGACTCAACAAGTCTTTTAACCGACCATAGTCCAAATTTCTCATTGTCGATCTTAGCACTATCCAAGCTGGGTTTCAGTCTCATTGTGATACTGTTTACTCAAAAAACCATTTGATTTCTCCACTCTGTACCCTATTGGAATTCCGGCCACGTTGTCTTTTATTTTATATCGATTTTTCGCTTCCGTAGTACCCCACTGTACCACATTCTAAACTGAAGGAACACGTTTGTTCTCTTGTTATGAGAGCTTTCTCTTCCAAGAACGGTGAACGGCGGTATAAATATATATTTGTGAGCTATACTGAAGGGTACCTCGTAATAAAAAGGTCCAAATCATTGAAATATACGGAGGAGTTTCTGGTTTTCCTCGTCGATTTTGATGGCATAAGATCTTCCAACAGACTGTTAGCATACCTAACTAACTGTTCCCCTCTGTTGGCTGGCTTGTTTTTTTTTTTTGCATACGAGGCTGAACTTATCGAAGAGCTTACCAAAACAGATCACAAAAACCTTGCAAAGTCGTTTAATTACCCTTTCAGATATATTGATGACGTCTATGACAAGAAATATGTCGATCGTATATACCCACCAGAAATGGAAATACACGACAGACTCTCCTACATCAGCCCCTTAACTCGATTTTTTCCTATAACGAAACCAACCTGAACAGCTTTTCACTTCGCTGTTCGATAAACATTAGGATTTCAATTTCCTTATTGTTAATATTCCATTTGAACGTCATTTGCATCCCCAAACAATGGTGTTTACATGTCGCAGTTGAATCGATATTCAAGGGTCTGTTCCCATTATCACGATTTTTCGTGCGCAAGAAGTCGTCAACTTGTTAAACAGGGATTCATAAGATGCAAATTGATCAAAAATTAAGACGAAGTTTTACGGTCGCCATTGTAATCTCGTTGCAAAACATTCCATTTCTTTCTGCGATATGAACAAGACGTGTTTGATGCTCATTGGTATGCCTGTTGGTTCCTTTGTTATATACATTGTTCTCATTAAGAACGCTGACCAATATCTATATGGTGGGTGTCGTCGATGAAGCAAAAGACACTTCCGGAACATCTGGATTTTACTTCTTGCGTATTTCAGGCGTCTCCATGTAAATCTTTCTTGTGTTCATATTTTGCCCTAGTATTATTGAATTTGACTTTGGATTATGATTATGTTGACATAATGGTATTTTCTTGTTTTTCCTTTCACGTAACTATGCTGATCGTAGGTTCCCGTGGCTTTAAACAAAGCCATGCTACACCCAGAACTGTTGTTGTCAATGTCTTTGTTGGGTCGGTCTAGCCTTAATTCTGCTTAAGTCTACTAGTCAATGTCAACACCGGAGAGCAATTTCTTGAAGTGGTTGCGATGTCGATTTTTTTAATTCTGATAACCGTTTTAGTACTAATGACAGCCTCTAGTAAATTGATGTATACGTCAGTTGTATGTGGAAATGTTTCCGGATATCACTCTCCTTGTGTCATATTTCTCTCGTTAGTTACAGTAACCTCTCGCATTGTTGTTTGCAAACGTAGAATATCACATATGTTAACATCTTTTGGTTGATATTGAGCAGTAATTAAATTGCGGGTGATCCCTTACCTTTTCATGTCCGTTCGGGGAATCAAAGGTTTTTATAATATGTTCTCTCTATCATAAACTGTACGTTTCATCGGCATCAATGAAATCATATTAGTTAGAATCCGAACACGAGATTTTACCAAGGGGCTATAGGTTTGTTAATAACGGCCTACTGACCCTGAATCAAGTTCACTATATAGCATCTTCGTGTAACTGAAGTACACAGCGAGTTTCATAACATTTGCTTAACCATAGCCAAAGTTATGCTCCAGACACGCAAATAATGGACGACATGCGGACAAAGCAAAAAACTGTGTCGTCTCCGAAAATTTACGAGTAACAAAAATGTCATGATCACTTACAGATATATCGGTTCTCGAGCGAATACAATGTTTACTTTAACGAGTAACATGAAATATCATGATCACTCACAGATATATCGGTTCTCGAGCGAATACAATGTTTACTTTAACGAGTAACATGAAATGTCATGATCACTCACAGATATATCGGTTCTCGAGCGAATACAATGTTTACTTTAACGAGTAACATAAAATGTCATGATCACTCACAGATATATCGGTTCTCGAGCGAATACAATGTTTACTTTAACGAGTAACATAAAATGTCATGATCACTCACAGATATATCGGTTCTCGAGCGAATACAATGTTTACTTTAACAGATGATATGTAACAATGTAATTAAATCTACGTTGGAAGATGTTAAGGTGTTAGACAAACATCTGCCCTGAAATCTTTGACAGGATTCTTGGCACTAGATAAATGTATAGGTTGTTATAAACAGGTCATGCCACAGTTCCTGACCTTGACCCTCACTCTAGCTACCTTTGATCTAATGTCCAAGGCAACTTGTAGACCCCAATACGTTCGAAATGATAAAATATTCATGTCGGCCACATTACTTTCAGGTCTATAACCGGCCGAGTTATTACCTAGAATCCAGGCTACAGCAAGTACTTGGAACACTGTATGGTATGGACAATTTTCGCTGCTGAGTTGTAATATGTATGGAAAGGGAAAAATGATGTAAGATACAGGAAAGTAAAGCATAAACCTCAACAGCACGGAATTGTACGTACAAAACAATATACTTCTCTAACTTTCTTAGTAATAAGTATCAGGAATATGCTATTAAAGCAAACTATGTTAAAGATAAACATAGTTCTGATAACTATGTCAGGATTAACAAGCCCTTCTCTAGTTCTGATAACTATGTCAGGATTAACAAGCCCTTCTCTAGTTCTGGTAACTATGTCAGGATTAACAAGCCCTTCTCTAGTTCTGGTAACTATGTCAGGATTAACAGTCCCTTCTCTAGTTCTGATAACTTTGTCAGGATTAACAGTCCCTTCTCTAGTTCTGGTAACTATGTCAGGATTAACAAGTCCTTCTCTAGTTCTGATAACTTTGTCAGGATTTACAGGCCCTGCTCTAGTTCTGATAACTATGTCAGGATTAACAGTCCCTTCTCTAGTTCTGGCAACTATGTCAGGATTAACAGGCCCTGCTCTAGTTCTGGTAACTATGTCGGGAATAACAGTCCCTTCTCTAGTTCTGGTAACTATGTCATGATTAACAAGCCCTGCGCTAGTTCTGGTAACTATGTCAGGATTAACAAGTCCTTCTCTAGTTCTGATAACTTTGTCAGGATTTACAGGCCCTGTTCTAGTTCTGATAACTATGTCAGGATTAACAGTCCCTTCTCTAGTTCTGGTAACTATGTCAGGATTAACAGGCCCTGCTCTAGTTCTGATAACTATGTCAGGATTAACAGTCCCTTCTCTAGTTGTGGTAACTATGTCAGGATTAACAAGTCCTTCTCTAGTTCTGGTAACTATGTCAGGATTAACAAGCCCTGCTCTAGTTCTGGTAACTATGTCAGGATTAACAGGCCCTGCTCTAGTTCTGGTAACTATGTCGGGAATAACAGTCCCTTCTCTAGTTCTGGTAACTATGTCATGATTAACAAGCCCTGCGCTAGTTCTGGTAACTATGTCAGGATTAACAAGCCCTTCTCTAGTTCTGATAACTTTGTCAGGATTTACAGGCTCTTCTCTAGTTCTGATAACTATGTCAGGATTTAGAGGCCCTTTTTTATGTTCTGGTAACTATGTCAGGATTAACAGGCCCTTCTCTAGTTGTGGTAACTATGTCGTCATTAACAGGCCGGTAGAATATCGTGTATCTCCGGTAGAATATCATGTTTCTCCGGTAGAATATCTTGTATCTCCGGTAGAATATCGTGTATCTCCGGTAGAATATCTTGTATCTCCGGTAGAATATCATGTATCTAGGGTATAATATCTTGTATCTCCGGTAGAATATCGTGTATCTCCGGTAGAATATCGTGTATCTCCGGTAGAATTTCTTGTATCTCCGGTAAAATATCTTGTATCTCCGGTAGAATATCATGTATATCCGGTAGAATATCTTGTATCTCTGGTAAAATATCATGTAGCTCCGGTAAAATATCGTGTATCTCCGGTAAAATATCATGTATCTCCGGTAAAATATCTTGTATCTCCGGTATCTCCGGTAGAAAATCTTGTATATCCGGTAAAATATCGTGTATCTCCGGTAAAATATCATGTATCTCCGGTAAAATATCATGTATCTCCGGTAGAATATCTTGTATCTCTGGTAAAATATCATGTATCTCCGGTATCTCCGGTAGAATATCTTGTATATCCGGTAAAATATCGTGTATCTCCGGTAAAATATCATGTATCTCCGGTAAAATATCATGTTTCTCCGGTAGAATATCTTGTATCTCTGGTAAAATATCATGTATCTCCGGTAAAATATCATGTATCTCCGGTAAAATATCGTGTATCTCCGGTATCTCCGGTAGAATATCTTGTATATCCGGTAAAATATCGTGTATCTCCGGTATCTCCGGTAGAATATCTTGTATATCCGGTAAAATATCATGTATCTCCGGTAGAATATCTTGTATCTCCGGTAGAATATCTTGTATATCCGGTAAAATATCGTGTATCTCCGGTAGAATATCTTGGAATGCAACACACGATATATACTAGATTCACATACACATACACACCCTGTATATCCGGTAAAATATCGTGTATCTCCGGTATTCACAAGCCCCAATAATAATACAAACTCAATGACTGCTGTCAAATATCATCATCATCATCATCATCATCATCATCATCATCATCATCATCATCATCATCATCATCACTATCATATCATCATCAGCAGTAATACATATTCAGCATCGTAATCATCATGTCATCATCACCACTTCATCATCAACCTTTCATCCTCATTATCACATCATACACTGATCAGCAACAGAGCTGTTTATTATTATTAGTGTTTTGCCTCATCATCATCTATTCACACCTAATCCCCAATAGAATATCATGTATCTCCGGTAAAATATCGTGTATCTCCGGTAAAATATCGTGTATCTCCGGTAGAATATCTTGTATCTCTGGTAAAATATTATGTATCTCCGGTAAAATATCATGTATCTCCGGTAAAATATCATGTATCTCCGGTAAAATATCGTGTATCTCCGGTAGAATATCGTGTATCTCCGGTAGAATATCGTGTATCTCCGGTAGAATATCGTGTATCTCCGGTAGAATATCGTGTATCTCCGGTAGAATATCATGTATCTCCTGTAGGATATTTGGTATCTCCGGTAGAATATCGTGCTTTTCCAGTAGAATATCATGTAATTGAAAATGATGATTAAAATTTGCCGGTAATAATTACCTCGTTTTTAAGTACTGTGCATGTATTTAAATACAAAAACGTAACGGTTTCAATGAAACAGTGTGATCTGAAGCGGGAAGTCTCGCTAGGACGATAGTGACAATTGATCCTGCTATAGAACATCGCCATACTTGGCCACTTCGTCACAACCAGTGCTCTGAGCTCGGAATTCCATAGGGAGCCCTCACTTTGACATGATAACGCTAGTACTACCGCGGTGCTGATGTAGAACTAATGCTCCCATAATAAATTTGATAGCTCCTTTTCCTTCTTAAACGACCATGAATGATGGACGTGGTGCGGGTCGGCTGTTTAACGTTGTTTTATAAGGACAGATGCTGACTTGCCTAACTCAGCGTACGGGATCATACAGTATAATTGCCATCAACAGTATTCGCCGTTGAGGAACTGTACATTGAGTTCGGGACATGCATTTTAACAACGGTAGGAGCTACTGTAGGAAATGTCAATAATTACCCACTAAATGTCATAACTTTGACAAAAAAAGTATCTGTCATCGACAACAGGAAGCTTTTCAGGCTTACGTTTTTCGTCCTTGCACAGCAATGAAAGCTAGAGTTAACCACAGTAAACTTCAATGTCATCAGTAGCAAAGCATCAGCCTAAACGGCAGCAAACGTCAAGGCTAACAATAGAAAACGTCAGCCTCAACAGCATCAAACGTCAACGTTAACACCAGCAAACGTCAGCCTCAAAGGCAGCAAATGTCAGCCTCAACAGCATCAAACGTCAGCTTCAACAGCAGGAAACGTTAGTCTCAACAGCATCAAACGTCAGCCTCAACAGCAGCAAACATCAGCCTCAAAGGCAGCAAACATCAACCTCAAAGGCAGCAAACATCAGCCTCAAAGGCAGCAAATGTCAGCCTCAACAGCAGCAAACGTCAGTCTCAACAGCAACAAACGTCAGCCTCAACAGCAGCAAACGTCAGCCTCAACAGCAGCAAACGTCAGCCTCAAGAACAGCAAATGTCAGCTTCAACAGCAGCAAACGTCAGCTTCAACACCAGCAAACGTCAGCTTCAACACCAGCAAACTTCAGCCTCAACAGCAGCAAACGTCAGCGTCAACAACAGAAAATACCAAGTGCAACAGCAAAATAAATGTCAGTCAACAACAGAAAACGCAACGTGCAACAGCAGAAAAAGTCAGCGTCAACAACAGAAAACGTCACCTGCAACCACAGAAAATGCAATGTGCGACAGCAGAAAAAGTCAGTCAACAACAGAAAACGTCAGCGCCAACAACAGAAAACATCAGCGCCAACAGAAAATGCAATGTGCAACAGCAGAAAAAGTCAGTCAACAACAGAAAACGTCAGCGCCAACAACAGAAAACGCAACGTGCAACAGCAGAAAACGCAACGTGCAACAGCAGAAAACGCAACGTGCAACAACAGAAAAGGCCAAGATCAACACAAGCAAGCGAGTAGAAACGTTTTCTTATTATCGATAATTCTTTTGTTGTCTACTGATCCTACAGTACACCAATCCATCTTCATTGACGATGTACTAAGCGACCTTTGTCCCTATTATTAATGTCATCTCACATATGGCGCATGTGCAGATTATGGATGGATCGTAAATCCGACTCCCATCTGACTTATCGCTTCAGCAGACATTCTCAATTCTTTACCATTCAAAAATGGTATTTTTCTTCACTTCATTGAATTAATATTAATCTAGTTCGCGTTTTGTTTTATGTATAGTCAGATTTCTAAAGCAAGATCTGCTGTTTTCGTGGTACTTTGTAGTGATGCTAGAATGCATTAAGCTGGATTAGGGCTTGTTTTTCCCAAATTAAATATGGTTTTATCGATCTGACAGGACCAGATTTAGCCGTGACTAGAGAAATTAGTCTCGGGTACATGTAGCAAACGTTGTGTGTGGTATTTGTATTAAAATTCCCATTAATATTTTCCCCACTGTTTGTAGTTACATATACTGACCAGGAAGAAAAGTTCCAGGAACTACACGGGGGACATAAGTCTGTTATAAACATATCCGTAATACGTCTGTGTTGTCCGTTACATATCCGTTATACGTCTGTGTTGTCAGTTACATATCCGCAATACGTCTGTGTTGTCACTTACATATTCGTTATAGGTCTGTGTTGTCAGTTACATATCCGTTATACGTCCGTGTTGTCATTTACATATCCGTTATACGTCTGTGTTGTCAGTTACATGTCCGTTATATGTCTGTGTTGTCAGTTACATGTCTGTTATACGTCTGTATTGTCATTTACATATCCGAAATACGTCTGTGTTGTCAGTTAAATATCTGTTATAGGTCTGTGTTGTCAGTTACATATCCGTTATACGTCTGTGTTGTCAGTTACATATCCGCAATACGTCTGTGTTGTCACTTACATATTCGTTATAGGTCTGTGTTGTCAGTTACATATCCGTTATACGTCCGTGTTGTCAGTTAAATATCTATTATAGGTCTGTGTTGTCAGTTACATGTCCGTTATATGTCTGTGTTGTCAGTTACATATCCGAAATACGTCTGTGTTGTTAGTTAAATATCCGTTATACGTCTGTGTTGTCAGTTACATATCTGTTATAGGACTGTGTTGTCAGTTACATATCCGCAATACGTCTGTGTTGTCAGTTACATATCCGTTATACGTCTGTGTTGTCAGTTACATATCCGTTATACGTCTGTGTTGTCAGTTACATATCTGTTATACGTCTGTGTTGTCAGTTAAATATCCGTTATACGTCTGTGTTGTCAGTTACATATCCGCAATACGTCTGTGTTGTCACTTACATATTCGTTATAGGTCTGTGTTGTCAGTTACATATCCGTTATACGTCCGTGTTGTCAGTTAAATATCTATTATAGGTCTGTGTTGTCAGTTACATGTCCGTTATATGTCTGTGTTGTCAGTTACATATCCGAAATACGTCTGTGTTGTTAGTTAAATATCCGTTATACGTCTGTGTTGTCAGTTAAATATCTGTTATAGGACTGTGTTGTCAGTTACATATCCGCAATACGTCTGTGTTGTCAGTTACATATCCGTTATACGTCTGTGTTGTCAGTTACATATCCGTTATACATCTGTGTTGTCAGTTACATATCTGTTATACGTCTGTGTTGTCAGTTAAATATCCGTTATATGTCTCTGTTGTCCGTTACATATCCGTTATACGTCTGTGTTGTCCGTTACATATCCGTTATACGTCTGTGTTGTCACTTACATATCTGTTATACGTCTGTGTTGTCAGTTAAATATCCGTTATATGTCTGTGTTGTCCGTTACATATCCGTTACACGTCTGTGTTGTCAGTTACATATCCGTTATACGTCTGTGTTGTCAGTTAAATATCCGTTATATGTCTGTGTTGTCCGTTACATATCCGTTATACGTCTGTGTTGTCCGTTACATATCCGTTATACGTCTGTGTTGTCCGTTACATATCCGTTATACGTCTGTGTTGTCCGTTAAATATCTGTTATAGGTCTGTGTTGTCAGTTACATGTCTGTTATACGTCTGTGTTGTCAGTTACATATCCGTTATACGTCTGTGTTGTCCTTTACATATCCGTTATACGTCTGTGTTGTCCGTTACATATCCGTTATACGTCTGTGTTGTCCGTTAAATATCTGTTATACGTCTGTGTTGTCAGTTAAATATCTGTTATAGGTCTGTGTTGTCCGTTACATATCCGTTATAGGTCTGTGTTGTCCGTTACATATCCGTTATACGTCTGTGTTGTCCGTTAAATATCTGTTATAGGTCTGTGTTGTCCGTTACATATCCGTTATACGTCTGTGTTGTCCGTTACATATCCGTTATACGTCTGTGTTGTCAGTTACATGTCCACTTTAGGCATGTGTTGTCCGTTACATATTTGATACGTCTGTACCGTCTGATGTATGTCCGCTACAGGTTTGTGTCGTCCGTGTAATCTAACTCCTGCCAATTTGTCATTCGGCATCAAGAGTGCACCTCATTTTTACGAGTTAGATTCGTCGGGGTTTTTTTTTCAAAATGCCATATAAAGTAAAGAATAAATAAAAATCCTTAGCAACCCACACACACGTCGGCGACATTCAGCGGGCGTTTTATAGAATTGCTAACATCACGATACGGAGAGTTGAAACCAGATATCGATGGAGAAAGCAATAAATCCGTCTAAATTAAGATCATTATCTTTATGTGAAAGAAGAGGGGAAATACATATTCCTTCCAACTGCCTGACCTGGGATTGAACGGGTCTCCGACGTCATAAAGAACCCTTTTAAATGACTGCACACCTCACGATGTGTATTAAGGGGAGATAATAGATTGCATAGGTGAAGCAACGAGTATAAAATGGAACCACAGATTCCCTTCCGAGGATGGGACACGGTATGTAACACTATGTATACAACGACCCGTTCCTTTTACACTATTCCTTCTGTTTTTCTTCAGATTATTTCTTAATTCTCAATCCGAAACACCAGAACCAGGCGCCGGATTTCGTTTGGCATCGACGTGAATGACGGAAGAAATGCTCTGACGGCGGTCATGTTCAAATCTGCGCCAAGACATCCTGGTTATTTGTGATTATTGACAGAGATATAAAGATGTATTTTGGATCTATATTCCGTTCCTGCTTACATGTAAACAACACAATGACATTTCTATTATACAGAATGTACATCGCTGGGAAATGAAAACGCGAAGTCCTAATATCTAAGTTCGTGTGGATGTGGCCGCTTATGTCCGATCAAATGACCGTGTTTGTCCAGGACGTGTCCGGCAGTATACATACAAATACGGTCTATTTTATGTGATATTGCTTACAAATTTGATTTTCACCTCTGAAAGGTTCCTACCAGATTTTAGCTGGGGGCTACTTGCTAATTCTGTATCTATTCCTGATACATTGTGTTTAAGACACGAACAGTAAACAAATAGCATTTTCTACTAGGCGTATCGACCTCTATAAAATGTCATGGCAGTCAGGTTACCTGGAGATGTAACGTCTAGACCGTTCTTGTGTTTCACGTTCTCTATGACACGTAAGTCGTGTTACAATTAACAACTCTACTAGTTTATTAACAATCATGAGTTCCGCTGTTTGCTGTATATACGATGATAAATAAATGTAATACACCTTTATCATACGAACCGTTCTTGTTATAATACACGTTTATCATACGAACCGTTCTTGTTATAATACACGTTTATCATACGAATCGTTTATCATACAAATCGTTCTTGTTATAATACACGTTTATCATACGAACCGTTCTTGTTATAATACACGTTTATCATACGAATCGTTCTTGTTATAATACACGTTTATCATACAAATCGTTCTTGTTATAATACACGTTTATCATACGATGCGTTCTTGTTATAATACACCTTTATCATACGAACCGTTCTTGTTATAATACACGTTTATCATACTAATCGTTCTTGTTATAATACACGTTTATCATACGAACCGTTCTTGTTATAATACACGTTTATCATACGAACCGTTCTTGTTATAATACACGTTTATCATACGAACCGTTCTTGTTATAATACACGTTTATCATACGAACCGTTCTTGTTATAATACACGTTTATCATACGAATCGTTCTTGTTATAATACACGTTTATCATACGAATCGTTCTTGTTATAATACACGTTTATCATACGAATCGTTCTTGTTATAATACACGTTTATCATACGTTTATCATACGATAATACACGTTTATCATACGTTCTTGTTATAATACACGTTTATTCTTGTTATAATACACGTTTATCATACGATGCGTTCTTGTTATAATACACGTTTATCATACGAACCGTTCTTGTTATAATACACCTTTATCATACAGATCGTTCTTGTTATAATACACGTTTATCATACAGATCGTTCTTGTTATAATACACGTTTATCATACGATGCGTTCTTGTAATAATACACGTTTATCATACAGATCGTTCTTGTTATAATACACTTTTATCATACGAATCGTTCTTGTTATAATACACGTTTATCATACGATGCGTTCTTGTTATAATACACGTTTATCATACGAACCGTTCTTGTTATAATACACGTTTATCATACAAATCGTTCTTGTTATAATACACGTTTATCATACGAACCGTTCTTGTTATAATACACGTTTATCATACAGATCGTTCTTGTTATAATACACGTTTATCATACGAATCGTTCTTGTTATAATACACGTTTATCATACGAACCGTTCTTGTTATAATACACGTTTATCATACGAATCGTTCTTGTTATAATACACGTTTATCATACGATGCGTTCTTGTTATGATACACGTTTATCATACGAACCGTTCTTGTTATAATACACGTTTATCATACGAACCGTTCTTGTTATAATACGAACCGTTCTTGTTATAATACACCTTTATCATACAGATCGTTCTTGTTATAATACACGTTTATCATACAGATCGTTCTTGTTATAATACACCTTTATCATACGATGCGTTCTTGTTATAATACACCTTTATCATACAGATCGTTCTTGTTATAATACACGTTTATCATACGAATCGTTCTTGTTATAATACACGTTTATCATACAGATCGTTCTTGTTATAATACACATTTATCATACAGATCGTTCTTGTTATAATACACGTTTATCATACGAACCGTTCTTGTTATAATACACGTTTATCATACTAATCGTTCTTGTTATAATACACGTTTATCATACAGATCGCTCTTGTTATAATACACGTTTATCATACAAATCGTTCTTGTTATAATACACGTTTATCATACGAACCGTTCTTGTTATAATACACGTTTATCATACAGATCGTTCTTGTTATAATACACGTTTATCATACAAATCGTTCTTGTTATAATACACGTTTATCATACGAACCGTTCTTGTTATAATACACGTTTATCATACATACAGATCGTTCTTTATTATAATATACACGTTTATCATACGAATCGTTCTTGTTATAATACACGTTTATCATACGAATCGTTCTTGTTATAATACACGTTTATCATACGAATCGTTCTTGTTATAATACACGTTTATCATACGATGCGTTCTTGTTATAATACACCTTTATCATACGAACCGTTCTTGTTATAATACACCTTTATCATACAGATCGTTCTTGTTATAATACACGTTTATCATACAAATCGTTCTTGTTATAATACACGTTTATCATACGAACCGTTCTTGTTATAATACACGTTTATCATACAGATCGTTCTTGTTACACGTTTATCATACGAACCGTTCTTGTTATAATACACCTTTATCATACGAACCGTTCTTGTTATAATACACGTTTATCATACTAATCGTTCTTGTTATAATACACGTTTATCATACGAACCGTTCTTGTTATAATACACGTTTATCATACGAATCGTTCTTGTTATAATACACGTTTATCATACAAATCGTTCTTGTTATAATACACGTTTATCATACAGATCGCTGTTGTTATAATACACGTTTATCATACAGATCGCTTTTGTTATAACACACGTTTATCATACAATGCCGTTCTTGTTATAATACACGTTTATAATAATACACGTTTATCATACGAAATACACGTTTATCATACGATGCGGTCTTGTTATAATACACCTTTATCATACAGATCGTTCTTGTTATAATACACGTTTATCATACGAGATCGTTGTTGTTCTTGTTATAATACACGTTTATCATACGAACCGTTCTTGTTATAATACACGTTTATCATACGAACCGTTCTTGTTATAATACACGTTTATCATACTAATCGTTCTTGTTATAATACACGTTTATCATACGAACCGTTCTTGTTATAATACACGTTTATCATACAAATCGTTCTTGTTATAATACACGTTTGTTATATAAGTAATATTTATAAAAATGGCCTTAAGTGTAATTTTCTTATGAAAAGGTAGTATTAAAGGATCTTCTTAATGTTAGTTTGGAGAACTTTTAATCATACATGTACTTAGATATCTTCCCCAATAAAATCCTCTGTATCTGTAATTAAGTCCTCTAATGTATGTTCTAATCTTAACAAAAATTATAAAATAATTATAGATAAGTGACTTGGAAATGATTTAGATGTTTCCACATAGAAGATATTCAGCAGCAAGCTTGACGGTTATAAAACATAAAATAGAACACATGTGACCAAACAATCTGAGAGTAGACATCTTCGTTCGAGAGTATCCAAGTCTCGCTCAAACATAACGTTATTTAACGTTTCTACAGAATCACGGTATTAAACAGAATGATTATATAGCTTGTGTCTAATTAAAAAAGTGGTTGGTCACTGAAAACCTAATTCTTCAATATCCATGCTTGTTAGATAGCAGTTTATTCAACAAATGGGTGTCATAGAAACAGCGAAATTACACAAAACAACTTTTCTTCCCTTCCCTCATCTTAATTGAAAAAAAGTTTACGGCGACTGCACGTCGCCATCTGCGTTCATTTACATTTTTGCTCTCAATTAGTATGGATTTTAAACTGTCGCCTCCTAGGTTTCAATGTCTAGGCCCTTAGCATCAGTGACGAGTCCTAGAAGGACTAAACATCTGTATGATGTAGTTTAAGTCATTGTTTGGCACTACTGTATCTAACTCTAAACTGTGTTGAAATGTGTCATTCGCTTAATGTGTCTTTTGTACAATCTTCTCTCAATTCTTCGGGAGAGTTTCGTTCGTGGAACATGTTCTACGCATTGTTTCTGCTGATGCGGCCACATGAACTGTCTAGATACGGCCAGAAGCCACCCAGGAAGGCTACTGGTGGTGCGGAAAGGTCACATTGGTTTGCAAATGTTATTGAATTGGCTGTTCCTAATTCCGGTATTTTGGAATTATTATTTGTCCGTATAACGTCAACACAATTTCGGTTTCATGTATGAATAAATCAGCGTGTCCAATAGTCAGCTTGGTTTGCCCTTCGCCGACATATCATATAAATGTGTTAATTAGGGAAATATTTTTACCGAAATAGAGAGAAGACAGTATGACTCCGGTAGATCTAGGATTCCATACGTACAGCTGTGATGTTCGTTTCCAAAATCGATGCGTAGAGGTTGATGAGGCCCTTTTCACAGAATCATCGAGATTATTGCATAAATTAAGAAGAGATTAATGCTTAGTTAAGAATATTCAATCGACAGCGTGGTATCTAATAGTTATGGAGATTACGATGAAGATAATTTCTTCTAAAAGGAAGCAAATTATAAAGAGAGTTTACACTGTTCTCTTCTAGATTTTAAAGGAACCCAACCAGTTTTAAAGTAAAGTGCCCCACAAGAGGCAGCAGAGGAAAGGCCAGTTACAACTCTGGCTGCTTCTAACTATACCCTATCCAAGGTATTTGACATGTCAACAGAGCAACCATCCCAAACACTAGAGGAATATTCCAGGGTTGGTCTAATGAAACATGTATACATGGTATTTAGTTTGTCCCAGCTGACTTTACATTTCAATCGTTTTAACGCAGAGACTTTAGGAGAAGCTGTTTTGATAATATTTTTAACATGGTCATGCCACTGCTGCAAAAACTCCGCAGTGACAAAGAGAAGCGGAAGCGGCCTTTATTACAAGTTGGGTTTTTTATCAAGTGAACTAGATGAAAACAGAATTACTTGCGTCCTAGCGGGATTGAACTGCATCAGTCACTGACCAGACCAGTCCTGTAAGCACTGAATATCATGATTTATAAGCATTTGTTATATTATATTCAAATATGCAGAAGAATCTTGGAGCGAAGAATCATCGGCAAAGAGCCTTGTAAAGTTTTTCAGGGGATAAAACCCGCGGATACAAATTTAAAAGTAGAAGTATTGTTTTCATAGATAACAGATTGGTGACGATGACTCGATAGCTTGAGAACCAGGAAAGTAAGTTACCATCAATGCCATACTGACGATATCTAAATAACAGTCCATTATGTCACACCTTATTAAATGCATTGGAGAGATCGCAAAATACATCACACGAATATGCTTTCCTTCCAATGGCTGAAACGATAGCATGATAAAGTGCGATCAGCTGATAGACTGTCGAATGACCAGGCAGGAATCCAGATTGATATTTGTAAAAAATATCAATGTCCTGAGCAAATTGAAGATATATTTGAAGACACACCTTTCCATTATTTTCGAAACACAATCCACAGTGAAATAGGTTGATAATTAACAGGAAGGTGACAATTATCTTTCTGAAACAAGGGTAAAACATGTGCTTTCTTCCATTCAGATGAAAAAAAAAACCACTCACGGCTGGAACGATTAAATAACAACGATAGTGGAAACGATAAAGCCCTTGCTGTAGCCTTGAGCTTTCCGTGACTGATTTTATCAGAGCCGATTGTTTTACCAATATCAACAACGGACAAAATATCAAATACATCGTTTTTAATTATTACAACATCAATTAAGGAATTAGCACTTTTTTTCAAGAATTTAAGTAAAACTGCATCAGCATCATCGATACTAGTTATGACAGAAAAGTGTTTATTAAGTGCATCAGTCTTTTCTTGATCATTATAAGCAACATATGGCATTTTATGTTCAACATAATGAAGGGGAGAAAGTGATTTTTGTGGAGAAGACATAACAGATTTGGGAATTTTTCAGAAATAACGAGGGATATACTTCCTTGATTCATGAATGTTTGACTCTAGATTACTATAAAACCTTTTTTTAGCTTCTTTTTCATGCTGTTTACAGTATTTCTTATTTTCTGATATTTTTTCCAGTCAAATTACCAGTATTAACAGTCTTCTTCCGAAGTCTTCCACGAATCTGACAATGTTTACGTAAAACAGAACCAAACCAGGATTTATCCGACTGACGGATAGTTGCTGGTCATAGTTAGGAATACATATACGACCTATTTCTCAAAAAGTTACCAGTGAAGTTGTCAGTAGTAGAGTCAATGGACGGGCCATGACGACTGCCTACCAACTAAACAAATTATTAAATTTTCCGAAATCTGCTCTTTCGTAATTCCTTAATTGCCTCTTATGAGCACACTTGGAATTATACGAGAAAGCTAAAGACAGATAGGTTGCTCTGTGGTCGCTGATCACGTCATCCACCCAAAACACACCACTATTGGGGCATTTCATATTATCAGACGTGAAAATATGTACTAATAGAGTGGCTGAGGTAGGGTTAACACGAGTAGGTTCCGAAATAATGTTCCTAAGGTTATTACTTTACAGCTAAGGTTTCAATATTAGAGTTTAGACAACTGAGGTCAACATTGAACTCTTCTAACTGAGCTATATCTGAACTATTATCACTAACATATTCAAGTGTCCACTCTAATTTACGTTAAAAACGTTAGAAGAATTTGGCGGACTAGAAAATAGACCAAACATGATGCTTCTATTGTGGCAATGAACTTCTGTCCATATACATTCAGCAGATACAGGAAGTCACGCCTTCTAGAAACTTTTATTGTGTCAGAGACAAAAATAATTACAAATCAATCTATTAGTCGAAGAACACGTTGATATTTCCAGAACACTTTTATGACGGATTCCTGTTATATATCAGGTAGTATATATGTCACGGGTATGACTGAATATTTATAGTTTTCATAGTAAGAAAACTATAAATGTATTCTGTCATAAGAGTGAAAATTATGTGATATTAATCTGGAAACCATCATCTCTATATATAATCCTGTATTAAAAATGCGATGTTGCGATGAATGTTTGTAATACAACAGAAAACAGCTAATTCCTGTATAAAAAGAAAATCAACACCGCGCATTATAAAATAAATGATAGTATTTAATGTGTTACCTCGTTGAAAATTTTATTAATAACCTGAAGCTGTTACATTTATAATGGTAATACAGCGACTCACCCCTAATTATGTTGAATTCTGAAATGACGTCAGGTGTAAGCATGACTTTGGCCTTAACAGTATATTTTAAGAATAGTTCTGGTGAGGAATCAAGGGAGTATTTCGGTGCTAACGTTCTATTTGTGGTAGAGTTGCTGTATATCCGGTGACGTGACGCGAGAGACCCACGCATATCATACCGAAAAGGACAGCCTGGTAGGATGTCAACTCTCGTAATGGACGTGCATTCCGTATGTAAATTTTATCTCAGGAATATATGTTATAGTCGGCACCTATTCCTGGACTTGACATTCTAACATGTGGCGTCATCAGTTCGCGAGACAGTCACGAGATGTAATATGTTTGCACCCAGCAACACTGACTTTCTTAGCAATACCAAGGTAACAATAGGCAAGCAGCCAATCAAAACACGACACACCATTGTCATAGAAGACAGTTTCTTTATATTGGTGTAGTCAGCCAGCTTATAAGGGTATATATAAATAAGGTTTACCACAAGAGTAACTACAATAATGATCGTCACCAGCTCGTCAAAGTACAGCAGTTACTGTCAAAATCGTTTCAAATAAACTGTTTAGTCGTTCAGCAGACAGCAGATTAGCGAGGTGAAGAAACAGACATTGTAAAATTTAGCACGGGTCTAAACACACGATCAGCATAGATCCTGCATGTGTCGACAGGACTGTTAAGTAGGAGACTTATCACCGAAACCGCATCACACAATGCTAGTATAGGCATGCCTAATGGGCAATGTCTACTGCGAAAAGAGACTAGCACAAAGATTGGAAGTGTGAAAAACGAGACACAAAATCTGTTAGTATGGTATTGTGTCTGTAAATTCTCACTCTAGGCTCAGCACACTCATCTTTCTTCATCAATTCACTACTACTCATACCGAGCTAAACACCACTCTCCCATCAACACACATTTTAATGTATCAGAATAAGTATAATAATATTTTGTGCAATGAACACATTGGTGCAAAAAGCTTAAAATTAATTATTGATAAGATAAGCTAACAAATACACATGTTAATATTGATGGTTAATGTTGGCACTGATCACGTGGTTTCACAACAAGACGGTGTGTACGTATAAATGTGGACCTAATGTCACTGATTGTGTGACATGGACAAGTTACCTAAGGCATCACCAGACGCCTCGACAATTAACTGTTGCAGTTACATCTGAATTTTTTATGTTTGTAAAGTATACTTTGGAGACAAAGTCATTGAAGGTAGAAAATAGAAACCAATAGAATGATACACGGGCACACAACATTGATATTATTCATTCTTTATTTTACAATTGTGAAACATGCCAATAGATTATATCAATCACTCTTGTTGGCTTAGAATGAAGCGAACGAGGGGTTCTAACTTGAGAGAAACCTGGTGAACAAAGGAAAAGATCCACGATCGGGCAAGTGACTCCTGACATTTTCACGTCACCGGTACGGGGATTCGAACCCCTGTCGACTACATATACGTGAAAAGTGGTTTACTGCTGAGACATCCGACCACTCAGCATTATTGTTTAAATGCTAAGAAAATTACAGACAACACCAAACAAGTTCGTCACATGTCTATTATAAAGACTTTGATTCACCATTCAAATAGGAAAATGTACAGACATTCCTCAGACCCGCCACGTTTACATTTGAAAGAAAGCAGATTTACAGACAACACCGAAACAAATTCGTCACATGTCTATTATAAAGACTTTGATTCACCATTCAAATTGGAAAATGTACAGACATTCCTCAGACCCGCCACGTTTACATTTGAAAGAAAGCAGATTTACGTCTAATGTCTTGCAATTATTTCTTTGTATTTATCGTAAATATGAGAGAAACATTTTTTTCTGTCAAATTATAGTATTACCAATGACGAAAGAGTAAATAAGTAGTACAAACAAGGTCTAAATATCCTTAGCATTTACTGTATACTGACTTGTGATGTAACACCATGAAGGCAGTGTCGAGATCCCACGTGACTTTAGTATAATTGTACATGCCTAAAAGGACAAAATATCGGCGCCCGATTCAGATGTCTTGATGTCTTAAAGTACTCATAAAAGTGGTACAGTGGAAAACTTCTTTTTTTTAAGTAAAGCTCGATCAGCTGATTTCCACGTGCGGAATTTGTATAAAAACCACGCTGTTGATTAGAACTGAATGTTTACACACATTTAAAATTTCTATATTACATCTACATGTTTCAATATTTTTTAAACTTGAAATTAAATTTCAAATGTCTTAATGGATCATATAGGGAAATGTTTATTTCCAGTCAAGTGTCATATACACTTAGAATGAGATTCCATACGTATGAAATACGTCAACATAAATTTTTGATCAAAACGATCTAAACGACCTTCACCTACATCTTGATGAAGATGTCGTCATGTCCTACCATCGCACGACAACAGGCTACTTTTCCAGCAATAGTGCAATAATAGTGTCAATTTATAGAAACCACGGAATGCATCACAAAATACTTAACTTGTTAATAGTTTCATGGAAATTATATCCTGAGCCAAAATCAGAAATAGATTCTGGTTCATAAAGATTCAATGATATTTTACACTGTATCTGTTGACTGTGACAGATGAACGGATACTGGACATAAACACAAACGCCTACCATCTGATGTGGGTTTACAGGTTCTAGCTGTAAATTTGTTTATGTATAACCCAATATAAACACGATTTCACAAGGACTGATAAACAAGCAACATTAACTTATATAAATCACCTTTTGTTGGGCCAGACTTAAGCAGGTGACAGATCTTACTTACTAAGGAGGGAAAATGCAGTGCCAGGGAATTGCCCATGTAACCAGGCATGTGATCCCACACTTTGTTTAGGGAGCTAAGCCAGACAGCAAGGAGTTTGTATAGGGAGCTAAGCCAGACAGCAAGGAGCTTGTATAGGGAGCTAAGCCAGAGAACAAGGAGTTTGTAGAGGGGGATAAACCAGACAGCAAGGGGTTTGTATAAGGAGCTATGCCAGAGAACAAGGGGTTTGTAGAGGGGGATAAACCAGACAGCAAGGGGTTTGTATAAGGAGCTATGCCAGAGAACAAGGGGTTTGTAGAGGGGGATAAACCAGACAGCAAGGAGCTTGTATAGGGAGCTAAGCCAGAGAACAAGGGGTTTGTATAGGGGGCTAAGCCAGACAGCAAGGGGTTTGTATAGGGGGATAAACCAGACAGCAAGGAGCTTGTATAGGGAGCTAAGCCAGAGAACAAGGAGTTTGTATAGGGGGATAAACCAGACAGCAAGGAGCTTGTATAGGGAGCTAAGCCAGACAGCAAGGAGTTTGTATAGGGAGCTCAGCCAGAGAGCAAGGAGTTTGTATAGGGGGATAAACCAGACAGCAAGGGGTTTGTATAGGGGGCTAAGCCAGACAGCAAGGAGCTAGTATAGGGGGATAAACCAGACAGCAAGGAGCTTATAGAGGGGGCTAAGCCAGACAGCAAGGAGCTAGTATTGGGAGTTAAGCCAGAGAGCAAGGAGTTTGTATAGGGGGATAAACCAGACAGCAAGGGGTTTGTATAGGGGGATAAACCAGACAGCAAGGAGCTTGTATAGGGGGCTAAGCCAGACAGCAAAGAGCTTGTATAGGGAGCTAAGCCAGACAGCAAAGAGCTTGTATAGGGGGCTAAGCCAGACAGCAAGGGGTTTGTATAGGGGGCTAAGCCAGACAGCAAGGGGTTTGTATAGGGGGCTAAGCCAGACAGCAAAGAGCTTGTATAGGGGGCTAAGCCAGACAGCAAGGGGTTTGTATAGGGGGATAAACCAGACAGCAAGGGGTTTGTATAAGGAGCTATGCCAGAGAACAAGGGGTTTGTAGAGGGGGATAAACCAGACAGCAAGGGGTTTGTATAAGGAGCTATGCCAGAGAACAAGGGGTTTGTATAGGGGGCTAAGCCAGACAGCAAGGGGTTTGTATAGGGGGATAAACCAGACAGCAAGGAGCTTGTATAGGGAGCTAAGCCAGTGAACAAGGAGTTTGTATAGGGGGATAAACCAGACAGCAAGGAGCTTGTATAGGGAGCTAAGCCAGACAGCAAGGAGTTTGTATAGGGGGAAAAACCAGACAGCAAGGAGCTTGTATAGGGGGATAAACCAGACAGCAAGGAGCTTGTATAGGGGGCTAAGCCAGACAGCAAGGAGCTTGTATAAGGAGCTAAGCCAGACAGCAAGGAGTTTGTATAGGGGGATAAACCAGACAGCAAGGAGCTTGTATAGGGGGCTAAGCCAGACAGCAAGGAGCTTGTATAAGGAGCTAAGCCAGAGAGCAAAGAACTTGTATAGGGAGCTAAGCCAGACAGCAAGGGGTTTGTATAGGGGGCTAAGCCAGAGAGCAAAGAACTTGTATAAGGAGCTAAGCCAGACAGCAAGGAGCTTGTATAAGGAGCTAAGCCAGAGAGCAAAGAACTTGTATAGGGGGCTAAGCCAGACAGCAAGGAGCTTGTATAGGGGGCTAAGCCAGAGAGCAAGGAGCTTGTTTTGGAGGGCTTATCCAGAGAGAAAAAGTTCGTTTGCAGGACCTAACCAGTAAGCAAGAACATTGCTTAGGGAGCTAAACAAGAGAGCAAAAAAGAGCTTGTTTATAGAACTTAGCCAGAGAGCAAGAATCTTATTTAGTGTATTTAATCATTATCACAAATTTTGAACTCTGAAACACAGAAAAAAAATTTAAAATAAGAAGCAGTTCAGCGTAAAAGCAATAAAATATGTACACCCTCTATATGTTAACATGGGAATAGTCCTTCTTTTGTCGTTAGGGATGTTCTAGGCCACGACGTCATTAACACCATTTTTTCATGAATATTTAATTCTTTCTGTTCCACTTTTGATTTGTAAAACGGGTTTGTGAGTTTCAATTGAGATAAACAGATAAATACGCCTTGCCTTAGTTGTCTTATATAGAATCATAATGCGTTACATAATAATCTGTTGTTAAGTGCGCGTGGATCTTATAACCTTGGGCACATTCAATAACACACGTGATATCCTATTAGCTTGACCAAGGTCAATCATCACAAGCCTATTTCTGAGACCATTTAGCATAAGTCTTCGATTGGCGTAAGCTTCCGACCTGTTTCCGAATCATGTCAGAATAAAAAGCTTGTCTGTGAAAGTCCGTGTGTACATCACTGTACAGAAGTTTCCATCTGATGGCCATGCGGTGATGTAGCATAGTCGCGTCCAGTTCCCGGATGTCCACGTGATCAGATACATTGTAATATTACCGACCAGTCAACGCCCCGGGTGTGCACGATGGGATATATACTTGTGATCAATGAAATACCAGGATGTCCATGTGACGAGACAGTACTGCCGACTGAAAATGTCCTGGATGTCCACGCTGGATGATGTACTGCGATCAGTAAAGTCCCCGGATGTCCACATAGCGAGTAGTACTGTTGATCAGAAGAGTCCCTGGATGTTCACGTTTGAAAATGTTCTGCCGATCAGTGAAGTCCCCGGATTATCAGTAAATTTCCCTTATGTCCACATTTCATAGTCCGTGCTGCTGATCAGTCCAATCTCCTGAAATCCCATATAGTGTGTTAATGTCCGTGTGTCAAGATAGTACTGCTGGTCAGTCCAATCTCCTGAAATCCCATATAGTGTGTTAATGTCCATGTGTCGAGATAGTACTGCTGGTCAGTCCAATCTCCTAAAAACCCATATAGTGTGTTAATGTCCGTGTGTCGAGATAGTACTGCTGGTCAGTCCAATCTCCTGAAATCCCATATAGTGTGTTAATGTCCGTGTGTCGAGATAGTACTGCTGGTCAGTTCAATCTCCTGAAATCCCATATAGTGTGTTAATGTCCGTGTGTCGAGATAGTACTGCTGGTCAATCCAATCTCCTGAAATCCCATATAGTGTGTTAATGTCCGTGTGTCGAGATAGTTCTGCTGGTCAGTCAAATCTCCTGAAATCCCATATAGTGTGTTAATGTCCGTGTGTCGAGATAGTACTGCTGGTCAGTCCAATCTCCTGAAATCTCATATAGTGTGTTAATGTCCGTGTGTCGAGATAGTACTGCTGGTCAGTCCAATCTCCTGAAATCTCATATAGTGTGTTAATGTCCGTGTGTCGAGATAGTACTGCTGGTCAGTTCAATCTCCTGAAATCCCATATAGTGTGTTAATGTCCGTGTGTCGAGATAGTACTGCTGGTCAGTCCAATCTCCTGAAATCCCATATAGTGTGTTAATGTCCGTGTGTCGAGATAGTACTGCTGGTCAGTCCAATCTCCTGAAATCCCATATAGTGTGTTAATGTCCGTGTGTCGAGATAGTACTGCTGGTCAGTCCAATCTCCTGAAATCTCATATAGTGTGTTAATGTCCGTGTGTCGAGATAGTTCTGCTGGTCAGTCCAATCTCCTTAAATCCCATATAGTGTGTTAATGTCCGTGTGTCGAGATAGTACTGCTGGTCAGTCCAATCTCCTGAAATCTCATATAGTGTGTTAATGTCCGTGTGTCGAGATAGTACTGCTGGTCAGTCAAATCTCCTGAAATCCCATATAGTGTGTTAATGTCCGTGTGTCGAGATAGTACTGCTGGTCAGTTCAATCTCCTGAAATCCCATATAGTGTGTTAATGTCCGTGTGTCGAGATAGTACTGCTGGTCAATCCAATCTCCTGAAATCCCATATAGTGTGTTAATGTCCGTGTGTCGAGATAGTTCTGCTGGTCAGTCAAATCTCCTGAAATCCCATATAGTGTGTTAATGTCCGTGTGTCGAGATAGTACTGCTGGTCAGTCCAATCTCCTGAAATCTCATATAGTGTGTTAATGTCCGTGTGTCGAGATAGTACTGCTGGTCAGTCCAATCTCCTAAAAACCCATATAGTGTGTTAATGTCCGTGTGTCGAGATAGTACTGCTGGTCAGTCAAATCTCCTGAAATCTCATATAGTGTGTTAATGTCCGTGTGTCGAGATAGTACTGCTGGTCAGTCAAATCTCCTGAAATCCCATATAGTGTGTTAATGTCCGTGTGTCGAGATAGTACTGCTGGTCAGTCAAATCTCCTGAAATCCCATATAGTGTGTTAATGTCCGTGTGTCGAGATAGTACTGCTGGTCAGTCAAATCTGCTGAATCCCCATATAGTGTGTTATTGTTCGTGTGTCGAGATAGTACTGCTGGTCAGTCAAATCTCCTGAAATCTCATATAGTGTGTTAATGTCCGTGTGTCGAGATAGTACTGCTGGTCAGTCCATTCTCCTGAAATCTCATATAGTGTGTTAATGTCCGTGTGTCGAGATAGTACTGCTGGTCAGTCAAATCTCCTGAAATCCCATATAGTGTGTTAATGTCCGTGTGTCGAGATAGTACTGCTGGTCAGTCCAATCTCCTGAATACCCATATAGTGTGTTAATGTCCGTGTGTCGAGATAGTACTGCTGGTCAGTTCAATCTCCTAAAAACCCATATAGTGTGTTAATGTCCGTGTGTCAAGATAGTACTGCTGGTCAGTAAAATCTCCTGAAATCCCATATAGTGTGTTAATATCCGTGTGTCGAGATAGTACTGCTGGTCAGTTCAATCTCCTGAAATCCTGTTAATGTCCGTGTGAAAAAGCCAGTAGTTGCAAGTCAAGTCTTCGGTGTCTACTACAAAAACATGTTTAATAGAATTGTTGGTCCAAACCCTGGATATGTACATGTTGGTTTATGTCCACATACAAATGGAGAAATGTAGAATTCAGTCCTCGCCTGTTCCATGCAAACCATCGACAGTGCATGTTCAATGTGACAATGCACCTCATATTCATTACATCTGGTCCCAGTACCAATACACATGATACTGGTTTTTTTTTAAACAATATGAAATAAAACAGACATCGACATGACTTTAGAAATTGCTTAGAAATGAAACTTCTCTTTGTGCAAATAAGCAAAATTCTGGTATTGTTGACAATACAGTCAATAAGGCAATGTGAACAATAGGCGACCCCATTTTAATCCCGTTTGGAAACAATTGGGAGATATCTTCCAACAATCGGCAGTCTAGAATTACCTTAATTAAAGGGAATACGAAAGTAGTCGTTACCATTCAGTAATGACGCTACTAGTCCACTAACAGAACGGCACGGAAAACTGATGAATAATTAACGGGGCGAGATCGGGACCCTGACTCCGGAATCACTGACGGTAACACAACGCAAGAGCAGGATTACCTACCAGTGAGAGCTGATTTCGAAAGTCCGATGTATTAGTCTACATATCCACTAATAAATATTTTAACAACTACTTAAAACAATCGAATTTGTTTGGAAAATATTTGCTTTTACGAGTATCGATGGTGTGGTATTACTACAGGTGGCTGGGGTAGTGGCTGGAGGGAATGGATTCAGTAGTAGGGATAGGCTCTTTCTGAACAGCCTTCTGTGTGATTATAGAAAACGCCACGAACATGCTCTAATACATCTATTGATTACAAAAAAATGCTAATCCCATCGCCTTTGATCTGCCGCGCTCAAATAACACATTTATTATTATGACTTTGGCATCGAACAATCAACTGATGTTCTGGTATATATGTGTAAGGGCTCCTGGTCACATAATTAATATAGAATATAGACAGTAGTTACAATGAATACATACGCTGGAACAAAGAATGCACCAGGGTGCCACCTAGTATTAAAAATCGATCGTTGTAAGTAACATAATGTTTCCTCTTAGCGTGCAGTGTTATAACTCCTGGGTACAGCGACCTTAAAGGATGTTATGCTTGGTAAACCTGCAAAGAGCGACCACTGAACAAAACCTTATGACGGTGTGACTTCTAAGGGAACATTTACTTAAGCAGAACAGACACCACACAAAAACAAAAAAAAAGATGTTATTACAAGTGGAAACTTGAGCAGAGCGACCACTATACAAAACCAAACCAAAATACGTCTACAATCGGAAACTTGAGCAGAGCGACCACTATACAAAACCTAACCAAAATACGTCTACAATCGGAAACTTGAGCGGAGCGACCACTATACTAAACCTAACCAAAATACGACTACTAGTTGATACTTGAGCGGAGCGACCACTAATCAAACCTAACCATGTGGAAACTCGAGCAGAGAGACACTATACGAAACCTAACTAAAATACGACTACTAATGGAAACTTGAGCAGAGCGGCCACTCAGTGAAATCTAACAAATATGATATTGCTAGTTGTATTTTGTACCGAGTGATATCCAAACAAATTCTTATATGAACAAAATAAATTCTGACTCAGAAGGGGAAACTTGTAAAAAGCAACCTTTGATAAACTTACAAACACACTACAAGAGGAAACTTGAGCACAATGTCTCTAAACTTACAAAGGTGCGAGTTTTGGAGGAAAAATGTAAACAGACACCATTAGAAGAAATAATCAAAACCGCGATTTTAAACAAAATCTGCGCAAAATTTTCGTCTTAGAAAAATCATATCCAAGTGACAAAAATACAATGTATGTAACATAACTGTGTTATCAACAGCATGTGGCGGTAGTAGATATGACAAAGAGGAAACAAAAGTGATGTTTTAGTGTACACGTGTATATGTTTGTGTGTGTCAACAACAAAAGTAATGTTTTAGTGTACACGTGTATATGTTTGTGTGTGTCAACAACAAAAGTGATGTTTTAGTGTACACGTGTATATGTTTGTGTGTGTCAACAACAAAAGTGATGTTTTAGTACACACGTGTATATGTTTGTGTGTGTCAACAACAAAAGTAATGTTTTAGTGTACATGTGTATATGTTTGTGTGTGTAAACAACAAAAGTGATGTTTTAGTGTACATGTGTATATGTATGTGTGTGTCAACAACAAAAGTGATGCTTTAGTACACACGTGTATATGTTTGTGTGTCAACAACAAAAGTGATGCTTTAGTACACATGTGTGTATGTATGTGTGTGTAAACAACAAAATTAAGAGTATGTTAACAATGACGGTTGATATCATCCAGAAACAGCAAAACAGCTTAATGAAGAAGTAATTATTTAACACGATTTTAATAAAAAAAACTTTAGCAAGGTAGCAAAACGACTCTAAAAACAGCAGATACGGTTCTTTATCAGGGGAAGTCGCCAAACGACTTTATCAGGCGAACGTCTACATCAGCTTCAGCACTTTATCATTGAAAGAGTCAAAAGTAGCGAAACGCCTTTATCAAACGAATGTCGACAGCAGCTACATCACTTTATCATGTCAAAAGCAAAATATTTACAAAAGAAAGAATTGCTCTTGAAAATGTAAGAGGAAAATATGACGAGGTGTTCCGGAAGAGTAAGCGTCTTCTGCTTCACTGAAAACCGCCAAGTAAACATTGACCAATCCAAGTAAGTATGTTGTAATGCCACGTTTATAAATGAGAACTCGGTAACGGAATCAACAGGTATGCCAGCGAGCATCAAACTGGTCCAGCCACATATCTTGTAAAGAAATCATTCCCCCCTCCCCCCCCCCCCCAAATGACATCATTTTGACGACCGTAAAACTTCCCTATAATTTTCATCAACCTGCGTCTCTCGATACCCTGTGCTGTGAGTTTGTCTGTCAGTTGCCGACATCTTGCAAGAAAATCGTGATATTGAAAACATACCATCGAACATTAGGGGGATGCTGGGGTTTTGCTCACAAGAAATTGGACATTTACAATAGGGAAATGAAAACCATCATTCTTACCATACAACTCGGTAAAAGGTCGTCCTATTGACTTCGTTGTTTAAAGCAAGACATCATTAATATATCTGAAAGTAAAATTGAAGGTGTTTGCAAGGTCTTTGTGAAAATTCAGTCTCGTAGGGAAACAAAAACATGTAGCCAATAAAGGGATACCTAGCTGTTTCGTCCACAAGGACTCGTCAGTGAGAATGACTACCTAAACTGTTAAAACGATTGCGGAAAACCAAATTCAGTTGAGATAAACATAAAAACCAGTAGGAGGTGTATCCCAGAAATCTAATTTCAATAACGAATTATCTTGGAGGCTAAATTCAAAATTCGCATCAAAAAGTGCTTTTACTTATGTGTCTTTTGTACGATTAATGAAGACTTCCACCGGTAGAGTGCGTTATGGGTAGTAATTCCACATATCACACAGAGAAGACAACAAGAACAGCAATTCAAACGTCATCCAGAGTACATTTAGGGTAAAATCTTGTATGTGTCTGTTCCATGGACATGGGACCGGCGTGTAAGAGTTTGACTGATTAAAACATAGTGTGGTGATTATCAGCTGTTATACTATTGATGAGCAGTTATTCTGAAACCTGTTTATCACGCCATCAACAATGTCCCGTGGAAAGTGTGCATCGATATTGATGTGCGACATGGTTATGCTACAGAAAATGATATTTAGTTTAATTTGTTGTTGCGTTACGTCCTACACCCAGTGTCACTGCAGAATGTGCAAGGCTTGGGTGGTGGTGGCGGAAACCACAAATCGCGGAGAAATCCACGGATATGCGGCTAGTACATAGGGACTGCCTCATGTAGATCTCGAACACAAGACTCTGAGATGAAGGGCAAGTGAAAATGATGACGCTACCGTATTGTCTGGAGCATCGGAGCGATGCCAGCTGTCTTTCCCTACTCTGGGTGAGTTAGAGTTATCCCATCCTTGCAACCATCCAGTCACCGAGCAATTAAGAAAGTTCTACTCGGGAGGACGTCATGAGTACATAAAGGTTCAATCCTAGCGAGTAGGCGTTTTTCGATATAATTGTATTGCTACTCTCGACTTCCTCGATATAACATTCCTGAAATCCATTCGATAAAGTTGAATCACTTATCTTGAATAACGATTCTACTTCATATTGAGGACGTGAAGAAAAGCAAATTCTAATTGAGACGTTTTTAAGACGAGCAATTTGAACGCATTTAGAGGACGGCTACAGTAGCAAAATCATACTGAGAGCACATCAAGAACACTTATATAACATTACAATTTCATCGAGATTCAAATTTATCGAGAGGACGTTAATAGTGTGTAGCTAAAAAAGAGAAAAAAAATCCTATCGAGAAGTTGGCACGAGAAGAAATCCAATCCCATCAAAAGAAAGCAAAGAGTAGAAATTTAATCTTATCGTAAGGATATCAAAAAGCGACCATTCCATCTTGTTCTGAGGATGTCAAAAGCGACCTTTCAATCTTGTTTGTAGGTTGTCAAAATCAACCATTCCATCTTGTTTGGAGGATGTCAAAAGTGACCTTACAATCTTGTTTGGAGCATGTCAAAAGCGACCTTTTAATCTTGTCTGGAGAATGTCTAAAGTGACCATTCAATCCTGTCTGGAGGTTGTCAAAAGCGATCATTCAAATTTGTCTGTAGGTTGTCAAACGCGACCTTTCAATCTTGTCTGGAGGTTGTCAAAAGCGACCTTACAATCTTGTCTGGAGGATGTCAAAAGTGACCTTTCAATCTTGTCTGTAAGAAATGTCAAAAGCGACCATTCTATCTTGTCTGGAGGATGTCAAAAGCGACCTTTCAATCTTGTCTGGTGGATGTCAAAAGTGACCTTTCAATCTTGTCTGGAGGATGTCAAAAGTGACCTTACAATCTTGTCTGTAGGTTGTCAAAAGCAATCATTCAATCTTGTCTGGAGATTGTCTAAAGTGACAATTCAATCTTGTCTGTAGGATGTCAAAAGCGATCATTCAATCTTGTCTGGAGAATGTCAAAAGCGACCATTCAATCTTGTCTGAAGGATGTCTAAAGTGACAATTCAATCTTGTCTGTAGGATGTCAAAAGCGACCATTCAATCTTGTCTGAAGGATATCAAAAGCGACCATTCTATCTTGTCTGGAGGATGTCAAAAGTGACCTTTCAATCTTGTCTGTAAGAAATGTCAAAAGTGACCATTCTATCTTGTCTGGAGGATGTCAAAAGCGACCATTCCATCTTGTCTGGAGGATGTCAAAAGTGACCATTCTATCTTGTCTGGAGGATGTCTAAAGTGACAATTCAATCTTGTCTGGTGGATGTCAAAAGTGACCATTCAATCTTGTCTGGAGGATGTCAAAAGCGACCATTCAATCTTGTCTGGAGGATGTCAAAAGCGACCTTTCAATCCTGTCTGGAGGTTGTCAAAAGCGACCATTCAATCTTGTCTGGAGGATGTCAAAAGCGACCATTCAATCTTGTCTGTAGGATGTCAAAAGCGACCATTCAATCTTGTCTGTAGGATGTCAAAAGCGACCTTTCAATCCTGTCTGGAGGTTGTCAAAATCGAAACGTGACTGGTAAAGTTGTGAAATATAACTAATATAACTATTATCAAGTTTTGCATATATTGCAAACGTAATGTTGATAGAAATGTGCCAATATCATAAACTTGACATCGATAAAGATATGATAATATTACAAAAGTGACAATGACAAAGTTGTGCCAAAATTACAAAAGTGACATTGACAAAGTTGTGACAAAATTAAAAACGTGGTATTGATGTAGTTGTGCCAAAATTACAAACGTGATATTGATAAAGTTGTACCAAAATTACAAACGAGATATTGATAAAGTTGTGAAAAAAATACAAACGTGACATTGATAAAGTTGTGAAAATATTACAAACGTGACATTGATAAAGTTGTGAAAATATTACAAACGTGACGTTGATAAAGATGTGACCATATTACAAACGTGACAATGATAAAGATGTGATCATATAACAAACGTGACATTGATAAAAATGTGATCATATTACAAACGTGACAATGATAAAGATGTGACCATATTACAAACGTGACAATGATAAAGATGTGATCATATTACAAACGTGACGTTGATAAAGATGTGACCATATTACAAACGTGACAATGATAAAGATGTGACCATATTACAAACGTGACAACGATAAAGATGTGATCATATTACAAACGTGACAATGATAAAGATGTGATCATATTACAAACGTGACGTTGATAAAGATGTGACCATATTACAAACGTGACAATGATAAAGATGTGATCATATTACAAACGTGACGTTGATAAAGATGTGACCATATTACAAACGTGACAATGATAAAGATGTGATCATATTACAAACGTGACATTGATTAAAGGGAGAAAAAATATTGCAAATTTGACAAATTGATGACGATGTGACATTGATGAAGATGTGGTGATATTACACATGTGGCTTGGATAAAGGGGGGGGAATATTACAATTGTAACGCTGATAATCATGTAACAATATAAAAAATGTGACACTGATAAAGATTCAACAATGTTGCACATGTTACACAAACCAAGGGAGCGAGAAGCGAACTTACTGTGATGTTTAAACAAACGACACTCGAGTGTATTTGAACATTGGAATTCGTCACGACCATAAGGGGATATTATGTATTTATATAAAATGGCTGAAGACAGATTAGGACTGTAACATGACTAACCGTAAAAGATTAAGGAAATAAAAAACTACAAGGATACTTGAATGGTTTTGTTTCTATAATTACCAGCTGGTATAACGAACAAGTGAATAGCTCACAACGACGTGTCTGCTGTGAGAAAATTGTTTGTTTTCTATAATTTTCGAATCAATGTTCAAATGTTACTGACATCGCCGACAAACACATGTAGAATTTCCTCTTCATTTTGGAGCCTAGAGCCCATAATTATAGGCGGTGCATTATAGGGCTTTGTCTCTGCGGCCGGAGATATGATTTCGTTAGGGCCATGTACACTGTCGTGATATCTACACATACATAAACGTTTTCAACCATTCTCGGAATAAGACAATCGGCAATTTTACACAATCAAGTTATTCCGCCACGATGCTAACCACGAGGAAAACATGTTTAGAACGTCTGGTTGGAAATCTTCGTCTGTATTTCGAACTGTCAACTCATGTTGTGGGATGTGTACAAATACAAGCATACAAATACGTTTTGTAGACCTAGAGTTACAAACAAAGTAGATTCATTAAACAAAAAACTAATTCAGCCGTCGCTAAATGCGTATCGTTGTCAGTCGAGATCTAACTAGAAAATAACTAGCTTTTAGGAATGAATTGAACCATATTGGTTCGACATCCTTGTTATCAAACTGAGTGCCGATACATACACATTGGTCTCAATTTGAGTAACCCAGGATACCATTATTTTGATTACGCGTATATTTAATAGTCGACAAACATGAAACTAAACGCGGTTGGTAATTGATCGGTCGGCGGGGAAGTCAACATCGCCATCACAAGCTGACCAGTATTGACCCGTTCTTCGGATTATATCTCTGCGGCGTGGGTTCGAATCCCACCGGATCGTTAAAACGATACCAAAACCTAATTGAATAAGTTACAATGTAATTGGTTATCAATATTCGTACAACGTGTAAACTTCTCGGGCGATGATATGACGGATGATTGGTATCAAATTCAGAGTTACCTGAGAATACAGCGTTACAGATAGGCTACCGTTATGGCAGTCTACCTGTATGATTACCTACTTAAATATACACGGTGATGACAACACATGGCCCTGCCAGCCGCTGCAACTAACGACACGGCGATTAGCATCTCATCGCCTTACAAAGTAAAACCTAACACAAACTGCCCAGCATTCTAGTTGACAACACTGGGTGATAGTGAGAAGAGAGTTACATGTCCGTGTCGCCTGGCCTGCCGAGTGTGTCATTCTCTACTACTATACATAGGCCCGTCATCGACCAGAACCGGCAGGTGACAAACTTGATAATGTATGTACACCGTATACGACACTAGCCCGGACTAGCGACTTACGGCGCTCTACACACGATTGGCGCGGCTGAATGTCATTGCATAGCGCGGTGTATGGACAAGCGAACTGCTAGTATTGGCGGCAAACGTACGTACCTTGGTGAAACAGCGCCATAAGAGATTGTGACAATTTGGTTTTTTCCCTGCCAAAACAATTTATTACCTTTCTTTTCATGGATTTTTAAACAACTACATTTTGTCATAACTTCCTTCTATGACTAAAAAAATATGAAATGGTTTTTACGGAATAGCGCGCAAACATACTTAACATACCTTGTTCGCGGAAGATTTTCTCTACGGGAATTGCACTAAAACGTTGGTGGAAACTACTATGTGACGAGACTAACAGTTTTGGAAGGTGTATACTGTGTGAAACAACATAATTGTAAGGAGTTCTCTGCTCTGTTGCTTTTGGAAATCTAAAAAAAACTTTCATTACAGAGTACGCTTGTGGACAGAAATGGAAACTTTGCATAAATTAATGTGGATGGTTGTGAGAGAGGATAGCTACTTAACTTGCCCGTCGATTGGTAGGGATTAGAGATGTAAGGAAGCTATTAGCGCGCGACATCAAGGTACGTATGTGGGAATATCTATCCCCTGTCCTCTTTTTACCTTCATCTTTTTTCCTCTTTATATAATCAACATGGACTATCACTTATTTTCGCGGCAGTAATTAAAAAAATAGCGTGCAAACACAAGCACAGATTAAAGAAGCGTGCAAAAAGATTTCTACACGCAATGCGAATTTGTTTGGAAGTCGGCCGATGATGTCACTGCCTGATAATTGCATATCTCCAATTAGCGTCTGGTGGGAAAACTGATAGATTATTTTCAACAGCACGAGACCTTTCCGTATTTTGCTATCATTGCTCGGAGTTCGGCGGAAACCAGATTACTATCACTTACAGTTACCAAGGAAGGAACGTAAACAATGCCATAATACTGATGACATAATATATTTATAAGTTTCTTCAATGCTCAGAGTACAGACAAGTTATACGGCAATATATTTATTAACAGAATTCGACATAACAAAAATCCGATGTGAGATTTTCATAACAAAATGGTTTATGAAAGTGTTGCAGTGATTTTGAATGCTGCGTGCACTAATGATGCGATACCCTTTGGTACAAAAAATACACGTACTGAAAAGTACACACGAACAGACCAATTAAGTGGAATAACATATGGACGTATCATTTACATACACATCCAGTATGGTTGCTGTACGAGATCGTTCTAATTTGACAGCATCGAATATGTTCTTACCTTCACGCTACAACAAACGTGCATGCTAGCTCGACAAAAGCTTAGTAATAAATATTAATTTTCATAATCTAACATGGAAACCCGTTGGACGTGGTGTACTGAAATGGCCGTCACAGTAGCTATGTGCACTAAAATTGTGTTGAAGATAAGATTTTTTACACACTAATTTCAGATTTCATGAGTTCGCCGTCACAGCGCTACCACCATGCAGAAGGCGATCCGCTTCAACGAAAACCAACTTCTTTACCTGGCGTCGAAATCGAGGCGGGAAAACACCATAGCTGGATATCTTCATAAGAAAAGTTCGGACACTGGAAAATGGCAACTGCGATATTTCATATTGTATCAGAATCTATTGTTTTACTTTGAGAGTGAGACTGCAGGTCGGCCGTCTGGAGTGGCCCTGTTAGAAGGCAGCTACTGTGATCGCGTTCTGACACCGGCTGCTCTGAAGGCCGGCAAGGACACAGAGAAACAGGTAAGTTTTTTCAGATTGATTGAAATTATTGGAAATATGATGTGCGTGTAACTGTGTGTATGGATCTGTAATGTACGTCAGTAATGTTTTTTTTCCAGAGAATTAAGGACTAGAGCACACAATAACCAGATGTGTTCATGCATAACAAGTGTGTGTTTAGGTCAACTCTAATCGAACATAGGCTTTGCTGAACGTTATCGCGAGTTGTTGCGCGCCAAAATGGTCGATTTAGTTTGTAAATATTTCAATTTCACGATAACGCGGGTTTGTTTCCTGATTAAAGATGGCGTGAACACCCCACTTCCTGTTACCGTAAACGCAGTCTAAACGGAGTAAGACTTGATTACTTACTGTAGGCCTACGGGGGGTGATAACTGTAAGTGGTCAGTTGTTGGTGAGGTGAAAGACGGACAGTGATCAACCACACTACTGTGCTCCGGGTGAATCAACGTGATGAAGACAAACGCTGTGACCTTGCCCGTGGTTACCTTTGATGAAGAGAACACATGTTTCAGCTTCAGCACTATAAAGCTATGACATATGTACATGTGTATATATCTGTACATCGTTAGTGCTTCTACAGGTAATGTTTGAGAAACTTGACGTGCAGAGCTGAAACAGGTGTGCATCTGGAGTGGTGATAAAGAAACAGGAAAATATCTAATCAGAGTGCATCAGTAAATAGGTAGCTTTGAAACAACCAACCAGCGATTTGATTATAATGCATGGTCAGGAAAAAGTAGGCTTGTTTTTGCTACATTTTTACCTGAACTTCCAGGTGGTATCAGAAGTTACACAAATATCTTGTCAAGTGATTATTTTGCACTCTTTTACAGCCTTAAATCTGTTTTTTTCCTGTATTTCTCAGAAGTGAAGGAAATAATAAATTAACATGATAAGATAACACTGTCTCATCATGTAGGAAAATGCCTCTTTTTTCACATAGGAACACTCAACTGTACACCAACTACCTGTTTTTTTCTTTGGGATATAGAAACAATGCTGTACCTGGTATTAGTGAATTTGGCCATGTAACATACCAGGTTTGAAAACATAGTTAATGCATGTTTTCTTTTAATGTGTTTACGTATTCCTGGACTGTATGAATGACTGATACATAAATAATTAAGTAAATAAATAAAAAAAAACAGATATCTACAATGGTTATAAGTATTTTCACCTGATGTAAAAACCTGGAAGTTGTGAAAACAGACATGCTCTAACTATGGATGTTTCTTAAGCTTCAAATACATGTAAACTGTGTGTGTCACAGAGGTGATTATTTCAATACCTCCACTAGGAATTGAACCCGGTGTCATATCATATTTGGATCCCCCATCAGAAAAGGATCCGGATCACTTTTCTGGCGATCAGTAAATGATCCCCCCAATAGTATTTTGATCCCCCTTAAGAGAAGTTATATTAACAGTGCATATATGCATGTATTTAAGGCGATAGTTAAAATATGATGATAGGTGTTATATTAGCTGTGTAGTTGTTAATTACACCTGGCCAACCAGTCAATTACATAAGAGGATTAAGGGTAGAGGGGTCAAACCTGAGTGAGCACCCATGTGCACATGGCAGGTATATTGAGTGATCAATTAAAGTTACCTGTGGATAAATTCCTTTATAGATTGATTGAGGCCATCATTTTACATAAAAGCTGTGTTTAATATACATTTTCCACTTTAAAATTAATATGTACATATTTGCATGAATATTAAAACTTGCAAATAAATTGCTTAACAGTTGTCTAATTGAAAAAAAAATGCATGCTATACATGTATGTGTGTTGGATCATTAGGGATTTAATTTTAGGTAAAAAACGTCCTTGTTTTTATGAGAAAACAACTGATATTTGTCCAAACATAGGCCTTTAATTTTCTTTATTCCATGCATGTATGTTGCATCTTCTTTCCTGTAAGTGACTTGATTAATAAAAATGGGTCTTATTGTACACTATTGGTAAATAATTCTTTCCTTTTTACCTCAGAAGTTATACAATGATTTCTTATATATAAATATATATTTACCTCAAAGTTTTATAAACATGTTAGAGTAAACTAATTATATATGGATCACTAAGTGTTAATTTCCCACTCTGCATACATGTTCAGAATTGTATATTGTTTGTAAACTTTGTATATATAATTTCGACATTAATTGTAACTAATTTTCTCCTTTTCAATTTAAAAATACTTTCTTTTTGTACGTCCCTTTCTGTTTATAATTATTGACCCTAAAATCTCTCTTTCATCAAAATATATCCTTTTAGGTCAACTGTTAATTTTCCCTTTGCCCATATATACATATATACATGTATATAAAAATTCTCCATTGAATCCATAAACTTATTTTCCATGAAGTATATTTGGGACAGGTTATATATAGAGTAATTATGTATGCAGTCATCTTATAAGCCCCTGTTAGTCACTACCTGTACAGGGTAATCTGGAGTTTGACCTCTTCAGCCTTGGCTCCACGGGTGTTATGTAATCACACCTGTACAGGTAACCCAGGTATCAGTAACCAAGTCCCAGACACAGTTACCTATCATATCTCATTTTATTTATAAAGCTATAAAGTTTAAAATAAAATTCACAAGGGGGATCAAAATACTATAGGGGGGATCCTTTTCTTATGGGGGGAAAAGCGATCCCCGGTCTTTTTCTGATGAGGGAAAAGTGATCCGGATCCTTTTCTGATGGGGAATACAAATGACACCGGGACGACCCCTAGCGTACTAGTCTGATCCTCAACCAATCGTGATAAAGAGAAGTTCTCTCTAGCCAAGTGGTATATTGCGGCTAGTATTTTACCAGGGTTACATTTGTGCAAAAGTTGAAAAAGTTGGTCCAGAATTTGAGAAGATCCCTGAATCACTATACACCTGATATATCACAAGTTATACAGATCAATGTGAGTGGGTTATGTAATATTCTCAAGGTTATAGAAAATAAGTGTGATCATTAAGTTATTTAGAAAGAGATCTATCTATGTGAGGTACTGTCAGCTTCAGCTCATGTTAAACATTGTTAAAAATCCTACAAAAACAGGGATAGGTTACTTACAGTGTATTAGATATATTGATACAAAGCCTTACAGCTGGTTTGATTTACAATCCAGTACTTTACAGTAAGGTTACCGACAATGTATTAGATATATTGATACAAAGCCTTACAGCTGGTTTGATTGTACAATTCAGTACTTTACAGTAATATTACCGACAATGTATTAGATATATTGATACAAAGTCTTACATCAAACAGCTGGTTTGATTGTACAATCCAGTACTTTACAGTAATGTTACCGACAATGTATTAGATATATTGATACAAAGCCTTACAGCTGGTTTGATTTACAATTCAGTACTTTACAGTAATGTTACCGACAATGTATTAGATATATTGATACAAAGCCTTACAGCTGGTTTGATTGTACAATCCAGTACTTTACACTAATGTTACCGACAATGTATTAGATATATTGATACAAAGCTTTACATCAAACAGCAGGTTTGATTGTACAATCCAGTACTTTACAGTAATGTTACCGACAATGTATTAGATATATTGATACAAAGCCTTACAGCTGGTTTGATTGTACAATTCAGTACTTTACAGTAATGTTACCGACAATGTATTAGATATATTGATACAAAGCCTTACAGCTGGTTTGATTGTACAATCCAGTACTTTACACTAATGTTACCGACAATGTATTAGATATATTGATACAAAGCTTTACATCAAACAGCAGGTTTGATTGTACAATCCAGTACTTTACAGTAATGTTACCGACAATGTATTAGATATATTGATACAAAGCCTTACAGCTGGTTTGATTGTACAATCCCTCATAACTTTGCAGTAAAGTTCTACAAAGCCTTAGTTTAGACAGCTGGTATGATCTTACAGGATCTTTGTTCAACCTTTCCCTTCATTTTATTGTTGTTGATTAGTGAAACAATAATTTAAAGTCACATCTTGAATTCAATTGCTATAAAAGGGTTGCACCTATAAGGTTGTTGAAGATGGAATGTAATAATTTTTTAAACAAATGCAAGTTGATGTGATGATGGAAGTTAACCAACCTTATACCATGATTTCAGTTTAACATGAGTTGGTGAAGGAAAGTTTGGAAAAACTTGATGTTTGTTGTGGTATATTCTTGAAAATTAAGATTCAGTATTTTTTAAATATTTATTAATTATCATATTAACATTCACATTTAACATTGGATATATGTCTTCAAGTAATTTGTATGTTGAAATTTGTAAAAATGTATTTTGAATTTTTCTGGCTAACATTATGTGTTGTATAATTTGTATTAAAATGTATATGTTGAATTGTTGAAGTTTGATTGGGAGAAGTGTTCTGCATTATCGGGATTATTATTTTTAGTGCAGAAGAGTTCTGATTTGTAACTCTAGTGCAGAAGAGTTCTGATTTGTACCCCTAGTGCAGAAGAGTTCTGATTTGTATCTCCAATGCAGAAGAGTTCTGATTTGTATCTCCAGTGCAGAAGAGTTCTGATTTGTATCTCTAGTGCAGAAGAGTTCTGATTTGTATCTCTAGTGCAGAAGAGTTCTGATTTGTATCTCTAGTGCAGAAGTGTTCTGATTTGTACCCCTAGTGCAGAAGAGTTCTGATTTGTATCTCTAGTGCAGAAGAGTTCTGATTTGTATCTCTAGTGCAGAAGTGTTCTGATTTGTATCTCCAATGCAGAAGAGTTCTGATTTGTATCTCCAGTGCAGAAGAGTTCTGATTGGTATCTCCAGTGCAGAAGAGTTCTGATTGGTATCTCCAGTGCAGAAGAGTTCTGATTTGTATCTCCAATGCAGAAGAGTTCTGATTTGTACCCCTAGTGCAGAAGAGTTCTGATTTGTACCCCTAGTGCAGAAGAGTTCTGATTTGTATCTCCAATGCAGAAGAGTTCTGATTTGTATCTCCAATGCAGAAGAGTTCTGATTTGTATCTCCAATGCAGAAGAGTTCTGATTTGTATCTCTAGTGCAGAAGTGTTCTGATTTGTACCCCTAGTGCAGAAGAGTTCTGATTTGTATCTCCAATGCAGAAGAGTTCTGATTTGTATCTCCAGTGCAGAAGAGTTCTGATTTGTATCTCCAGTGCAGAAGAGTTCTGATTTGTATCTCCAATGCAGAAGAGTTCTGATTTGTATCTCTAGTGCAGAAGTGTTCTGATTTGTACCCTTAGTGCAGAAGAGTTCTGATTTGTATCTCCAGTGCAGAAGAGTTCTGATTTGTATCTCCAGTGCAGAAGAGTTCTGATTGGTATCTCCAGTGCAGAAGAGTTCTGATTTGTATCTCCAGTGCAGAAGAGTTCTGATTTGTATCTCCAGTGCAGAAGAGTTCTGATTTGTATCTCCAGTGCAGAAGTGTTCTGATTTGTACCCTTAGTGCAGAAGAGTTCTGATTTGTATCTCCAATGCAGAAGAGTTCTGATTTGTATCTCCAGTGCAGAAGAGTTCTGATTTGTATCTCCAGTGCAGAAGAGTTCTGATTTGTATCTCCAGTGCAGAAGAGTTCTGATTTGTATCTCCAGTGCAGAAGTGTTCTGATTTGTACCCTTAGTGCAGAAGAGTTCTGATTTGTATCTCCAATGCAGAAGAGTTCTGATTTGTATCTCCAGTGCAGAAGAGTTCTGATTTGTATCTCTAGTGCAGAAGTGTTCTGATTTGTACCCTTAGTGCAGAAGAGTTCTGATTTGTATCTCCAGTGCAGAAGAGTTCTGATTTGTATCTCCAGTGCAGAAGAGTTCTGATTTGTATCTCCAGTGCAGAAGAGTTCTGATTTGTATCTCCAGTGCAGAAGAGTTCTGATTGGTATCTCCAGTGCAGAAGAGTTCTGATTGGTATCTCCAGTGCAGAAGAGTTCTGATTTGTACCTCTAGTGCAGAAGACTTCTGATTTGTACCTCTAGTGCAGAAGAGTTCTGATTTGTATCTCCAGTGCAAAAGAGTTCTGATTTGATATGAAGTTTACTCCATAACATTGAACTGTTAGTATACAAAACAAAGAACTAAGTTTTGTATATGTACCCAGTTGATAATAGTGGTGGTACTACCTTTTAAGGAATATACTCAGTATGAAAATGGTGGGACATTCTTTTAAAAGGAATAGTTAGTGAACATAATTTTAACTGCCATTTAAGGGTATGTTCATTTAAACAGAAATAGAGTGATTTTATAGATCTGTTTCATGGAAAACAGTTTGTGGGACCAACAGATGACAGATATGTACAGTAAAACAGTTTGTGGGCTACCAGATCACAGATGTGTGCAGTAAAACAGTTTGTGGGACCAACAGATCACAGATATGTACAGTAAAACAGTTTGTGGGACTACCAGATCACAGATGTGTACAGTAATACAGTTTGTGGGACCAACAGATCACAGATGTGTGCAGTAAAACAGTTTGTGGGACTACCAGATCACAGATGTGTACAGTAAAACAGTTTGTGGGACTACCAGATCACAGATGTGTACAGTAAAACAGTTTGTGGGACTACCAGATCACAGATGTGTACAGTAAAACAGTTTGTGGGACCAACAGATCACAGATGTGTACAGTAATACAGTTTGTGGGACTAGATCACAGATGTGTACAGTAAAACAATTTGTGGGACCAACAGATCACAGATGTGTACAGTAAAACAGTTTGTGGGACTACCAGATCACAGATGTGTACAGTAAAACAGTTTGTGGGACCAACAGATCACAGATGTGTACAGTAATACAGTTTGTGGGACTAGATCACAGATGTGTACAGTAAAACAGTTTGTGGGACCAACAGATCACAGATGTGTACAGTAAAACAGTTTGTGGGACTACCAGATCACAGATGTGTACAGTAAAACAGTTTGTGGGACTAGATCACAGATGTGTACAGTAAAACAGTTTGTGGGACTAGATCACAGATGTGTACAGTAAAACAGTTTTAAACTATACTTTAAGATTTGAAACATTTTACTGTAGTAGATATTAAAAGGACATATGATATAGCCCATGAGTGATGTATATATGTGAGAACTAGTGTAAAACCTCGTTAGTTTTGGGTGGTTCTGATTTAGACCTTCATTCCCTTGTGTCAATCTGATGTGCCTGCAATGGCACCTGCCTCCAAGCATCTGTTAAGGTTTGAACTTTCTAAATGTCCCATATGTTACTAGCTCTGTGAGAAAAGTGTGAAAGGAACTGATGGGTTGGATTGTACAATGTTACCCTGACATCTGGAAATTGTGAAAAAACCAAGGTTTTTATAGAAACCATTAAAAGCGTTTTAAGATTTCAGAAGGAGAAGGCGGTGAAAAACCATGACTTCAGGGTTTATAAGCTTGATTTGAATGTGTATGACCAAGTATTTATGACCTTAAATGTAGGTCAGATGATTTTTTTGAACTCCATTCCAGAAAGGGGTATAAATAACCTAGTGTAAATATATACACTTCTCTTGTAATCTTATTGCATTCTTTCTGTTTCTTTTTGTTGTTTTTCGTTTCATCCAAAGCTGATCAATCTTGAATTGTTATAGCTAATGTGATGTTTGTGCAAAAAGACACAAGTGAATAGCACTTTTCAATACAAATTTAGAATTGGATAGAGTCAAATAATGAATTAAATTGCATCATAAAGCTGTTTCCTCCTTCTGGGTGATGACTGAGGGACACCAAAATTGATAAAAAATTGTTAAAATCTTCATAAAAGCTTCATAATTCAATAAATTTGGTAATTTATAGATTTCTGATAATGTCAAAAGACTGTCAAGTAAACATGCTGAACCATGTCATTATTTTAATGAATTAAAACATACAGGATACTGTAAACATTAAAAGTTATGTGGCATGCACTTTACAGTAAAAGTATAATAAAAAAAAATCAATATGGCTACCAGTTATTATCTTAAAAGTCTGGTTTTATCTACACAGTCATTCACTTTTGCATAAAAATGCCATTGAAAGCCTACAGTAACACCTCTACACAATGATGATTATGTATTTATAAATAGGAGTAAGATGTTATGCTCAGTGTCAGAGATGCTTTCAGTGTGTTCTAGGTAAAAATTCCTTTTATATTCTGTATCTTTAGAACACTGGAGAATTTCCCTTGAGAATGTTGACATTGGTCTGTCAGCTGGTAGAATATGATTGCAGTGCTAGTTGTTTCACAAGGTCTCTGCTTTGTTCTCTCCTAGTCTCATCTAAAGTTGGGGACAAAACCTAATTACCTATCATATGCTTGAGGACTTGTGGCTCTCAAGGCAGTTTAACCTGTTGTTATCGATATTTTCACCAGATAATCGGCCAGCCTTAAGGTAACAGATAGATCATTATGTATGAAGCATTTGGCTAAAGGATTGTATGGTGGTGGTCATTGATTTTATATAATTATAATAAATGTGAAGTGATCACGCTTGATCAACTGATTAAGGCTGATATGATAAGCTAGCTACAGATTTCATATGTAACTCACCATCCACTCCATGATTATTTGTGAAATCTTCATCATTGAGGAAGAAGTAAGTGCTCTCTCGTAACGGAGACAACAGACTCACAGATTCTGACAACGATGGACACAGTATAAGGAACATTGTGACCTTTACATTAAGTACAGTATGGTTCTGAATATAGTACTTTATAACTAAATTGTAGTTTATAAACCAATCTCATAATAAAGGCAGGGTATAAATTAGACTACTGCAAGTGTTGTCCCGTGGAGAGCTGTTCTGATCAGCGCTCTGAACAGGAGAAAAGGTTGATGTGAAATGCGTAGGAGAAAGAGTTTAATTCCTCGCTGGAAATAACAACATCAGATTCAGAAAATATGATTTTATCACCTTAAATATAAATTTTAGAATTTTATCTTGCAATTTTGTCAGAGACAAACATAAAATGGGGCATAATGCACTAATATACAGCAGCTCTATTTCACAGTACCAAAATCACTGCGTTAAGGACAAACTCCATCTGAATTGACTGCTAGGCCTTTGTAAACGTATATAAATGATGCTACCACTGAGGATGGTTTGCTGGTTACTGAAGAATGCCATACACATAAGAAAGTACTAAAGGTTATATTTCCATATAGTGCTATTGTGATGGCTTGCTATTTCGAAGCTGTTGATTTTCATGTTACCATGGAAACTACATTTTTTGTCCTTGAGCACGACTGTCCACCCTGATATATGACATCTCTCTAGCTGTGGTATCTAAATATAGATTAGTAAATGCAGAGCGGTGATAGACGGTAACAGACGTTGCCTGCGATACCGACACCGACAGTGCTGATCAGTCCACTGATACTCCATCATGAGTGCTGACCTTTTGAGGCTTTGGCCTGTAGGGAGTTGACCTTTCATGAAGTCGAATGGAGCAGATTGTTAGTCTGAAACCAGTGGTAAAATGTGACAACATTATTACACAAGGCTCTGAAACTTCTTGTGAGTGGTGAAATGTGACGACTGAAACCAAATGTAACAACACACAAAATGTAGTACCACCATGTAGTCACTGAAACCAGTGGTGAAATGTGACAATCTATTTTACACCAGTCATTGAAACCAGAGGTGAAATGTGACAAGCTGTTTTACATCAGTCACTGAAACCAGTGGTGAAATTTGACAAGCTGTTTTACATCAGTCACTGAAACCAGTGGTGAAATGTGACGAGCTGTTTTACATCAGTCACTGAAACCAATGGTGAAATGTGATTACTTCACAAGCCACTGTCTTACATTTAATTACCTTTACAGAATGTATACATAAATATTTAATACTGCAAGAAATTTTCTTTAAATAATTTAAATATAGATTTTGTTTGAAAGGTCAATATTTCAATTATGAAGTTTGATTTGATAATTAATATTCTAGGTCACCATGTCATTATTTATTCAATTATAGCTACAAGAAACATTCAGTGAATGCTGAATTATAGAATCACAGTTTTGCTTGGATGGTTAAAAAAGAAATGAATATTTACCATATCTAACTAGTTTTAATCAGTAATTTTGTATTTGCTATGTTGAAATTGTCGTTAATTTTGAGCACTGACTCAGGTGTATGAATAACTGATTAGTTATTTACACATATGTGTACTAATGAAACACAAAAGAACTGATAATGTGCATCTACTGATCATACAATTGAAATGTATTGAACTTGAGGAAAATATCAATAACTTTTGTGTGAATTCATTATTATCTAAGTTGTTGCTCAGTAATTGAGGGTTGTTAATTTTTGCTATACCTCACTCCAGAAATCGTTATTATCATATTGAATATTGATATATGTTTAGGCATTTCAAACAATATTTTAAACAGCACTCTATCCAAGATACCTACCACTCAAGTCTCTAATTTATGGTCTTCCAGAATTTCAAATTTGAGAACTGTATGTAATTATTTGTCAAGAAAGCATAACCTGTACTTTGAGAGCATGAATAACTTACTGTTTGTAATGAAAATGCTGTCTGTCTGTTGAGAGCAGTCGTGATTTTTTCTTACTGTGTGTAAAGAAAGTGATGTAAAGATAGCACTATCAATATGCCTAGAGCTTTGTAAAACACCTGTATGTTGAGAGCTGTATGATGTTATTGTCTGTAAGGAAACACCTGTATGTTGAGAACTGTATGATGTTATTGTCTGTAAGGAAACACCTGTATCTTGAGAGCTGTATGATGTTATTGTCTGTAAAGAAAACACCTGTATGTTGAGAACTGTATGATGTTATTGTCTGTAAGGAAACACCTGTATGTTGAGAGCTGTATGATGTTATTGTCTGTAAGGAAACACCTGTATGTTGAGAGCTATATGATGTTATTGTCTGTAAGGAAACACCTGTATGTTGAGAGCTGTATGATGTTATTGTCTGTAAGGAAACACCTGTATGTTGAGAGCTATATGATGTTATTGTCTGTAAGGAAACACCTGTATGTTGAGAGCTGTATGATGTTATTGTCTGTAAGGAAACACCTGTATGTTGAGAGCTATATGATGTTATTGTCTGTAAGGAAACACCTGTATGTTGAGAGCTGTATGATGTTATTGTCTGTAAAGAAATCACCTGTATGTTGAGAGCAGTATGATGTCATTGTCCGTAAAGAAAGCATTGTCTGTGTGTCGAGAGCTTCATTATTATTTGTAAAATGTTGTCACTTTTGTCAGGATTCATATGTTATGGATTGTGTCAGCCTGGTGCTGATGGATGTAACACATCACTTTATACAGGGACATAACACCGAGACATGTAACTTGTTAGCCTAACACTTGGATGAATGTGACACATCACTTTATACTGGGACGTAACACGGAGACACGAAACTGTTTAGCCTAACAGCTCGATGGGTATGACATCAATCAAATCCAGCAAAAGTTTGAGATGAGCTGAGTGAACAGATCAGTGTTTTTTTATAGCCTGAATGAATCCAAGAGTGTTGTTGTATGACTTCAGCATTTCTTCTTATAATTGGAACTAAACCATGGATTCCTAAATCAATTTAAATGAGTTTTTCATTTTCCAGCAGTGTTTGAGACATGGTGATTAATTTCCTGTCACATTGTCGTTCAGGAATCGGGTCTTATCGGCGTGGTGTTGTATCTATCTGCCTTTCAGTGCTGTGCTGTTAGTTAAGGAGTCAGATATTCATATCTCATGTGTAATTCAAAATGGTTCAATCCAGAGCTTAGTAGAACTGATCCCTGCTGACAAGGTCACAATATCCTATTTACACAAATCTCTGTACTTTTTAGCTGATTTGCAGTGAGTACAACATACTAAATACTGATCAAACAAGCACACAAACTACAATTACATTGTATAATATTCCATCTAATTGATCCAAACCTGTTACTTATGGGATAAGTTTTTACATTGTATAATATTACATCTAATTGATCCAAACCGGTTACTTATGGGATAAGTTTTTACATTGTATAATATTACATCTAATTGATCCAAACCGGTTACTTATGGGATAAGTTTTTACATTGTATAATATTACATCTAATTGATCCAAACCTGTTACTTATGGGATAAGTTTTTACATTGTATAATATTATATCTAATTGATCCAAACCTGTTACTTATGGGATAAGTTTTTACATTGTATAATATTATATCTAATTGATCCAAACCTGTTACTTATGGGATAAGTTTTTACATTGTATAATATTACATCTAATTGATCCAAACCTGTTACTTAAGGGATAAGTTTTTACATTGTATAATATTCCATCATCCAAACCTGTTACTTATGGGATAAGTTTTTACATTGTATAATATTCCATCTAATTGATCCAAACCTGTTACTTATGGGATAAGTTTTTACATTGTATAATATTCCATCTAATTGATCCAAACCTGTTACTTATGGGATAAGTTTTTACATTGTATAATATTACATCTAATTGATCCAAACCTGTTACTTATGGGATAAGTTTTTACATTGTATAATATTACATCTAATTGATCCAAACCTGTTACTTATGGGATAAGTTTTTACATTGTATAATATTATATCTAATTGATCCAAACCTGTTACATTGTATAATATTATTACCATCTTAATTGGGATAAGTTTTTACATTGTATAATATTACATCTAATTGATCCAAACCTGTTACTTATGGGATAAGTTTTTACATTGTATAATATTACATCTAATTGATCCAAACCTGTTACTTATGGGATAAGTTTTTACATTGTATAATATTACATCTAATTGATCCAAACCTGTTACTTATGGGATAAGTTTTTACATTGTATAATATTACATCTAATTGATCCAAACCTGTTACTTATGGGATAAGTTTTTACATTGTACAATATTATATCTAATTGATCCAAACCTGTTACTTATGGGATAAGTTTTTACATTGTATAATATTATATCTAATTGATCCAAACCTGTTACTTATGGGATAAGTTTTTACATTGTATAATATTACATCTAATTGATCCAAACCTGTTACTTATGGTTACTTATGATAAGTTTTTACATTGTATAATATTACATCTAATTGATCCAAACCTGTTACTTATGGGATAAGTTTTTACATTGTATAATATTACATCTAATTGATCCAAACCTGTTACTTATGGGATAAGTTTTTACATTGTATAATATTACATCTAATTGATCCAAACCGGTTATTGATCATTGTATAATATTACATCTAATTGATCCAAACCTGTTACTTATGGGATAAGTTTTTACATTGTATAATATTACATCTAATTGATCCAAACCTGTTACTTATGGGATAAGTTTTTACATTGTATAATATTACATCTAATTGATCCAAACCTGTTACTTATGGGATAAGTTTTTACATTGTATAATATTACATCTAATTGATCCAAACCTGTTACTTATGGGATAAGTTTTTACATTGTATAATATTACATCTAATTGATCCAAACCTGTTACTTATGGGATAAGTTTTTACATTGTATAATATTACATCTAATTGATCCAAACCTGTTACTTATGGGATAAGTTTTTACATTGTATAATATTCCATCTAATTGATCCAAACCTGTTACTTATGGGATAAGTTTTTACATTGTATAATATTACATCTTTTGACATTGTATAATATTTTTACATTGTATAATATTACATCTAATTGATCCAAACCTGTTACTTATGGGATAAGTTTTTACATTGTATAATATTACATCTAATTGATCCAAACCTGTTACTTATGGGATAAGTTTTTACATTGTATAATATTACATCTAATTGATCCAAACCTGTTACTTATGGGATAAGTTTTTACATTGTATAATATTACATCTAATTGATCCAAACCTGTTACTTATGGGATAAGTTTTTACATTGTATAATATTACATCTAATTGATCCAAACCTGTTACTTATGGGATAAGTTTTTACATTGTATAATATTACATCTAATTGATCCAAACCTTGGGATAAGTTTTTACATTGTATAATATTACATCTAATTGATCCAAACCTGTTACTTATGGGATAAGTTTTTACATTGTATAATATTATATCTAATTGATCCAAACCTGTTACTTATGGGATAAGTTTTTACATTGTATAATATTACATCTAATTGATCCAAACCTGTTACTTATGGTATAAGTTTTTACATTGTATAATATTACATCTAATTGATCCAAACCTGTTACTTATGGGATAAGTTTTTACATTGTATAATATTACATCTAATTGATCCAAACCGGTTACTTATGGGATAAGTTTTTACATTGTATAATATTACATCTAATTGATCCAAACCTGTTACTTATGGGATAAGTTTTTACATTGTATAATATTACATCTAATTGATCCAAACCTGTTACTTATGGGATAAGTTTTTACATTGTATAATATTACATCTAATTGATCCAAACCGGTTACTTATGGGATAAGTTTTTACATTGTATAATATTACATCTAATTGATCCAAACCGGTTACTTATGGGATAAGTTTTTACATTGTATAATATTACATCTAATTGCTCCAAACCGGTTACTTATGGGATAAGTTTTTACATTGTATAATATTACATCTAATTGATCCAAACCGGTTACTTATGGGATAAGTTTTTACATTGTATAATATTCCATCTAATTGATCCAAACCGGTTACTTATGGGATAAGTTTTTACATTGTATAATATTACATCTAATTGATCCAAACCGGTTACTTATGGGATAAGTTTTTACATTGTATAATATTACATCTAATTGATCCAAACCTGTTACTTATGGGATAAGTTTTTACATTGTATAATATTACATCTAATTGATCCAAACCGGTTACTTATGGGATAAGTTTTTACATTGTATAATATTACATCTAATTGATCCAAACCTGTTACTTATGGGATAAGTTTTTACATTGTATAATATTACATCTAATTGATCCAAACCTGTTACTTATGGGATAAGTTTTTACATTGTATAATATTACATCTAATTGATCCAAACCTGTAAGTTTTTACATTGTACTTAAACCTGATCCAAACCGGTTACTTATGGGATAAGTTTTTACATTGTATAATATTACATCTAATTGATCCAAACCGGTTACTTATGGGATAAGTTTTTACATTGTATAATATTACATCTCACTAATTGATCCAAACCTGTTACTTATGGGATAAGTTTTTACATTGTATAATATTCCATCTAATTAATCCAAACCGGTTACTTATGGGATAAGTTTTTACATTGTATAATATTCCATCTAATTAATCCAAACCGGTTACTTATGGGATAAATTTTGTGTATTTTCTCCTCCATATTAGGGACAGTGCAGGTTGACATGACATTATGACATACCATCACTTGCTGAGAACATTGTGATGATCATTGTGTTGAGGTTAAGATAAATGAAACTTGTTTTCAGTACTGCACATTGATGTAATGTTTGGTCATGCCTATCGACTGAAACATGTTGACAATGTGTTGTTTATAATGAAGAACAATATTCATATCTTATGGTACAATGTTAGATATTGGTGTTGTGTTTGAGACAAATTAATTCAAAATACCCCAAAAAAGGAGAAAATGTCTGCTATGTTGTGTAATAACATTTTAGATGTGTGACTTTACAGGTTGTTCATGTTAACACTCAAACATTGCACAATACTGATCCTGTTATTGTATTGTGTTGTCAGTTTTGAGATAAAAATTCCTGTAATTGTACAAGTACTTGATGGATCATTCTCAAATCTCATTTTTAGGTTTAATCCACTTGGTCCCGAGGCAAGTTGTAGAATTGATCAGAAACCCAAAATGACTGACACGAAGCCCTCTTGGATTTGACAGTAAAATATCATCGTTATTTCTTGAATGATTTTCAAAAGTTTCATAAAATTAAAAGCAAATAAGAGGAAAGAACAGAAAAGGAGGGGAAAAAATGAAGAAAGTTCAGACAGAGGTGGACTCTGAGGGGTCTTGTAAAATTATCTCATTGACCACTCCACAGAATTTGTTAAAATAAATATATATCTATACAGATGTAAGCCTGGCCTGCTCAATTCTTTACAAAACATATGATATAAAATTACATTAGTGTGCTTATTTTCAACCGAAGAATGTTGACTTTCAAAATTATTTGTGTTTATGACTAGACAAGTTCATCATTGTATGTTGATTAACAATCATTCCAACTTTAATTTTAAACTTCAGGATTTACAAGTGCTAAGAGGCAATAGTGAATTAATGAGACCATAAACACTGCATGCCTTGTTTTGTTTTCAGCCATAGCCACAAAACATACTAATCTCTTCAGGAAATTGTTATTTCTATGTTTGGTGAAGCTAGAAACTCAGAGATTTGCGGAACATGTGACCTTTCTGTTTTCTAAGCGTTGCCGTAGATACGATTCCTGTGCGAGTTGCGCCTGTATCATTGGCTCTCAGAAGCTGGGTTTTGTAGATACATAAAGATAGCTGACTGCACCGCCCTGGTGGTGTTATAGTAGTTCTCCCACCCTGCAGGCAGTGACAACCAGGTCTGTCGCAGCTAGATAAGGTTATACGTTTTGGTGACTCATTAGTGTCTTCCCAGTCGCCACTTGACACATAGTAAAACTAACAACACACAACGTGACAAAGAGAAAAACAAAATGAAACAGAAGGGAAAATTTAAAACATTCATTCTGAAAAGAAAAATGAATTGCAGTCTTAATTATATTGTCTTTTGAAACAACTTATCATTGCCAATGAGAAGACTCTGACGCAACCACAAGAATATAAAAAGAAAAACATAACTATACAGTTCTTGAGAAAATTGTAATGATTACTCACAGAGAGTTAACATTATTTCTACAGGCATATTAAAACACTGCCACGAAGGACTCCTACAAAGCATCCTGATAATCACAACTCACATACATGTACAGTAGCATGTTACTGATTTATAGGTCTGAATCAGAATCAGTTTTTTACCACATCATAGTATTTTGATATTTTCACACAGGTCTTTTTCTCTCTGTCTGATCCATTTATTTGCCTGATTTCCAATATATATATACCAGGACATGAAAAAGCTGGACATGCATAAAGTTTGGAATTGACTTTTTCTATCAAATCAACCTGTGATTTTAGGCCATCTGACCTACTGCCATCTTGTTTTGTCCTTTGTCGTACGCTGTCTAAAGATACATTTTAAATTTCTCATATTACACCCGAGGTATTGTGGTGAAAGTTGCCTGAAATGATCCTGGAATGGCCTTCACCAAGTGTTATAACTTTTCAGATCAGTCCAAAATGTGACTACCAGAGCAGTAATCTTGAAAGACACATTTTAAAACATTTAAAACAGGTGCCAATCTGAAAATCGGCAGGAATGTTAAGAAACAGAAGCTGGCAAAATGTTTTTTTTTTTTAACTTGTCAAAAGTTTAATATGGCAACCGTAGTAACCATTTTGTAACATGATTGTGCAATCATGGCATGGTTTCGTTGAAGAACATCTTCACAAGTTCCACTAATGGGATTTAGCTGAAACTTGCCTGAAATGACATGAGATAGTCCTGAAAATGTGTTGTTCTTTTCTGAAATAGTCAAAGGTCAATATGGCAGCCATGGCAGCCATTGGGTTACATGATTGTGCAATCATCATTTCTCTGAACAATACCCATTTTAAACTTCTGCTCAAGTTCAACCAGTGGGATTTAGCTGAAACTTAGCCTTAAACAACCTGAGATATTCCTAACCAAGTGTTATCCAAAATGGCCACCATCTTGAAAACACATTTAAAACTCATTTCCACTGATAGATACCATGGGGCTGAAATATTGTGGGAATGACGAGAAAGTGGCATTAGAAGTGGCATTAAAAGTGGCATTTAAAGTGGTTTTTGTCCTTACTGCTGAAATATTCTGTACTGTTTTAATTAGTCGATCATATCTATCACTACTATGAAAGCTGTTGCCATCATATCATATATTGGTCTTTATAGACAGATGACTGTTAAGACTCATGGACCAAAGATGGAGGACAATACAAGGTCATTAACTGTAACTTAATACTTATATCTTATACGCTTGGGTTGAGTGATGATTACACAGTAGGGAAAACCAAGGTAATAAATAGTTATAAAACATAGTTATGTATATCCTCTCCTGTAGAAATATAGGAAAAATACAGAGGGATTGTAACATTACATGTTTCACAATGCATTAACTATGTATTGTTTTAATTATTAATATAACCAGTCTTATAATTTTATATTTCTCTGAGTTTGGTCATGTGATCTTAAGACAGAAGATGATTTACATATCAACATTATGTTACTACTGGGGGAGTTTTTTAAAACAATGTTTTAGACTGCCATAGTTTAAGCATGATGTGAAAGAGATGAACTCTTCAGGGAAGTTAATCATTTATGCTAATGACTATTCCTTAGAGTATACTGAGAAGACCAGAAATTTATTCGGGCAGAAATAGGTTATTTTCTTTCACAAAAGCTTGATATCTCTTTCTATAATCCTTTCGCCCAATATTAATGACAATAATATTTGTTGCCTTTTTGTCATGACCTTGACCTTGATATTTTCGCTGGTGAATGCTATACAACTTGTATCAGATTTTTGTGCTTCTATCACAGAATGGAAATACAGAATAACTTAGATATATCTACTACTGGAAATACAGAATAACTTAGATATATCTACCACTGGAAATACAGAATAACTTAGATATATCTACTACTGGAAATACAGAATATCTTAACTTAGATATATCTACTACTGGAAATACAGAATAACTTAGATATATCTCTCTACTACAGGAAATATAACTTACTACCACTGGAAATACAGAATAACTTAGATATATCTACTACTGGAAATACAGAATAACTTAGATATATCTCTCTACTGGAAATACAGAATAACTTAGATATATCTACTGCTGGAAATACAGAATAACTTAGATATATCTACTACTGGAAATACAGAATAGATATATCTACTCTACTGGAAATACAGAATAACTTAGATATATCTACTACTGGAAATACAGAATAACTTAGATATATCTACTACAGGAAATACAGAATAACTTAGATATATCTACTGCTGGAAATACAGAATAACTTAGATATATCTCTCTACTGGAAATACAGAATAACTCTCTACTGGAAATACAGAATAACTTAGATATATCTAAATACAGAATAACTTAGATATATCTACTGCTGGAAATACAGAATAACTTAGATATATCTACTGCTGGAAATACAGAATAACTTAGATATATCTACTGCTGGAAATACAGAATAACTTAGATATATCTACTGCTGGAAATACAGAATAACTTAGATATATCTACTAGATATATCTACTACTGGAAATACAGAATAACTTAGATATATCTACTGCTGGAAATACAGAATAACTTAGATATATCTACTGCTGGAAATACAGAATAACTTAGATATATCTACTACTGGAAATACAGAATAACTTAGATATATCTACCACTGGAAATACAGAATAACGTTAGATATATCTACTACTGGAAATACAGAATACTTAGTATAGATATATCTACTACTGGAAATACAGAATAACTTAGATATATCTACTGCTGGAAATACAGAATAACTTAGATATATCTACCACTGGAAATACAGAATAACTTAGATATATCTACTACTGGAAATACAGAATAACTTAGATATATCTACTACTGGAAATACAGAATACGTTAGATATATCTACTACTGGAAATACAGAATACGTTAGATATATCTCTCTACTGGAAATACAGAATAACTTAGATATATCTACCACTGGAAATACAGAATAACTTAGATATATCTACTACTAACTGGAAATACAGATATATCTACTTAGATATATCTTAGATATATCTACTCTACTGGAAATACAGAATAACTTAGATATATCTACTGCTGGAAATACAGAATAACTTAGATATATCTACCACTGGAAATACAGAATAACTTAGATATATCTACCACTGGAAATACAGAATAACTTAGATATATCTACTACTGGAAATACAGAATAACTTAGATATATCTCTCTACTGGAAATACAGAATAACTTAGATATATCTACTGCTGGAAATACAGAATAACTTAGATATATATATCTACTACTGCTGGAAATACAGAATAACTTAGATATATCTACTACTGGAAATACAGAATAACTTAGATATATCTACTACTGGAAATACAGAATAACTTAGATATATCTACTGCTGGAAATACAGAATAACTTAGATATATCTACTACAGGAAATACACAGAATAACTTAGATATATCTACTGCTGGAAATACAGAATAACTTAGATATATCTTGGAAATACAGAATATATATATCTACTACTGGAAATACAGAATAACTTAGATATATCTACTGCTGGAAATACAGAATAACTTAGATATATCTACTACTGGAAATACAGAATAACTTAGATATATCTACTACAGGAAATACAGAATAACTTAGATATATCTACTGCTGGAAATACAGAATAACTTAGATATATCTACTACTGGAAATACAGAACGACTTAAGTAAATCTTAGTCTGTTTTTACATTTATAAACCTACCAGAAATAGAGAATACAACTAGGTGAATCTATTTAGCTTTACGGCTTATCTCATGTCCACCATAGAAAAGGTTTTGTGAGCCAAAAGCTTCTTCATGAACATGATAAAACAGTATGTATAAAACCAGATCAGAATATGTATTAGTTTGGCTATTATAGTGGAGGAGTGCTTCTACTTAAGCACTAAATTCTATGATAATTGATCATTGTATAATGAAAAGGAGGCAACAGTATTACAGAAGTACCTAAATATCTATACAAAAAGATGATCTTATTTTTGTCTCATCAGCGTAGCCCGACCAATGAGAATAAACCTGATATACACCATCTACAATTACTATGGCTTTACCTATTAGAATGTATAAAAAGCCTTGTGTGGCTTTGGAGAATAATTTCCATGCCTTTATCCTGGATGTGCTGGTTAGTGCACCAGGAAGGCAGGCTGACACACTCTCTGGTGAATGTATTGGTAGAGGTACAAATCATACAGTAGCAGCACAGATAATTTCCTTTACAGTGGGGTTGGAAAAGATTAAAGGCGTTACACAGTATTCAAATGACAGACTTGATTATTACCTGTTCTTTAGGCGCTAATACACCTACATGCTGATTACCTTGCGTCGACAAGCAACTTTGATCTTATTTGGTTCTATCATTGGGGAAGAAAGACCATTGGGCACAGGTTATAATGCCTTGATTGTATGGTCAGACATGGACTTAAAGGCTGCCAAGAAGGCTACAGCAGCTGTCGGTCGTCACATGAGAAATCTAATGACACCCTGTCAATGAAATCTCTACAAATATTAGCGACCATTCTTTCTGTGCAAAAATGTCCTGATGGATTTGTTTGTATACTTTATTTTTATTTATTGCATACAGAAATACAAATTGTTGATTCATTTTGTGAGAAGGCAGCAGAATCATATACTGTTGTGTATCTACCTTTGCTATATTGTTGTGTATCTACCTTTGCTATACTGTTGTATCTACCTTTGGTATACTGTTGTATCCACCTTTTCTATACTGTTGTGTATCTACCTTTGCTATACTGTTGTGTATCTACCTTTGCTATACTGTTGTGTATCTACCTTTGTTGTACTGTTGTGTATCTACCTTTGTTGTACTGTTGTGTATCTACCTTTGCTGTACTGTTGTGTTTCTACCTTTGCTATACTGTTGTGTATCTACCTTTGCTATACTGTTGTATCCACCTTTGCTATACTGTTGTGTATCTACCTGTGCTATACTGTTGTGTATCTACCTTTGCTATACTGTTGTGTATCTACCTTTGCTATACTGTTGTGTATCTACCTTTGCTATACTGTGGTATATCTACCTTTGCTATACTGTTGTATCTACCTTTGGTATACTGTTGTATCCACCTTTGCTATACTGTTGTGTATCTACCTGTGCTATACTGTTGTGTATCTACCTTTGCTATACTGTTGTGTATCTACCTTTGCTATACTGTTGTGTACCTACCTTTTCTATACTGTTGTGTACCCTATATTATCTACCTTTGTTGTACTGTTGTGTACCTACCTTTGTTGTACTGTTGTGTACCTACCTTTGCTATACTGTTGTGTATCTACCTTTGTTGTACTGTTGTGTACCTACCTTTGTTGTACTGTTGTGTACCTACCTTTGCTATACTGTTGTGTATCTACCTTTGTTGAACTGTTGTGTATCTACTTTTGTTGTACTATTGTGTATTACCTTTGCTATACTGCTGTGTATCTACCTTTGCTATACCGTTGTATTTACCTTTGTTATACTGTTGTGTATTTTCCATTCCACCTTTGATATTTTAGTGTACTCAAATCTTTAGAAATAAATTTGTTTAATTGAATATATATAAAGTATATATTTCCAATAATTATGCAATTTGTTTAATCATATACCATATGCTGTTTGCTGTTTTTTTTTAAATAGTTTTGGTCCTTGTCAAAATCTCTGTATACAATCAGTTTGACAGTTGAATATTTTTGAAAATCTGTTTGTCCTTGCTCCTTCATTAATTTATTCATTTTGCTGTTTCCAAAAATATCTGTAGTGTATCTCTTAATAGTTTGGAATTTGTTTGGAAATTTGGAATAACAGCAGTGCAATCATGTAAGGTTATTGGTTTTCCTGCGATCTGGATTAACTGATTAGCTTAGTAATTGCTAGCACCACACTGCGACTAGTGTGGAAACTTGAAGCATCTGCTCAGATAATCCAACCAATTTAAACAATTGAATTTTTGTCACCTCACTTGATAATTCTTACAAATCTGAAAGTGACATTTCTCTCTAATGCTGTGGAAAATTACCAGCAATAATTTAAGTGCTATGATATTCGGAACGAAACTTGTTACCATGGCAACAGTAGTAAAACCTGCATGATCAAGTTCACTGGTTACCATATATAAATACTTTTGGAGGGTTGGAAAATAAAAGTGAAAACTTAAGTACTTCCTTCAAAGAAATATATCATTAAATCAAAACAAGTAGATCATACTGTGGGGAGATCAGGATATGGGGTGAGGTTGTGGGGGGAATGGAGATGACGTTATGTGAGGATGAATGTAGACAAGGCTATGTGAGGATGAATGTAGACAAGGCTATGTGAGGGTGAATGGAGACAAGGGTATGTGAGGGTGAATGGAGACAAGGCTATGTGAGGGTGAATGTAGAAGAGGCTATGTGAGGGTGAATGGAGACAAGGCTATGTGAGGCTGGATGTAGATGAGGCTATGTGAGGGTGAATGGAGACAAGGCTATGTGAGGGTGAACAGGGAAGAAGCTATGTGAGGGAGAATGGAGACAAGACTATGTGAGGGTGAATGTAGACAAGGCTATGTGATGGTGAATGTAGATGAGGCTATGTGAGGGAGAATGGAGACAAGGCTATGTGAGGGTGAATGTAGATGAGGCTATGTGAGGGAGAATGGAGACAAGGCTATGTGAGAGTGAATGGAGACAAGGCTATGTGAGGGTGAATGTAGACAAGGCTATGTGAGGCTGGATGGAGATGAGGCTATGTGAGGATGAACGGGGCAGAGGTTATGTGAAGGTTAGGGAAATGTTGCTATGTGAGGGTGAATGGAGACAAGGCTATGTGAGGATGAATGTAGACAAGGCTATGTGAGGGTGAATGTAGACAAGGCTATGTGGAGACAAGGCTATGTGAGGGTGAATGTAGACAAGGCTATGTGAGGATGAATGGAGACAAGGCTATGTGAGGGTGAATGTAGATGAGGCTATGTGAGGATGAATGTAGACAAGGCTATGTGAGGATGAATGGAGACAAGGCTATGTTAGGGTGAATGTAGACAAGGTTATGTCAGGGTAAATGGAGACAAGGCTATGTGAGTTTGAATGTAGAAGAGGCTATGTGAGGATGAATGTAGACAAGGCTATGTGAGGATGAATGGAGACAAGGCTATATGAGGGTGAATTTAGACAAGGCTATGTGAGGGTGAATGTAGATGAGGCTATGTGAGGGTGAATGTAGACAAGGCTATGTGAGGTTGAATATAGATGAGGCTATGTGAGGATGAATGTAGATGAGACTATGTGAGGATGAATGTAGATGAGGCTGTGTTAGGGTGAATGGAGACAAGGCTATGTGAGGGTGAATCGAGACAAGGCTATGTGAGGATGAATGGAGACAAAGCTATGTGAGGGTGAATGTAGATGAGGCTATGTGAGGATGAATGTAGACAAGGCTATGTGAGGATGAATGGAGACAAGGCTATGTTAGGCTATGTGTGAAATGTAGACAAGGTTATGTGAGGGTGAATGTAGACAAGGCTATGTGAGTTTGAATGTAGACAAGGCTATGTGAGGATGAATGGAGGATGAATGGAGACAAGGCTATATGAGGGCGAATTTAGACAAGGCTATGTGAGGGTGAATGGAGATGAGGCTATGTGAGGGTGAATGTAGATGAGGCTATGTGAGGGTGAATGTAGAGAGGGTGAATGGAGACAAGGCTATGTGAGGGTGAATGTAGATGAGGCTGTGTTAGGGTGAATGGAGACAAGGCTATGTGAGGGTGAATGTAGATGAGGCTGTGTTAGGATGAATGGAGACAAGGCTATGTGAGGGTATGTGGGTAATGTGACAATGGGTATGTGAATGAGACAAGGCTATGTGAGGATGAACGGGGCAGAGGTGTAACAAGGCTATGTGAACAAAGAGTTATATGGAATGTTCAGATATGATGGCATTGTTTATGTGCACATTGTGAGGGTGAATATGTGAGGATGAATGGAGACAAGGCTATGTGAGGGTGAATGGAGACAAGGCTATGTGAGGATGAATGTAAACAAGGCTATGTGAGGATAAATGTAGATGAGGCTATGTGAGGATGAATGTAGACAAGGCTATGTGAGGATGAATGTAGACAAGGCTATGTGAGGATGAATGTAGACAAGGCTATGTGAGGGTGAATGGAGACAAGGCTATGTGAGGAAGAATGTAGACAAGGCTATGTGAGGGTGAATGGAGACAAGGCTATGTGAGGAAGAATGTAGACAAGGCTATGTGAGGGTTAGGGAAATGTGGCTATGTGAGGGTGAATCGAGACAAGGCTATGTGAGGATGAACGGGGCAGAGGTTATGTGAGGGTTAGGAAAATGTGGCTATGTGAGGGTGTTACATATGGCTATATCAGAACAAAGAACAGGAAGGTTATATGGAATATGTTCAGGTTCTTATATGTATGGCTGTGCCATTGTTTATGTGCACATTGTTGTATATTTGCTAATAGAATTGTAAAAATGGGGTGTCATTGAAGGCATGATCAGGGTGAATAAATATTTTTGAAGAGATGCAAAAAGTAAATGAAATGATATTTGAAGAGTATGAATCATCGTTTGAAGAAGTGCTCCGAGAACAAGAATTGGTGTTTTGGAGATTATTGGTTTTCAGAGTAGAGGAATTGTTGAATTGTTTTGAAGAGATGCTCATAAACATGTGAATAGAAGAATGAGATCAGTTTAATCTAGATACTTAAATATATCCAACCATATATGGTACTGAAGAATATCTTACTTTTTCTGTAATACTGAAGACAGATGAAAGTCTCTCTATACTTAAATATATCATTTTTCTGAAAGATATTTCTGAGGCCTCTCTAATGATAATCTTACTGTTTTACAGACAGTGGTCTCTCTATACCATATATCTACTTTTTCTGTACTGAAGACAGATCAGAAAGTCTCTCTACTTAAATATATCTTACTTGTACTGTAATCTCTCTATACTGAGAAGACAGATCAGAAAGTCTCTCTATACTTAAATATATCTTACTTTTTCTGTACAAGTGTCTCTCTATACTTAAATATATCTTACTTTTTCTGGAGATATCTCTCTATACTTAAATATATCTTACTTTTTCTGTAAAGTCTCTCTATACTTAAATATATCTTACTTTTTCTGTACTGAAGACAGATCAAAAGTCTCTCTATACTTATATATCTTACTTTTTCTGAAAGACAGATCATCTCTCTATACTTAAATATATCTTACTTTTTCTGTACTGAAGACAGATCAGAAAGTCTCTCTATACTTAAATATATCTTACTTTTTCTGTACTGAAGACAGATCAGAAAGACTCTCTATACTTAAATATATCTTACTTTTTCTGTACTGAAGACAGATCAGAAAGTCTCTCTATACTTAAATATATCTTACTTTTTCTATACTGAAGACAGATCAGAAAGTCTCTCTATACTTAAATATATCTTACTTTTTCTGTACTGAAGACAGATCAGAAAGTCTCTATACTTAAATATATCTTACTTTTTCTGTACTGAAGACAGATCAGAAAGTCTCTCTATACTTAAATATATCTTACTTTTTCTGTACTGAAGACAGATCAGAAAGTCTCTCTATACTTAAATATATCTTACTTTTTCTGTACTGAAGACAGATCAGAAAGTCTCTCTATACTTAAATATATCTTACTTTTTCTGTACTGAAGACAGATCAGAAAGTCTCTCTATACTTAAATATATCTTACTTTTTCTGTACTGAAGACAGATCAGAAAGTCTCTCTATACTTAAATATATCTTACTTTTTCTGTACTGAAGACAGATCAGAAAGTCTCTCTATACTTAAATATATCTTACTTTTTCTGTACTGAAGACAGATCAGAAAGTCTCTCTATACTTAAATATATCTTACTTTTTCTACTGTAAGATATCTTATCAGAAAGTCTCTCTATACTTAAATATATCTTACTTTTTCTGTACTGAAGACAGATCAGAAAGTCTCTCTATACTTAAATATATCTTACTTTTTCTGTACTGAAGACAGATCAGAAAGTCTCTCTATACTTAAATATATCTTACTTTTTCTGTACTGAAGACAGATCTCTCTCTATACTTAAATATATCTTACTTTTTCTGTACTGAAGACAGATCAGAAAGTCTCTCTATACTTAAATATATCTTACTTTTTCTGTACTTTCTTCTCTGATACAGATCAGAAAGTCTCTCTATACTTAAATATATCTTACTTTTTCTGTACTGAAGACAGATCAGAAAGTCTCTCTATACTTAAATATATCTTACTTTTTCTGTACTGAAGACAGATCAGAAAGTCTCTCTATACTTAAATATATCTTACTTTTTCTGTACTGAAGACAGATCAGAAAGTCTCTCTATACTTAAATATATCTTACTTTCTTCTGTATATCTGAAGACAGACAGAAAGTCTCTCTATACTTAAATATATCTTACTTTTTCTGTACTGAAGACAGATCAGAAAGTCTCTCTATACTTAAATATATCTTACTTTTTCTGTACTGAAGACAGATCAGAAAGTCTCTCTATACTTAAATATATCTTACTTTTTCTCTCTAAGTCAGAAAGTCTCTCTATACTTAAATATATCTTACTTTTTCTGTACTGAAGACAGATCAGAAAGTCTCTCTATACTTAAATATATCTTACTTTTTCTGTACTGTAGACAGATCAGAAAGTCTCTCTATACTTAAATATATCTTACTTTTTCTGTACTCTGTACTGAAGACAGATCAGAAAGTCTCTCGATACTTAAATATATCTTACTTTTTCTGTACTGAAGACAGATCAGAAAGTCTCTCTATACTTAAATATATCTTACTTTTTCTGTACTGAAGACAGATCAGAAAGTCTCTCTATACTTAAATATATCTTACTTTTTCTGTACTGAAGACAGATCAGAAAGTCTCTCTATACTTAAATATATCTTACTGAAGACAGATCAGAAAGTCTCTCTATACTTAATATCTTACTTTCTCTATACTTAAATATATCTTATTTCTTTTTCTGTACTGAAGACAGATCAGAAAGTCTCTCTATACTTAAATATATCTTACTTTTTCTGTACTGAAGACAGATCAGAAAGTCTCTCTATACTTAAATGTATCTTATTTCTTTTTCTGTACTGAAGACAGATCAGAAAGTCTCTCTATACTTAAATATATCTTACTTTTTCTGTACTGAAGACAGATCAGAAAGTCTCTCTATACTTAAATATATCTTACTTTTTCTGTACTGAAGACAGATCAGAAAGTCTCTCTATACTTAAATATATCTTACTTTTTCTGTACTGAAGACAGATCAGAAAGTCTCTCTATACTTAAATATATCTTACTTTTTCTGTACTGAAGACAGATCAGAAAGTCTCTCTATACTTAAATATATCTTACTACTTTTTCTGTACTGAAGACAGATCAGAAAGTCTCTCTATACTTAAATATATCTTACTTTTTCTGTACTGAAGACAGATCAGAAAGTCTCTCTATACTTATTTATATCTTTCTTTTTCTGTTCTGAAGACAGATCAGAAAGTCTCTCTATACTTAAATATATCTTACTTTTTCTGTACTGAAGACAGATCAGAAAGTCTCTCTATACTTAAATATATCTTACTTTTTCTGTACTGAAGACAGATCAGAAAGTCTCTCTATACTTAAATATATCTTACTTTTTCTGTACTGAAGACAGATCAGAAAGTCTCTCTATACTTAAATATATCTTACTTTTTCTGTACTGAAGACAGATCAGAAAGTCTCTCTATACTTAAATGTATCTTACTTCTCTTTAAGTACTGAAGACAGATTAGATAGTCTCTAACTCTACAATGCTTTTCACTTCTCTTTCCACAGCCAGTACAGGAAAGTCTCTCTGTACTGAAGTGTAATCTTTCTAATTGCAGGAATGACTGTGAAAATCTCCAAGGCATGTCTTTCTTGACTTTCTTTTTTGACCTTTCAGTCTTCAGCCAGACAGTCTACCGCTTCACTGAAGTGAAATTCTCGCGAGCCGAGGCTAGTAAGACGACGTGTCCTGATAACTTCTACAGACCCATATTTATCTAATATGCTTCTTGATCAGTAAGTCAGGACATTATGTCTCCTGTCTTAATAACCTCAACTTCTATTCTTGAAACGACTTGTTTTGTCTCTGTTGAAGAAAAGCAGTGATATAGTAAAACAGCATTATTCCAGATACATGAATATGTATATAGTCTGTGGAAGGTGAAATCCAGGTAGGCTTAATATTTTATCAGAAATGCCAACATACAACAAGATGACTGGTATCTGTCTGCGCTTATTCCATCTATCAATTGCTAGACAATGAATCAACTATGTTATTTCTGTTGTTCTTTTGTCTGTATGATTTTTTACGGAAGCTCAATACAATAACTTGTTTACTGTACCTGTCAGTTTCCAGGAAAGCCAATGAATGAATAATCAGAACTACTAGCATTGTTTGTGAACAATGAAAGTCAAGCCTATACACACCCACTCCAAACCATTCCCACTACAGATTTTAAGAGATTTAATTTCCCCAAACCCCCAGGGAATCAAAGTGCCCCTAGCAGTAATTTGTTGAGATGCCACCAATCCTACATCAGATTCTTGTCTGATTATGGCTGATGTTAGTGTGATGTTTCTATTTCTAGGTCATGTGTTTAGATTATTGAACTGAATTGATATAACTTATATATTGAACTTTCAAGACAGTATGTATTCAGTGAATGGGTTTACTCTTAGGAAAACCAGAACTATGTCAGTTGATCACAAGAGATTGAAGCAATTCTAATGTTTTTGTCAGTTCAATTGATTATTAAGTATTTTGACTCTTGTCTACTGCTTTTCATAAGATCCCCTAATACAAAGATTTGACAATTTAAAAGCTTTCCTACCAGGTTAAGATTTAAAATTTTGCCATATCTTAAATTACATGTTTGTTAAAGCTTCTAAATCACAAAATGATTTTTTTCGCACATGGTCTGTAAACATCATGTTTCATATAAAATAATGCTTGTGCTCATCAGCTGTAATATCATTTGAATGTAAAAAGCAATTTTATTCTTGTTATTTTAAAGACATACAGAAATAATCTCTCTAAAAGTCCTATAGAAAGCCCCTACACTAGATCTGGTTGTTAATGCTCTGGGGTACATACAGCATTCTGATACAAATGAAAAATACCAGCTGTCATACATATGAAATGTGTATTGATTTTCTGTTTTCTTTACATCCTAAAACAACCAAAATGTGACTCAATAAAAAAATAAAAATTGATAGAATTAGATCAAATTTAGAAAAACTTAAAGCTTCTAAAACTTGATTGGTTCAAATTGAAATGATATTTAAAATGGTCAGTGTTACAATTGAAATGATATTTAAAATGGTCAGTGTTACAAAGAAAGTAATAGAAATGCTGTTTCCTTATTACAGTGATTGTGAGTGATTACATTTTGGATTCTGAGTTGATAATTAACATTGATGTACCAGTAAATCAACTTTGGAAAAGAATACCAGGAGCTATCAAAGGTTTGATCACCGAGCAGTGATATTTTCATTCTCGTACAGAGTAGAGTAATAAAATAGTGACCTGCTAACATCATCATAGAAAATATTTCACTAGTGTTTCACGTTAAATGTCATTTCTCACAAACTATTGTTGGCAGAATCTGTTCTTATCAGTATCAGTATAACTTACCTCTATGTCCGTCACTGTCGTTCTGTATCACTTATTATTCTTTTGAATGAATTCTGCTTTTACATTTAAACTTTAACCTGTAGCCTTCCTTGAAGTTCTTTATACATTCAGACATGATATCAACAAGGACAGTGGCCTGTTGGACAAAATAAATTGAGTTGAGCAAAGACTCATGGTGATTAATTGAAATTTGGCATATTGACATATTTGTCAATCTTGACATACATGATATGAAATCACTTTAAAAAAAATTTTGAAAAAAAGCGTTTGATAAAAGATTGGAGTTTGTGACACATTGAATGTGTGTTGTTTGACAAGTTAATACAATGGATTTTTGTGATATGGACAGTTTGAGAAATGTTCAGTTAGGATCAGATCTCACAGTATGAGGATTCTTCATCAATAAAAATAACTTTAGAATTTTTTTCTGAAGTTCTCATTGGTTGTGACATAATATTGAAAGTATGTATTAAAATACATTCTGCCATAGGATTGTTTTGGGGCTGTAGGAATATAACCGAGTTGCTTGCTGAAGAAGAGGAAATTACGCTATAATTATCGACAGGTATAGTAAATGGCACAATCATCAGCAGGTATGCCACGCTATAAAATAACACATAAATCTAATATAATTGTTAAGGTGGCACTAGAATGTCTGCTGCAGTTAGATCATGGCGGCCATTTTATTGCTAATTATACCGTCAACCCCTGCAAGTTTTCTATACATGGTCTGTTCCATGGGGTGATATATGATGAACAGTTCAAATTGCCCACAGGGATTTGAGCATTTAAATGATTTATCTCAGTGTTTGCTAACCAATTCTAAATCATCTTTTTTCTATGTGGGTCATCAAAATTAATGAAATTCCTACTGCATCCCTCTTCTTTTCATTCAATGAGGTTATGAGAGCATGATTAACCTGCAGTTTAAGAGATAAGTGGATGTCTGCCGTGGATTATGTTTAGTGGTCCCCACTGACTAATATGAAATTTGATAGAGAGAAACTTGATGAAACTTGACACAGTTTACACATTGATTTGAATTTTTTATTTATCTTAAAGATTTTCTGATAAATCCTTGTGCTTAATCAAATAAAAATGAGATAATTTTTTCTGAAGTTTTGTAAAATTGATAATTTAATTTGACAGGTAGTTGACATCTCAAATTAATGATAATTAAACAATTCAAAAATGCAAATAACCAGTTTGAATTCCATGCATTTTTATACACATTTCACAATATTCTGTTCTTTGTCTGTTTTGAGAAAGCTTGGTGTTGACTTGGAACATGACTATTAAGCTATGTTATAAACAAATAACATACAGGTAATTGTTTTTTAAATTTCTGTACTCTATATATTTAGCAACTTCACAAGTAAGTCATTTAAGGTGGTGTCCCAGCACTCTCAATTTTATCTCGTACAAAGAAGAGTTCCTATTTGTTTATTACATTACCCAAGTGTACCTAAGATGTAGCTGAATGCAAGAAAACATAGTTAGATATGAAGTTACCTCACTAACATGAATGTATCTGACATACCATACAGTTATACAGAACAATGTTCAATATTTAAAGTATTACCATCAACTGTAATGACCTTTAATGTATGAATAGAAAAGAATTCTGGTACTTCTGGTAAGGTAAATAAAATGGTAACTTCATGACCCCAGTCTATAACAGATAGACTGCTGCATCACTTCCTAAGTAAAGAAGATTATTAAGAGAACAGAATTGTTGGTACTTGTAGCCATACAGTAGTCTATAGATTTGATATATATATGAAATAGCATTGCTGATATTTAATTTTGTTTAAGTATCGAGACTGTTGTGTTGAAAAGAATACTCATTACCACTACACGACAAAGTCTTGGAGAATGTAATTTGAGTATGATACAGACCCTACAGTATTACTTACAGAGCTCACAAAGCAAAGGGAGAAATGCATTGTTTTGTCGGAATTCAATTGAAACGCAAGAGCATCTGCAATGGATGGAGAAACAAATTGTTTGTAGTGCTAATGGTGTACCTGTTTTAGAATGGATCCCTGAACAAACATCGGCCAGTGAGAAATGCCAAGGTGATCACATGGTATTGTAAATATTGTGTCATGCTATGCTTGTAGTAACAAACATCCTGGGAGCTGTATTGCTGTGGGTTAGAGAATGTGGAAGAATTGTATATTTGTTCTGTAATGTTAATCATTTTATCATGGAAAACATATTTTACATAAATGCAAGAGAGAGCAGGGGTTGAGATTTGTTGGTAAAAAATTGGAAAGATTTCAATATTCAGACCAAACAATCTGAAAAACTTTGTTCTTTCATCAGCTGAAGATTGCAATGGGAGATAACATTTGATAACTACAGACCATTGGTAATATTTCATTTATGGCTGCACCAATATCATGGCTATAAGTTGCTTGGTGATTGAATGTCACCTGTCAGTCAGAAGTCATTATAAAAAGTCATATAGTTGTAAGAATCACTGGTAATTATAGACTTGCTCTCTAAGTATGGTAATTGTTCTGCAAAATGCAAAATATATTAAAATTTATGTCCCCGCTCCACCAACCCAAACAAAATGACCAGATATCAAAGATAACTTGAATCAATGACATATCAACATCATATTGTTGTTGTCATGTTTATTTGATACAGTATAAAACATGAAATAAAAATTTTGTGAATTCTTCATTGTTGAAATTTCACACAAATCTGAAGTGCCAAATGGAACAAGCTATTAAGACAAGCCATTTTTAAAGTCTGAAGTTTTGATACCAAAAATACATCAAATAATTGAAATAGTACTTTTACTTGATGTGAAACTCTGAGCTTATAAACATTTAAACTTTAAAAAGTAAAGGCAAAAGATCTGCATTCCTAATTTTCGGAGTTACTGGACCGTAAAATGTAGAAGATATTTTGTATGATGGCTTGAGGTCACCACTGCTGCCATTTGCACCAGTAAAGTAACACCTTAGTCTCATTTATCAGAAATGTAATTTGATAAAGACCTTATTATAGTTTGATAAAGACCTTATTATAGTTTGATAAAGACCTTATTATAGTTTGATAAAGGCCTAATTATAGTTTGATAAAGACCTAATTACAGTTTGATAAAGACCTATTTATAGTTTGATAAAGGCCTTATTATAGGTTGATAAGACCTAATTACAGTTTGATAAAGGCCTAATTACAGTTTGATAAAGACCTAATTATAGTTTGATAAAGACCTAATTATAGTTTGATAAAGGCCTAATAATAGTTTGATAAAGACCTAATTACAGTTTGATAAAGACCTAATTATAGTTTGATAAAGACCTAATTATAGTTTGATAAAGGCCTAATCATAGTTTGAAAAAGGCCTTATTTTAGTTTGATAAAGACCTAATTAGTTTGATAAAGACCTAATTATAGTTTGATAAAGACCTAATTATAGTTTGATAAAGACCTAGTTATAGTTTGATAAAGACCTGATTATAGTTTGATAAAGGCCTAGTTATAGCTTGATCAAGGCCTATTTATAGTTTGATTAAGACCTATTTTTAGTGCCAGGATAAGGGTGGTGGAATTCACTGCCCATGTAATTCAGTAAAGATCTTAATTTTGTGTAGACTTGTTTAATTGTGATGTAGATTCCTGAAATATTGATGATTATTTACTATATTTGGAAAACCCAGGCAGAGCCCAGTTTAGATAAAACACTGACAGAGCTCATGTATTTTAGTGTTAATTTCTTCTTTTTTCCAACATTTAACACTACAACAGAGACCATGATTTTTATATCTAAGGGTTCATTTCCTAATTGGAATTGAAAGCGTGCTGAGACAATTATAATGCTTTTACTGACACTATGTTTGTGGTCGCATGCCTAATCCCTGGTGGTAAACGTTAGTACCTTACAGTATGGCTAGCCTACCCCCGAGACCACTGTCAATAATCTGTAAGAAAAAATCTGCTGGCAATCACTTATTGGATCCAAGTTTTAGTGATAAAGTGACTTTGGTGACATTTTGGATTATGTCAAGGCCAACGTTTTAGTATTTAATGACTTTCTGGATTGTGAAGTGAACAAGTCGGAGTTTTCATGACCTTTGCTATAATGATGTTAACTTTTCAGTATGTATTGTGTAAATGATAATTTTAAGTATTTGATGAAGTTTTTGATTATGATGTGATAAGATTTCTGATTTTTTTGACTTTCTGAATAGCGTAGTGGTTAACACTGTGGTATTTACCATAACAGGATTTCATGTCAGAGATATCATATTGGAAGATTCCACTAAGAACAAAAATCTCTGTGAATGTTGTACATATTCCATGAAATTGTGTAAAGAAGGAAATTAGGATAATTCCTATGATAATGATATACACTGGGCCTGGCCTACAAGTTTATGGTGAATTAGTGCCGGAAGCCAGAACTGGCAAAAAACGGATGTGGTGTGACTTGATCATTCATTTGTGCTTGTGTATTGCCTATCTCCACCATAACACTACAGATCAATGACACACAAACACTTTGTTCTCTGATGTGTCATTACAACAGAAGTAAAATATTAAGTAAGGTTTCACCAGACATCTCCCAACATCTTCAATCTATTACCATGATAATATAGTTTTGGAAATCAGGATAAATTTTCGGGATGATCAAATGTATAAGGTGAATTTATTGGGGCCTGGAAACCATACAGCACCAGAGTGTAGAAACAAAATCAAAAGATTGCATTCCAAATGATTGTTTCCCTATTCTGACAGTGTCAAATGATTGTTTCCCTATACTAACAGTGTCAAATGATTGTTTCCCTATTCTGACAGTGTCAAATGATTGTTTCCCTATACTAACAGTGTCAAATGATTGTTTCCCTATACTAACAGTGTCAAATGATTGTTTCCCTATACTAACAGTGTCAAATGATTGTTTCCCTATACTAACAGTGTCAAATGATTGTTTCCCTATTCTAACAATGTCAAATGATTGTTTCCCTATACTAACAGTGTCAAATGATTGTTTCCCTATACTAACAGTGTCAAATGATTGTTTCCCTATTCTGACAGTGTCAAATGATTGTTTCTGTTTCTAACAGTGTCAAATGATTGTTTCCCTATACTAACAGTGTCAAATGATTGTTTCCCTATACTAACAGTGTCAAATGATTGTTTCCCTATACTAACAGTGTCAAATGATTGTTTCCCTATTCTAACAGTGTCAAATGATTGTTTCCCTATACTAACAGTGTCAAATGATTGTTTCCCTATTCTGACAGTGTCAAATGACAGTGTCAAATGATTGTTTCTGTTTCTAACAGTGTCAAATGATTGTTTCCCTATACTAACAGTGTCAAATGATTGTTTCTGTTTCTAACAGTGTCAAATGATTGTTTCCCTATACTAACAGTGTCAAATGATTGTTTCCCTATACTAACAGTGTCAAATGATTGTTTCCCTATTCTAACAGTGTCAAATGATTGTTTCCCTATACTAACAGTGTCAAATGATTGTTTCCCTATACTAACAGTGTCAAATGATTGTTTCCCTATTCTAACAGTGTCAAATGATTGTTTCCCTATTCTAACAGTGTCAAATGATTGTTTCCCTATTCTAACAGTGTCAAATGATTGTTTCCCTATTCTAACAGTGTCAAATGATTGTTTCCCTATTCTAACAGTGTCAAATGATTGTTTCCCTATACTAACAGTGTCAAATGATTGTTTCCCTATTCTAACAGTGTCAAATGATTGTTTCCCTATTCTGACAGTGTCAAATGATTGTTTCCCTATTCTAACAGTGTCAAATGATTGTTTCCCTATTCTAACAGTGTCAAATGATTGTTTCCCTATACTAACAGTGTCAAATGATTGTTTCCCTATTCTAACAGTGTCAAATGATTGTTTCCCTATACTAACAGTGTCAAATGATTGTTTCCCTATACTAACAGTGTCAAATGATTGTTTCCCTATACTAACAGTGTCAAATGATTGTTTCCCTATACTAACAGTGTCAAATGATTGTTTCCCTATACTAACAGTGTCAAATGATTGTTTCCCTATACTAACAGTGTCAAATGATTGTTTCCCTATACTAACAGTGTCAAATGATTGTTTCCCTATACTAACAGTGTCAAATGATTGTTTCCCTTCCCTATACTAACAGTGTCAAATGATTGTTTCCCTATACTAACAGTGTCAAATGATTGTTTCCCTATACTAACAGTGTCAAATGATTGTTTCCCTATACTAACAGTGTCAAATGATTGTTTCCCTATTCTAACAGTGTCAAATGATTGTTTCCCTATACTAACAGTATCAAATGATTGTTTCCCTATACTAACAGTGTCAAATGATTGTTTCCCTATACTAACAGTGTCAAATGATTGTTTCTCTATTCTGACAGTGTCAAATGATTGTTTCCCTATACTAACAGTGTCAAATGATTGTTTCCCTATACTAACAGTGTCAAATGATTGTTTCCCTATTCTAACAGTGTCAAATGATTGTTTCCCTATACAGTGTCAAATGATTGTTTCAGTGTCAAATGATTGTTTCCCTATACTAACAGTGTCAAATGATTGTTTCCCTATACTAACAGTGTCAAATGATTGTTTCCCTATTCTGTCAAATGATTGTTTCCCTATACTAACAGTGTCAAATGATTGTTTCCCTATACTAACAGTGTCAAATGATTGTTTCCCTATTCTAACAGTGTCAAATGATTGTTTCCCTATACTAACAGTGTCAAATGATTGTTTCCCTATACTAACAGTGTCAAATGATTGTTTCCCTATACTAACAGTGTCAAATGATTGTTTCCCTATACTAACAGTATCAAATGATTGTTTCCCTATACTAACAGTGTCAAATGATTGTTTCCCTATTCTAACAGTGTCAAATGATTGTTTCCCTATACTAACAGTGTCAAATGATTGTTTCTCTATTCTAACAGTATCAAATGATTGTTTCCCTATTCTAACAGTGTCAAATGATTGTTTCCCTATACTAACAGTGTCAAATGATTGTTTCTAACAGTGTCAAATGATTGTTTCCCTATACTAACAGTGTCAAATGATTGTTTCCCTATTCTAACAGTGTCAAATGATTGTTTCCCTATTCTAACAGTGTCAAATGATTGTTTCCCTATACTAACAGTGTCAAATGATTGTTTCCCTATTCTAACAGTGTCAAATGATTGTTTCCCTATTCTAACAGTGTCAAATGATTGTTTCCCTATTCTAACAGTGTCAAATGATTGTTTCCCTATACTAACAGTGTCAAATGATTGTTTCCCAGTGTCAAATGATTGTTTCCCTATACAACAGTGTCAAATGATTGTTTCCCTATGAAATGATTGTTTCCCTATACTAACAGTGTCAAATGATTGTTTCCCTATTCTAACAGTGTCAAATGATTGTTTCCCTATTCTAACAGTGTCAAATGATTGTTTCCCTATTCTGACAGTGTCAAATGATTGTTTCCCTATTCTAACAGTGTCAAATGATTGTTTCCCTATACTAACAGTGTCAAATGATTGTTTCCCTATACTAACAGTGTCAAATGATTGTTTCCCTATTCTAACAGTGTCAAATGATTGTTTCCCTATACTAACAGTGTCAAATGATTGTTTCCCTATTCTAACAGTGTCAAATGATTCCCTATTCTAACAGTGTCATTGTTTCCCTATTCTAACAGTGTCAAATGATTGTTTCCCTATTTTAACAGTGTCAAATGATTGTTTCATACTGACAGTGTCAAATGTAACAGTGTCAAATGATTTGTTCATTAGTGTCAAATGATTGTTTCCCTATAAATATCAGAATTTGTTTCCCTATTATAACACAAAGAAAACACTGTCAAATGATTGATTCACACAGTGAAACACAATGGATTCCATAAATGTGGACTTACACAATTGATTGGTTTTGATTACAACAGAAAACACAGTGGTTTCATTATCACACACAGAAAACACAGTGGATTATAACACACAGAAAACACAGTGGATTATAACACACAGAAAACACAGTGGATTATAACACACAGAAAACACAGTGGATTATAACACAGAAAACACAGTGGATTATAACACACAGAAAAACAGAGAATAAAAAACAGTGAGGATTATAACACAGAAAACACAGAGGATTATAACACACAGAAAACACAGTGGATTATAACACACAGAAAACACAGTGGATTATAACACACAGAAAACACAGTGGATTATAACACACAGAAAACACAGAGGATTATAACACACAGAAAACACAGTGGATTATAACACACAGAAAACACAGTGGATTATAACACAGAAAACACAGTGGATTATAACACACAGAAAACACAGTGGATTATAACACACAGAAAACACAGTGGATTATCACACACAGAAAACACAGTGGATTATCACACACAGAAAACACAGTGGATTATAAGACACAGAAAACACAGAGGATTATAACACACACAGAAAACACAGAAAACACAGTGGATTATAACACACAGAAAACACAGGATTATAACACAGAAAACACAGTGGATTATAACACACAGAAAACACAGTGGATTATAACACACAGAAAACACAGAGGATTATAACACACAGAAAACACAGTGGATTATAACACACAGAAAACACAGTGGATTATAACACAAAGAAAACACAGTGGATTATAACACACAGAAAACACAGTGAATTATAACACACAGAAAACACAGTGGATTTTCACACACAGAAAACACAGTGGATTATAACACACAGAAAACACAGTGGATTATAACACACAGAAATCACAGTGGATTATAACACAGTGAAAACACAGAGGATTATAACACACAGAAAACACAGTGGATTATAACACAGAAAACACAGTGGATTATAATACACAGAAATCACGGTGGATTATAACACAGTGAAAACACAGAGCATTATAACACACAGAAAACACAGTGGATTATAACACACAAAAAACACGGTGGATTATAATACACTGAAAACACGGTGGATTATAACATACAGAAAACACAGTGAATTATAACACACAGAAAACACAGTGGATTATAACACAGAAAACACCGTGGATTATTACACTTAAAACACAGTGGATTATAACACACAGAAAACACAGTGGATTATAACACACAGAAAACACAGTGGATTATCACACACAGAAAAGACAGTGGATTATAACACACAGAAAACCGTGAATTATAACACAGAAAACACAGAGGATTATAACACACAGAAAACACAGTGGATTATAACACACAGAAAACACAGTAGATTATCACACACAGAAAAGACAGTGGATTATAACACACAGAAAACCGTGAATTATAACACAGAAAACACAGTGGATTATAACACAGAAAACACCGTGGATTATTACACTTAAAACACAGTGGATTATAACACACAGAAAACACAGTGGATTATAACACACAGAAAACACAGTGGATTATAACACACAGAAAACACAGTGGATTATAACACACAGAAAACACAGTGGATTATCACACACAGAAAACACAGTGGATTATAACACACAGAAAACCGTGAATTATAACACAGAAAACACAGTGGATTATAACACACAGAAAACACAGTGGATTATAACACACAGAAAACACAGTGGATTATAACACACAGAAAACACAGTGGATTATAACACACAGAAAACACAGTGGATTATAACACACAGAAAACACAGTGGATTATAACACACAGAAAACACAGTGGATTATAACACAGAGAAAACACAGTGGATTATAACACACAGAAAACACAGTGAATTATAACACACAGAAAACACAGTGGATTATAACACACAGAAAACACAGTGGATTATAACACACAGAAAACACAGTGGATTATAACACACAGAAAACACAGTGGATTATAACACACAGAAAACACAGTGGATTATAACACACAGAAAACACAGTGGATTATAACACACAGAAAACACAGAGGATTATAACACACAGAAAACACAGTGGATTATAACACACAGAAAACACAGTGGATTATAACACACAGAAAACACAGTGGATTATAACACACAGAAAACACAGTGGATTATAACACACAGAAAACACAGTGGATTATAACACACAGAAAACACAGTGGATTATAACACACAGAAAACACAGTGGATTATAACACACAGAAAACACAGAGGATTATAACACACACAGAAAACACAGAAAACACAGGATTATAACACACAAAACACAGAAAACACAGGATTATAACACACAGAAAACACAGTGGATTATCACACACAGAAAACACAGTGGATTATCACACACAGAAAACACAGTGGATTATAAGACACAGAAAACACAGAGGATTATAACACACAGAAAACACAGAGGATTATAACACAGAAAACACAGTGGATTATAACACACAGAAAACACAGAGGATTATAACACACAGAAAACACAGTGGATTATAACACACAGAAAACACAGTGGATTATAACACACAGAAAACACAGAGGATTATAACACAGAAAACACAGAGGATTATAACACACAGAAAACACAGAGGATTATAACACACAGAAAACACAGAGGATTATAACACAGAAAACACAGAGGATTATAACACACAGAAAACACAGAGGATTATAACACACAGAAAACACAGAGGATTATAACACAGAAAACACAGTGGATTATAACACACAGAAAACACAGAGGATTATAACACACAGAAAACACAGAGGATTATAACACAGAAAACACAGAGGATTATAACACAGAAAACACAGAGGATTATAACACAGAAAACACAGAGGATTATAACACAGAAAACACAGAGGATTATAACACACAGAAAACACAGTGGATTATAACACACAGAAAACACAGAGGATTATAACACACAGAAAACACAGTGGATTATAACACACAGAAAACACAGAGGATTATAACACACAGAAAACACAGAGGATTATAACACACAGAAAACACAGTGGATTATAACACACAGAAAACACAGAGGATTATAACACACAGAAAACACAGAGGATTATAACACAGAAAACACAGAGGATTATCACACACAGAAAACACAGTGGATTATAACACACAGAAAACACAGAGGATTATAACACAGAAAACACAGAGGATGGATTATAACACACAGAAAACACAGAGGATTATAACACACAGAAAACACAGTGGATTATAACACACAGAAAACACAGTGGATTATAACACACAGAAAACACAGTGGATTATAACACACAGAAAACACAGTGGATTATAACACACAGAAAACACAGAGGATTATAACACAGAAAACACAGAGGATTATAACACACAGAAAACACAGTGGATTATAACACACAGAAAACACAGTGGATTATAACAAAAAAAACACGGTGGATTATAACACACAGAAAACACAGTGGATTATAACACACAGAAAACACAGTGGATTATAACACACAGAAAACACAGTGAATTATAACACACAGAAAACACAGTGGATTATAACACACAGAAAACACAGTGGATTATAACACACAGAAAACACAGTGGATTATAACACACAGAAAACACAGTGGATTATAACACACAGAAAACACAGTGGATTATAACACACAGAAAACACAGTGTTAAAACAAAACACAGTGGATTATAACACACAGACACACAGATTATAACACAGAAAACACATTTATAACACACAGAAAACACAGTGGATTATAACACACAGACAGAACACAGAAAACACAGAGGATTATAACACACAGAAAACACACAAGTGGATTATTTACACACAGAAAACACAGTAACACACAGAAAACACACTGTTTATCACACAGAAAACACAGTGGATTTAACACACAGAAAACACAGAGGATTATAACACACAGATCAAACTCTTGTGGATTATAACACACACAGAAAACACAGTTTTTACACACAGAAAACACAGAGGTTATAACACACAGAAAACACAGAGGATTATAACACACAGAAAACACAGAGGATTATAACACACAGAAAACACAGACATTATAACACAGAAATCTCACAGTGTCAGGTTTACAGACATTTTAATGTAGACACTCTGTTATAACACATCCCTCAGAGTCAAACACACAGAAAACACAGTTTATCCTTGCATCAAACACAGTGGATTATAACACACAGAAAACACAGTTAATTATAACACACAGAAAACACACAGGTTTAACACACAGAAAACACAGAGGATTTCACACACAGAAAACAAATTCACACACTGCTTTCTGATCAGGATTATTGAGACATTTTAATGTAAACCTACCTCACATCAAATCTCTCTCGCTGTCAGATTTACAGACATTTTAATGTAAACCTACCTCACATCAAATCTCCCTCACTGTCAGGTTTACAGACATTTTAATGTAAACCTACCTCACATCAAATCTCCCTCACTGTCAGGTTTACAGACATTTTAATGTAGAACTCTCTCACATCAAATCTCCCTCACTGTCAGGTTTACAGACATTTTAATGTAAACCTCACTCACATCAAATCTCCCTCACTGTCAGGTTTACAGACATTTTAATGTAGAACTCTCTCACATCAAATCTCACTGTCAGGTTTACAGACATTTTAATTCTAGAACTCTCTCACAGGTCTCTCACTCTCACTGTCAGGTTTTACAGACATTTTAATGTAGAACTCTCTTTATCAAATCTCCCTCACTGTCAGGTTTACAGACATTTTAATGTAAACCTACCTCACATCAAATTTCCCTCACTGTCAGGTTTACAGACATTTTAATGTAGAACTCTTTCACATCAAATCTCCCTCACTGTCAGGTTTACAGACATTTTAATGTAGAACTCTCTCACATCAAATCTCTCTCACTGTCAGGTTTACAGACATTTTAATGTAGAACTCTCTCACATCAAATCTCCCTCACTGTCTTTACAGACATTTTAATGTAGAACTCTCTCACATCAAATCTTAGGTTTACAGACATTTTAATGTAGAACTCTCTCACATCAAATCTCCCTCGCTGTCAGGTTTACAGACATTTTAATGTAAAACTCTCTCACATCAAATCTCTCTCGCTGTCAGGTTTACAGACATTTTAATGTAGAACTCTCTCACATCAAATCTCCCTCACTGTCAGGTTTACAGACATTTTAATGTAGAACTCTCTCACATCAAATCTCCCTCACTGTCAGGTTTACAGACATTTTAATGTAGAACTCTTTCACATCAAATCTCCCTCACTGTCAGGTTTACAGACATTTTAATGTAGAACTCTCTCACATCAAATCTCCCTCACTGTCAGGTTTACAGACATTTTAATGTAGAACTCCTCACATCAAATCTCTCTCGCTGTCAGGTTTACAGACATTTTAATGTAGAACTCTCTCACATCAAATCTCCCTCACTGTCAGGTTTACAGACATTTTAATGTAAACCTCCCTCACATCAAATCTCTCTCGCTGTCTGTTTACAGACATTTTAATGTAAACCTACCTCACATCAAATCTCTCTCGCTGTCAGGTTTACAGACATTTTAATGTAGAACTCTTTCACATCAAATCTCCCTCGCTGTCAGGTTTACAGACATTTTAATGTAAACCTACCTCACATCAAATCTCCCTCACTGTCAGGTTTACAGACATTTTAATGTAGAACTCTCTCACATCAAATCTCCCTCGCTGTCAGGTTTACAGACATTTTAATGTAAACCTACCTCACATCAAATTTCCCTCACTGTCAGGTTTACAGACATTTTAATGTAGAACTCTCTCACATCAAATCTCCCTCACTGTCAGGTTTACAGACATTTTAATGTAGAACTCTTTCACATCAAATCTCCCTCGCTGTCAGGTTTACAGACATTTTAATGTAAACCTACCTCACATCAAATCTCCCTCACTGTCAGGTTTACAGACATTTTAATGTAGAACTCTCTCACATCAAATCTCCCTCACTGTCAGGTTTACAGACATTTTAATGTAGAACTCACTCAAATCAAATCTCTCTCGCTGTCAGGTTTACAACATTTTAATGTAAACTACCTCACATCAAATCTCCCTCACTGTCAGGTTTACAGACATTTTAATGTAGAACTCCCTCACATCAAATCTCTCTCTCTGTCAGGTTTACAGACATTTTAATGTAGAACTCTCTCACATCAAATCTCCCTCACTGTCAGGTTTACAGACATTTTAATGTAGAACTCTCTCACATCAAATCTCCCTCACTGTCAGGTTTACAGACATTTTAATGTAGAACTCTCTCACATCAAATCTCCCTCACTGTCAGGTTTACAGACATTTTAATGTAGAACTCTCTCACATCAAATCTCCCTCACTGTCAGGTTTACAGACATTTTAATGTAGAACTCTCTCACATCAAATCTCTCTCGCTGTCAGGTTTACAGACATTTTAATGTAGAACTCTCTCACATCAAATCTCCCTCACTGTCAGGTTTACAGACATTTTAATGTAGAACTCTCTCACATCAAATCTCCCTCACTGTCAGGTTTACAGACATTTTAATGTAGAACTCTCTCACATCAAATCTCCCTCACTGTCAGGTTTACAGACATTTTAATGTACAACTATCTCACATCAAATCTCCCTCACTGTCAGGTTTACAGACATTTTAATGTAGAACTCTCTCACATCAAATCTCCCTCACTGTCAGGTTTACAGACATTTTAATGTAGAACTCTCTCAAATCAAATCTCACTCACTGTCAGGTTTACAGACATTTTAATGTCAAATCTCCCTCAACTCTCTCACATCAAATCTCTCTCACTGTCAGGTTTACAGACATTTTAATGTAGATCTCACTCATATCATTGATCTCACGCTGTCTGTCTTACATACATTTTAATGTAGAACTCCCTCACATCAAATCTCCCTCACTGTCAGGTTTACAGACATTTTAATGTAGAACTCTCTCACATCAAATCTCCCTCACTGTCAGGTTTACAGACATTTTAATGTAGAACTCTCTCATATCAAATCTCTCTCGCTGTCAGGTTTACAGACATTTTAATGTAGAACTCTTTCACATCAAATCTCCCTCACTGTCAGGTTTACAGACATTTTAATGTAGAACTCTCTCACATCAAATCTCTCTCACTGTCAGGTTTACAGACATTTTAATGTAGAACTCTCTCACATCAAATCTCCCTCACTGTCAGGTTTACAGACATTTTAATGTAGAACTCTCTCATATCAAATCTCTCTCGCTGTCAGGTTTACAGACATTTTAATGTAAACCTACCTCACATCAAATTTCCCTCACTGTCAGGTTTACAGACATTTTAATGTAGAACTCTCTCACATCAAATCTCCCTCACTGTCAGGTTTACAGACATTTTAATGTAAACCTACCTCACATCAAATCTCCCTCACTGTCAGGTTTACAGACATTTTAATGTAGAACTCTCTCATATCAAATCTCTCTCGCTGTCAGGTTTACAGACATTTTAATGTAAACCTACCCACTGTCAGGTTTACAGACATTTTAATGTAAACCTACCTCACATCAAATCTCACTCGCTGTCAGGTTTACAGACATTTTAATGTAGACCTACCTCACATCAAATCTCCCTCACTGTAGAACTCTCTCACATCAAATCTCTCTCGAACTCTCTCACATCAAATCTCTCTCACTGTCAGGTTTACAGACATTTTAATGTAAACTCTCTCACATCAAATCTCTCTCACTGTCAGGTTTACAGACATTTTAATGTAAACTCTCTCACATCAAATCTCTCTCACTGTCAGGTTTACAGACATTTTAATGTAGAACTCTCTCACATCAAATCTCCCTCACTGTCAGGTTTACAGACATTTTAATGTAGAACTCTCTCACATCAAATCTCCCTCACTGTCAGGTTTACAGACATTTTAATGTAAACCTACCTCACATCAAATCTCCCTCACTGTCAGGTTTACAGACATTTTAATGTAGAACTCTCTCACATCAAATCTCTCTCGCTGTCAGGTTTACAGACATTTTAATGTAAACCTACCTCACATCAAATCTCCCTCTCTGTCAGGTTTACAGACATTTTAATGTAAACCTACCTCACATCAAATCTCCCTCACTGTCAGGTTTACAGACATTTTAATGTAAACCTACCTCACATCAAATCTCTCTCGCTGTCAGGTTTACAGACATTTTAATGTAGAACTCTCTCACATCAAATCTCCCTCACTGTCAGGTTTACAGACATTTTAATGTAGAACTCTCTCATATCAAATTTCCCTCACTGTCAGGTTTACAGACATTTTAATGTAGAACTCCCTCACATCAAATCTCTCTCACTGTCAGGTTTACAGACATTTTAATGTAAACCTACCTCACATCAAATCTCTCTCGCTGTCAGGTTTACAGACATTTTAATGTAGAACTCTCTCACATCAAATCTCTCTCGCTGTCAGGTTTACAGACATTTTAATGTAGAACTCTCTCACATCAAATCTCCCTCACTGTCAGGTTTACAGACATTTTAATGTAAACCTACCTCACATCAAATCTCCCTCACTGTCAGGTTTACAGACATTTTAATGTAAACCTACCTCACATCAAATCTCCCTCACTGTCTGTTTACAGACATTTTAATGTAGAACTCCCTCACATCAAATCTCTCTCGCTGTCAGGTTTACAGACATTTTAATGTAGAACTCCCTCACATCAAATCTCTCTCGCTGTCAGGTTTACAGACATTTTAATGTAAAACTCTCTCACATCAAATCTCTCTCGCTGTCAGGTTTACAGTAAACAGTCTCCATCTCCCTTACTATCAGGTTTAAGGCTTTGTCATTCTGTGTGTTGATTGGCCCATTCATCTGTCAATCCTACAGTTATATAACTGACATCAGTATTAAGAGTAATGTATAAAGAATTAAGCCCTAATTAATGTACATTTGTTTGCTAAAATTCACTTTAGCCAAATCTCCCATTTTATTGTCATTTTGATATATTTGGTTTACAAACTGTGTGTATAATATCAATATTGTTCATCAATAATGGATGCCTCTTTGCTTCTGATGAACAGTATTGTACCACTACAAAGGTCATCATCCGAAAAACAATTTTGTGATGTTAGATTTGAAGTTCTCTAAACAATTTCAACATATTGATTTTTACCTACGGTAGGTGATATGTGGGATGTTGGGAGAAGACCTGTGGAGGTCCTGTCTGGAAGAGTTCCGCCGACATCTTGCCTGTCATGGTTAAGTTAAAATGGGGATATATTAGCTGCCTCATGCAGTGCTTGCACCAGTAATTATAGAATATGACCAAGGTAGAAAATTAGTCCTGTATAGAGAGGCACACATTACTATCATGAATGTTTAATGAAGGACTGCTATAATCTGGCTTTGACAAAATATTGATCAAACAGAATCTCAAAACATTGTTTGTTGTATCAATATTGACTATCCTCCATCTATTTGTTATGTGTGAGTCTGGCGTACAGTTTCATCACCACAACAATTGATGTACTGTTAAATTTTACACACTTAATTTTTGTGATGTCAAATAATTGACACAAAAATCAAAACAGTCAAACCTGTTTATAATAGTCACTGAATGGGAAAGACAAAAGTGGTCTTTATAGACAGATGGTTTTTATATAGAGGTTTTATTATAAGGAACTGAGACTAAAACTATCTTTCTAGACAGGTACAGGACACCATTACATAAAAAAGTCCATTAACTATGAATTGTATTACTTTAAGATCAAAATGGGAAGGCCTTTACATAGAGCTTACTAGGATTGGCACTAGAAACAAGTGGCCTATATAGCCAGGTATTTCTTATATACAGGTGACCTTTATGTAGAGGTCTATTTACTATGACTTACGTATTTTGGACTAAAACGAGTAGTGGCCTTTATAGTCAGCTGGTCTTTTTATAGAAGTTACTATGAATTGGGGCCAGAAACCAGTGGCCTGAAGGTAATTGTTATATACTGGTGACCTTTATGGACAGGTATTTGTTATACACAGGTGATCTGTGTGGTAGTTTATGCAGTACATGGGTACTTGTATTCTAAATAAAATCATTACAGTTAGATACCATGTGAAAACAAAAACCAATGTGCTAAAAGTGATAAAAAAATACCATTTTGTAGTCGTCAGGGTAATTAAATTTCCTTTTCAGTTTCATTCCTGTGATGAGCTAATTACCAATTTCACGTTGGTGCTAGTATAGAACTGGTGTTAATAAGTAATTGGTGCTGTATATATATATGTGTTGTATAATAGTTTTACTGTTCAGGTTGGTGCTGTATATATGTGTTGTGTAATAGTTTTACTATTTAGGTTGGTGCTGTATATATGTGTTGTGTAATAGTTTTACCGTTTAGGTTGGTGCTGTATATATGTGTTGTGTAATAGTTTTACTATTTAGGTTGGTGCTGTATATATGTGTTGTGTAATAGTTTTACTGTTTAGGTTGGTGCTGTATATATGTGTTGTGTAATAGTTTTACTGTTTAGGTTGGTGCTGTATATATGTGTTGTATAATAGTTTTATCAATAAGACTGTAGTGTATATATGTGTGACCAATAAGGAATTTGTGCTATAAATGTTTACATCTCTGGTTTTGGTTATATGATGAAAGTGTCCGTGTAGTTATTGAAATGACACACTCTAGTCTTCTACTGGTTGTGTTATAAGATGAAGGTGACTGTGTAGTCATTGAAACGTCACACTCTAATCCTCTACTGGTTGTGTTATAAGATGAAGGTGACCGTGTAGTCATTGAAATGTCACACTCTAATCTTCTACTGGTTGTGTTATAAGATGAAGGTGACCGTGTAGTCATTGAAATGGCACACTCTGATCTTCTACTGGTTGTGTTATAAGATGAAGGTGACAGTGTAGTCATTGAAATGTCACACTCTAATCTTCTACTGGTTGTGTTATAAGATGAAGGTGACCGTGTAGTCATTGAAACGTCACACTCTAATCCTCTACTGGTTGTGTTATAAGATGAAGGTGACTGTGTAGTCATTGAAACGTCACACTCTAATCCTCTACTGGTTGTGTTATAAGAGGAAGGTGACAGTGTAGTCATTGAAATGTCACACTCTAATCTTCTACTGGTTGTGTTATAAGATGAAGGTGACAGTGTAGTCATTGAAATGTCACACTCTAATCTTCTACTGGTTGTGTTATAAGATGAAGGTGACCGTGTAGTCATTGAAACGTCACACTCTAATCTTCTACTGGTTGTGTTATAAGATGAAGGTGACTGTGTAGTCATTGAAACGTCACACTCTAATCCTCTACTGGTTGTGTTATAAGAGGAAGGTGACAGTGTAGTCATTGAAATGTCACACTCTAATCTTCTACTGGTTGTGTTATGAGATGAAGGTGACAGTGTAGTCATGGAAATGTCACACTCAAACTTTTACTAACAGTCACGCTTTCCCTATTAAAGGTGATAAGAGGAGTTTGGCTAAATTGTGACAAAATCAATATGGAGAAGGATGCGAGATTTTGCATGATACTGTCACGCACATATTCTATATGACCATAGTTGTCCATGATCACTCAATAATGAGCCTCACAGTCAGGTGACGGCGTTTACTCTCCTATGAATGAATCATTTAACCAATATAGAGGTCACATGGAATACATTTACACTCATGAATAAACATCTTTTACTTTCTATATTAATATCGTAGTACAAGAAATTAATACGTTTTACTTTCTATATTAATATCGTAGTACAAGGAGTGAATATGTTTTACTTTCTATATTAATATTGTAGTACAAGGAATTCTACAGGTCACATGACTGTATTTACTATTCTACAGATCACATGACTGTATTTACTATTCTACAGATCACATGACTGTTTTAACTATTCTACAGATCACATGACTGTATTTACTATTCTACAGGTCACATGACTATTTTATATTCTACAGATCACATGACTGTATTTACTATTCTACAGATCACATGACTGTATTTACTATTCTACAGATCACATGACTGTTTTAACTATTCTACAGATCACATGACTGTATTTACTATTCTACAGGTCACATGACTATTTTATATTCTACAGATCACATGACTGTATTTACTATTCTACGGATCACATGACTGTATGTACTATTCTACAGATCACATGACTGTATGTACTATTCTACAGATCACATGACTGTATTTACTATTCTACAGATCACATGACTGTTTTAACTATTCTACAGATCACATGACTGTATTTACTATTCTACAGGTCACATGACTATTTTATATTCTACAGATCACATGACTGTATTTACTATTCTACGGATCACATGACTGTATGTACTATTCTACAGATCACATGACTGTATTTACTATTCTACGGATCACATGACTGTATGTACTATTCTACAGATCACATGACTGTATTTACTATTCTACAGATCACATGACTGTTTTAACTATTCTACAGATCACATGACTGTATTTACCTTCACTTAAGAAAGTTAATGTGGTTCCTATTCAGCTCTTTGAAAAACCTTCAGTCTAATGAGAAATAGAATGACATAAAACTGAACACTTCGTATAATTTTATCTCATATTCTGACAATTAGAATCAAGTTTGCAAGAAAAAGAAATGGAAAAGAAAAAATCTGTTTGGCATTTTCTGTTTACATCAATCAAAGTTTATCATACATTGTAATTGGTTAACACTATTGTTCATTTTTCATGCCAGAAATTAACGAGATTGTCACAGCTATGATGACACAGCATGCTGTATTGAAATATGGTGTTTATCAACTGTCATCATTTCGTGCAAACCAGTAAGGCTTGTCCCGAGGTTGATGTTAATGTTTGCTGCACAAATAAAATCAATATGATGGATATGATCATAGTAGTAAAACAAATATGACATGGAGTTCTGCAGACTTTTAACTGTAATAAAATAAATAAGCGTTTTAAGTTGGTGGACAGTAAATTGGTACAGTTGCATTTCTATACACTCTATAAGCTTTATTAGAATGCCTCACAGCAAGTTTGTACAGTTGGAATATGGTATGAACACAGAGCATGTGATACAGGTTGCTATAGATGATAGAGCATTTGTCACTGTGGAAGAGACCTCTATCACCAGTTATAACACTAGCTACTCCTTTGTCTCAGATACTGGAAACTGCTTTTATTGTGAAGGACAACTTCAATTCATGGTTTGGAAATATAATGAAGGACTTAAATGTATTTCTTTTTGCTGGTAGATGATTTGTAATTTTCTTTATTTTCTAGAAAGGATCACATTGTTTGCATTAAATGTAGCTGTATTGTTTGTAAAGGGTTAAAGGATGTATCTTAATGGAATAAAATGTTCTGGTAGTTTTAATTTTTCTCATATTTCTGGTGTTTGTGAGAGTTTCATGATATTATTTGAAGACATTTTGATATGACATGTTCTTGGTCTTATTACTATATTTTCATGGTGTTGTTTTCATTGGGCGTTTTTATGACACCAGTCTGGTATGTATTTAGGTCACCATTAACAGGTGGTGGGATATATTATCAAATAGCCTTTGTCTATAAACTGTTTGTCCCTAGCCATTTTTGTCTTTTCTTAAGTGTCATGTGTTGACTCCCCGTGGACCCTGGTTGTGCCTGCTCAATTTTCGATGGACTTCAAGTAAAGTAAAAACAAAATGGTTGACAGGAGGCCATATTGAATTTTGAAAGTTGAAATTTATTACCATTTTAAAATTAGTAATTGATCCATTTCACTCAAATTTTTCTTTTTTTTTTTAACTTTCCTTCGTGTGTAGTCATTTATATCTAATTTTGACCGACTGAAAAAAGCAAATGGCTTACACACAGTCAAATAGGATTTTGTGTGTTTAAGTTTGATATTAAATAGTACTGGATGTATCATTTTCATATCCCATATATAGACATCATTCTGTTCCTGGTTGTGTAGATCTTTGGACTGATCAAAAACAACAAAATGGCTGACAGGTGGTGATACATGTTTTGGATCCTATTGTTGTTGCTATTTTTATGGATCAAAAATAAAACAGCCTTAAAATGACAAGTTGTTGACCATATAGGATTTTGGAAGATAAAAATTGGGATCAGTTTTCCTTGAGAAGTAAGGAATGCTTTCTGGAATTTCCTATTTTTCTGCTGCCCTCAGACCCTAGTTATATTTATTTAATTCTTGAAGGGATGAAAAAACAAGGAGTAATGATCCAAGGATCTAATGTGGATCATACAATGGAGGATGTTAGATCCGTGAGAGTCGTGGATGTTAGATCCGTGAGAGTCGTGGATGTTAGATCCGTGAGAGTCTGGGATGTTAGATCCGTGAGAGTCGTGGTTGTTAGATCCGTGAGAGTCGTGGATGTTAGATCCATGAGAGTCGTGGATGTTAGATCCGTGAGAGTCGTGGATGTTAGATCCGTGAGAGTCGTGGATGTTAGATCCGTGAGAGTGGGATGTTAGATCCGTGAGAGTCATGGATGTTAGATCCGTGAGAGTCTGGGATGTTAGATCCGTGAGAGTCATGGATGTTAGATCCGTGAGAGTCATGGATGTTAGATCCGTGAGAGTCTGGGATGTTAGATCCGTGAGAGTCTGGGATGTTAGATCCGTGAGAGTCGTGGATGTTAGATCCGTGAGAGTCGTGGATGTAAGATCCGTGAGAGTCGTGGATGTAAGATCCGTGAGAGTCTGTTAGATCCGTGAGCGTGAGAGTCTGGGATGTTAGATCTGTGAGAGTGTTGGATGTTTATGACAGGTGTCTGTATACTCCGGCAAAGATCTATAAAATCAACATGGCTTTAAATGTGTATTTTAACACTTTAATGTTTCTACATAGCAACAACCTCAACTTGACCATCTACGAGAACAAACAGAAACCTTGGATTGAAACGTCAGTGTGGAGACAAAATATGTAAGAGGAAACAGGTCATTCATTGTTGCTTTGGTCTAGCTAAAGGCCACAAACATGTAGGAAAATCCAAATTGTATCAAAGTCATGCTGTGACCTCTTGTCAACACTAGATATAGGACAACACGGCCTATATTTGATAAAAATATGTCATTCAAAGCAATCATCAGTAAGTGTGCTTGTGTAGGTATAATTAGCTGATTAGGACTGGACAGAAAAAAAGTAATCAATTTTCTAGATGTGAACAAAGGCAGAAAGCTGAGTACCTCCAGGGATATTTACAACATTTTTTCAGCATATGGTTGATACATGTTTAGAGTTGCTGTGGTGATCTTGTGTTTATACTGCTACACAGGTTAGGAAAAAAAAACCAACCCTGTTTTTTAGTAGTTTCTGCCTGAAAAATTTAAGGTTGGCCAATCTGTTTTTTTTTAAATCTTTAATTATTTTTTAAAAATATTTGCTTGCTTTTGTGTTAGTCACTGTTGGTAGTCAATTCCTCTCTATAGTCTATAAAAACATCAAATTTAAGTGACATTCATGTAATTTTATATAGTTCACAACAGAGCAATAGTTATACATTGATGGAAAGATAAAAAAAATGTTGTCTACAATCTTGCATATGTGTCAAAGTATTTAAATATTGTAAATTAAATATGTCCATTCATTTCCCCTCGACAACTTTACTTTCCAGCATATTTACAATGGTCAACCTCTACTATAAGGAATCTCTCTTGATGACATGGCAATCTCGCTAGAGTTTGCTTTTTTGGTAGCTTTAAGAAGCCAACTCTAGAGAGATTTGCTACGTAGCCTGTAAATGTGGAGTAAATGTTAGTTTGTAGTCTTCCCAGCAACAGTCTCCGTGAATTTGCATCAGGGTACTAGTATTTCTGAGGAAAGCAGACAAAAACATTAGTAGAAGCTACATGGAGAATTTAAAATATTTTTAACAAGTTTAAAGTTTGATATCGATGACTCATGTGCTACTGAAAACTGAGTCTAACTATAGGCTACTTTACAATGAAATAAAATGTGCAAATGAAAATTAAGATAATCATTGAAATAGAAGAATGGTTTGACCTATGACCTCTGGTGACCTTTATATTGACTTTTGTCATAGCTTTACCTTGTTATAATAAATGCAAATGAAACGTTTACAATATTGCTTGATGATGATGATGACTTATTTAACCTCTGACCTTTGTAATAGATATACATGTATTGACATTTTCTCAAGGCAGGCCTAACTTTGAGTGTTTCAATACTTTGGCCAAATAAGTAATTATCATCAGGTGACATGGAATTGTCTTGGTCTATCAAATGTTTGTTCTTTTAACTGCCAAACAGTTTATATTGTCATGAAGTGACCAGGAATTGTCTTGGTCTATCAAAATGTTTGTTCTTTTAACTGCCAAACAGTTTATATTGTCATGAAGTGACCAGGAATTGTCTTGGTCTATCAAATGTTTGTTCTTTTAACTGCCAAACAGTTTATATTGTCATGAAGTGACCAGGAATTGTCTTGGTCTATCAAATGTTTGTTCTTTTAACTGCCAAACAGTTTATATTGTCATGAAGTGACCAGGAATTGTCTTGGTCTATCAAATGTTTGTTCTTTTACACATAATATCCTAAATGCTTTTAGTCACCCAGGCAGTCAGCTACTTAGTGCAGGTCAGGTGAAGTGTGAGAAAGTTTATGTGGTAATGGCCAGTTAGCCATTTATCATGTCATGATGTATTTGGGATCATCAAGAGTGAAGATAGCCACAGCCACTAGATGGAGCTAAGGACGGGATAAGTCAGGCATTCTATACCATATTGGTTTCAGGTCAATACCTCTGCTTTGGGTTGTATTCATTAGTTATCTCTGATTCTCCTGATCCTCTTTAGAGACTTGATCTTCTTGTGAATGGTTGATTATTTTCAAATAAATGTCTGGATTAGAACAGTAATGGTAAATGTGTAGTCTTCTTTTATAGTAACACTATCACCCCATTATCACTGTGTTAAGTGTCAGTCATTTAACAGTGGGAACCTGATCTAGACACCTGTCATATGGAATTACATATACAAAATATATGTCATCATATGTTACATTTTGTCTAATCAATAAATTATATCTTCCCGCTGTAGAGGTGTCAATACAACATTAGTACACTATGAAATCCTGAACAAGCCTAGAATAGATCTGCGTTATAATTTAATTTGATTTTTATATTTTGTTTTATTTGGAGTTAATTGTGTTAGTAAAGATTTGATGCCTGTGTTAAGATATATTAAGATCGTAAAAGTCTTGTTTCAAGTGATACAGAGTTTATTAAAGTATTGTTTCATTTGTAATTGGTAAATGCACCACATAAAGATATATTCTCTTGGTGTAATATGATAATAGATTTTCATTCTGTGAATCATGATTAACGTCAACTGATATTTCTTCAAAAGGCTTAGAGATTTTGGTACCAATCAATTATATTCAATCTCTGGCACATTATGATTAAAATTATAAGGCTAGAATGTAATATCACAAAAGTTAGGTCATCCCATATTGTTCTGAAAATCCTATTCTCACAATTAAAATAATAACATATCCCCACTGAAAATCCCATCCCCAAAATAAAATATGATAGACATTCTATCTTCACAAAGTATCAAGATCCTCCTCATTATAAAAAAAATCTTCATGATATATCAAAAAAATTCTTTCCCTACAATGTAACAAGGTCAGGAATCCTCCAAATTGTATTGAAAATCCTTTCCCTTTGATATAAAAAATGCTGTACCCATGACATCAAAAAATCCTGTCCCCACATTGTGATGGAAATCCAACCTCCAAGAAATAAAGAAAATTATACAAGTATTTCCATAACGAAATGAATTTATGTCTTATACTGTAATGTTAATATTCTTTGGGTAGTAACATGATAAAAATCATACCATTTACTTACTGTAATGTTAATATTCTTTGGGTAGTAACATGATAAAAATCATACCATTTACTTATTGTCTCTACTACCATTATATACCTTTTATATATTGTATGTGTGAGGCACTATTTAACTGAATGCCAATATATTGTCACTAGAACCCCATTTTATCACCATAGAAACTGCTTTGATATAAATGTTCTTGGTGGTACATTCCTCTTTAGACAGAAACGTCACTAATTACACCTCTTCATGTAATATTGGAATAAAAACAATGATGGGTGTCAAACTTTGATATAGAAATCTGTTAATCTTCATGTTTGTAAACTCATAAATAAAATATAAGTACAATGGTATTGGGTTCACTGTGATCTACATCATTGTATGACGGTCAGAAATCAATAGTTGTCACAGGATGTCGTATTGGTTATAATAGCTCCCTTGGCAGAGTTTGTCAGGATGGGGACAAAGAGATCTCGATGTGATACAGGAAACTCACTGACCCACCAAATCCTGTGTTCCAGGCATATCATGTTTTAGATGGAGTACTCAATCTCTGTTGGTTTTTTATTTGCTGAAAAAAAAAATAAAAAATTATTATTTATGCAACAAAAGATTAATTTCCCTTGAAAATTTTCACAAGGAAATATTTTTGAAATTCCTACTACTCAAGTAAAATTTTTTCCCCGACTTCTTTAAAGGGTACATTGAGACAAGATTCCAGAATGTTTGACTATCTTTTGTCAAACCTGTTATTGGCACTTTGTTGTGAGACCTGTTGGTGGTACATCTATGTAATATCCTTGTCTATCCTCTGTTTTTAATATCAGTATCTTCTTGGAAACCGTAAACCCAGGATTCATCATATTTGAACAGTATTATTACATTCATACAGCAGAAAATGGAAAGCACTCAGATATCAATAAAAGAAAACTTAAAATGATCTTGATCACCCAATACAACTAACCTTGTAGTCCATCTTGTGGTACAGAAAATCCCCAAGTGAGATAAATGAATATTTATTTTGAAGCAGTAGGAAATCAAATATTGCATGACAAATGAACTTTAATTAATTCTTAACCATATTTCACTCAATTTATCCAAACAATACTGTCAAGATCAACAGCGCAAACAGGTTTTCCATAGCATTTTGTTCATTATAGTGTTATCCTACCGTCATAACTGAAATCATCTTGTTCATTATAGTGTCATCCTACTGTCAGTAAAGGGTTAACTGAAATCATCTTGTTCATTACAGTGTCATCCTACTGTCAGTAAAGGGTTAACTGAAATCATCTTGTTCATTACAGTGTCATCCTACTGTCAGTAAAAGGTTAACTGAAATCATCTTGTTCATTATAGTGTCATCCTACTGTCAGTAAAGGGTTAACTGAAATCATCTTGTTCATTATAGTGTCATCCTACTGTCAGTAAAGGGTTAACTGAAATCATCTTGTTCATTATAGTGTCATCCTACTGTCAGTAAGGGGTTAACTGAAATCATCTTGTTCATTATAGTGTCATCCTACTGTCAGTAAAGGGTTAACTGAAATCATCTTGTTCATTATAGTGTCATCCTACTGTCAGTAAGGGGTTAACTGAAATCATCTTGTTCATTACAGTGTCATCCTACTGTCAGTAAAGGGTTAACTGAAATCATCTTGTTCATTATAGTGTCATCCTACTGTCAGTAAAGGGTTAACTGAAATCATCTTGTTCATTATAGTGTCATCCTACTGTCAGTAAAGGGTTAACTGAAATCATCTTGTTCATTACAGTGTCATCCTACCGTCAGTAAAGGGTTAACTGAAATCACGTTTTGTTCATTATAGTGTTATCCTACTATCAGGAAGGGGTTTACTGAAATCAAATTTTGTATCAGATCTGAGGAAGGAGGTCTAGGAAGATTGTGAGAGTAACTCTTTTATTCATACATACCCAAACGCCAAATGGTGGTCTCAGATTGTTTGTTTAAATAAGCACCTGTAGCTTATATTAATTACCTTTGTGATAATAATTTTGATATTTCTTATCAGACACCTGGGAAGGGTAGTCTATAATACATCGTAGTTGGGAGACAAGTTTGTAAACGAAGGCCTTTAATATATCAAATAAAACCTGTCTAATGAAAGTTTTTACTTACAAATAGACAATGTAAACATTACACAGTGATATTTAACACAAAGTGGCATTACAATATTGTTAATTCAAACAAAAAAACTGTATCGTATTGTGTGATTGCACAGCCATAACATAGTTTCAGTTTTTGTACATGTTATTGTCTTGTAGCTATTTCTGGTATATATATGTACAGTTCACACATGTTGCACTCTCTGCATATTGTGTGATACAGACAGCTAACACACCTGAAGTATGACCCTCAGTGACAGCTGGTCTATCTCCCAGTAACTATAGATCACACACTGATTCACACTACAGTAAATTTGAAGTATTATATGAAAAATATTTAAGAGTAAATAATCATTACATATTGTCTGGCTATAGTGTGAATTTCAACAGAGGATAGCATCAACTTTGTAATGTAATATTGGTCTTTATAGTCCTGTCTGTGATGCCTCTCACCCACATTTTACATCAGAATTGTACACAACATATCCACGACAATAAGCCCTAAGCTTTCCCTCATGTTCCTGTTTGTAACTGATGCCTGACCACTTATTTTACTTTCTACTTTTCTTTTTACTGTCCCTGCCCTTGTCCTCAATGGTTCTGTTTGTTGTCATTGCCCTCCCAACATTCCCTCCCCTACCCCCATGGCTCTGTTTGTTGTCATTGCCCTCCCAACTTTCCCTCCCCTACCCCCATGGTTCTGTTTGTTGTCATTGCCCTCCCAACTTTCCTTCCCCTACCCCCATGGTTCTGTTTGTTGTCATGGCCCTCCCAACTTTCCCTCCCCTACCCCCATTGTTCTGTTTGTTGTCATTGCCCTCCCAACTTTCCCTCCCCTACCCCCATTGTTCTGTTTGTTGTCATTGCCCTCCCAACTTTCCCTCCCCTACCCCCAGGGTTCTGTTTGTTGTCAGTCCCCACCCTTCATACCCCCATCCCTTCCTACCAGATTGTATGTATGAGAAGCACATTTATATAAAGCCCAGGCTTACTCCCATAGCTCTGTTTGTTATCATTGCCATCCCAACTTTCCCTCCCCTATCCCCATGGTGCTGTTTGTTATCATTGCCCTCCCAACTTTCGCTCACCTAACCCCATGGTTCTGTTCGATATCATTGCCCTCCCAACTTTCCCTCCCCTACCCCCATTGTTCTATTTGTTATCATTGCCTTCCCCCTTTTACTACCATATGGTTCTGTTTGTTGTCAGTCCCCACCCCTCATACCCCCACCCCTACCAGATTGTCTGTATGAGAAGCACATTTATATATAGCCCAGGCTTACCCCCATGGTTCTGTTTGTTGTCAGTCCCCACCCCTACCAGACTGTCTTTATGAGAAGCACATTTATATAAAGCCTAGGCTTACCCCCATGGTTCTGTTTGTTGTCAGTCCCCACCCCTACCAGACTGTCTGTATGAGAAGCACATTTATATAAAGCCTAGGCTTACCCCCATGGTTCTGTTTGTTGTCAGTCCCCACCCCTCATACCCCCATCCCTTCCTACCAGACTGTCTGTAGGAGAAGCACATTTATATAAAGCCTAGGCTTACCCCCATGGTTCTGTTTGTTGTCAGTCCCCACCCCTACCAGACTGTCTGTATGAGAAGCACATTTATATAAAGCCTAGGCTTACCCCCATGGTTCTGTTTGTTGTCAGTCCCCACCCCTCATACCCCCATCCCTTCCTACCAGACTGTCTGTAGGAGAAGCACATTTATATAAAGCCTAGGCTTACCCCCATGGTTCTGTTTGTTGTCAGTCCCCACCCCTACCAGACTGTCTTTATGAGAAGCACATTTATATAAAGCCTAGGCTTACCCCCATGGTTCTGTTTGTTGTCAGTCCCCACCCCTACCAGACTGTCTGTAGGAGAAGCACATTTATATAAAGCCTAGGCTTACCCCCATGGTTCTGTTTGTTGTCAGTCCCCACCCCTCATACCCCCATCCCTTCCTACCAGACTGTCTGTAGGAGAAGCACATTTATATAAAGCCTAGGCTTACCCCCATGGTTCTGTTTGTTGTCAGTCCCCACCCCTCATACCCCCATCCCTTCCTACCAGATTGTTTGTATGAGAAGAACATTTATATAAAGCCTAGGCTTACCCCCATGGTTCTGTTTGTTGTCAGTCCCCACCCCTCATACCCCCATCCCTTCCTACCAGATTGTTTGTATGAGAAGAACATTTATATAAAGCCCAGGCTTACCCCCATGGTTCTGTTTGTTGTTGGTGACCAGCCTCCTACTTCATACTGTATGGCAGCTGCTTCTGTGCCATTTTCGATGCCATAATTTGCTTGTCATTTCGTTTGCTGAAAATACACTGTGTCACACAAGTGGCCGCTAATAATGGTTGGGTAGAATGAATGAAAACAGACTCATTAACTTCTCCTTCAGCAGACTACAGGAGACTTTCTGTAATGTTGCCCTTTTGGCCACAGTCAGGTAGAAAATTACTGTGTTTTTTCTCAGGCAGTTGAGCTGATAGGCTGAGGGTATTATAAAGCGCTAATACCTGCTATCTGGGCTTCAGAAATGTCATATTAGGTTCATTATATGCTGTAGTATGTAAATTCACAGAAGTGGCAGGTTTATAGAAAGAGATAGACAAAATGACAGCTGATATCGTAACATAATGGCTTCAGAAATTTTGTACTTCAGACAGAATTTAATCCTTTTTTTTTAAGGTTGTTGAAATTCAAGCAACAATTGATACAGTAATGAAATAATCGTTTTATGAGATAAAAGTTTGATACAAATTGTAATGGAATTAGGTGTGATATGAAATCCTGGCAGATGTGAAAATCTTCCACATTATCAGGTTAACTGAATTAGGCCCGATCTCATTACACCATCATGGTATTGTGCAAAATAGCATCTCATTTGTAGAAACAAAAAATATGTTTCTTTTCTTTTTCTTTTAATGTCACTTTTTCCGTTGACTATAAATGTACTTTGTCGGGACCAAAATAGCCCATGTAAAGTTTAAGTATTTGTGTGTAAGCTGTAAGACAAATGGCGCTCATTCTTGATAATTGATTTAACATTTCAAAGCTGCATCTATTTTACACTTGATTAAAGCAGTCTGCATTAAACACTGGAGCCTAATAACAAGGTTAAAAGGAACATTGATTTAGATAAAATGTTTGGCCCTGGATTTTATCCAAAACAAAACAGAGTGTCAACTAGTACAGAAGTGCAGATAATCTGGGGGAGGGGGGGGGAGAGGCTGCTGAGAGAGAGGCTCATTAAATCAAACACAAGTCATCTTCCTCTCAGAGGCTCATTAACAGAAATTGAGGTAGTGAAGCTGAAAAAGGCTTATCATAATCAAGCTCAGAAAGAGGCTTGTTAAACATACATAAATAAACAAAAATCAGATATTCTGTTTCAGAGAAAGGTTCATTGACATAGATTCAGGCTGTCAAACTCATTCACAGAGACTTATAAACAGAAATTCAGCTCCGACGACGGAAAAGCATTAACAAAATTCAGACAAATTCACTCCGACTTATAAACAGAAATTCAGCTCCGACGACGGAAAGGCATTAACAAAATTCAGACAAATTCACAGAGACTTATAAACAGAAATTCAGCTCCGACGACGGAAAGACATTAACAAAATTCAGACAAATTCACTCCGACTTATAAACAGAAATTCAGCTCCGACGATGGAAAGGCATTAACAAAATTCAGACAAATTCACAGAGACTTATAAACAGAAATTCAGCTCCGACGACGGAAAGACATTAACAAAATTCAGACAAATTCACTCCGACTTATAAACAGAAATTCAGCTCCGACGACGGAAAGGCATTAACAAAATTCAGACAAATTCACTCAGACTTATAAACAGAAATTCAGCTTTGACGGAGAGGCATTAACAAAATTCAGACAAATTCACTCAGACTTATAAACAGAAATCCAACAGTCCAGACCAGAGAGACTAAGGCTCAATGAAGTTGAGACATACAGGAGCTCTCAGAAAATGGCTGAATTTGTTCAGCTTGGACAGTGGCTCAATATTTTCAAACACAGAAGGTCCAGCTCAGAATGTGGCTCAATTTCATACAAACACAGAAGGGCCAGCTCAGAATGTGGCTCAATTTCATACAAACACAGAAGGGCCAGCTCAGAATGTGGCTCAATTTCATACAAACACAGAAGGTCCAGCTCAGAATGTGGCTCAATTTTATACAAACACAGAAGGGCCAGCTCAGAATGTGGCTCAATTTCATACAAACACAGAAGGGCCAGCTCAGAATGTGGCTCAATTTTATACAAACACAGAAAGGTCAGCTCAGAATGTGGCTCAATTTTATACAAACACAGAAGGGCCAGCTCAGAATGTGGCTCAATTTCATACAAACACAGAAGGGCCAGCTCAGAATGTGGCTCAATTTCATACAAACACAGAAGGGCCAGCTCAGAATGTGGCTCAATTTCATACAAACACAGAAGGTCCAGCTCAGAATGTGGCTCAATTTCATACAAACACAGAAGGGCCAGCTCAGAATGTGGCTCAATTTCATACAAACACAGAAGGGCCAGCTCAGAATGTGGCTCAATTTCATACAAACACAGAAAGGTCAGCTCAGAATGTGGCTCAATTTTATACAAACACAGAAGGGCCAGCTCAGAATGTGGCTCAATTTTATACAAACACAGGAAGTCTTCTTCCTGTTTTAGGCTCATTAGTAACAACTGACGGGGAAGGACCAAGAAATCATCACATAGTTCCAGGCTGAATTTGTGACACATTACAACAATTCCTGAAGTGTTGTTTATTGACAAACCTTTAAATGGCTTTCGCCTCCAGCATTTGTTTTGTAGAGTGATACAGGTTGTAGTTGTTTTGTATGTCCTCCACAGGGTGTTTCTACAAATGCTGCCAGGCTAACTAGCTCTGTTCTGATAGTGCTGATTTTCCTGTATAATGACACAGCAAACCCTTTGACTCCCAATGTGTTGAAGAGCAATCTTGTGGAGGCTGTTAGCTTGTCAAGAAGTTGTGTGAAGAAGGCAACCACAAAAATACGTTAGTTGAGTACCCTACAGGGACTAAATGACCTTCAATGTTTATAATTACACTATTGTAACAAGTACTTTAGTAGTATTAGATGGTTTCATCTGTAACTTTACATCGTCGTAGGATCAATTAATCTTTAATTCACCATATCTGATATTCAATAAACATACATCTGAAGATTGTAAAGAACTTACTTCATGTTAATTTTGTTTGTCAAGTCTGGTTTTGATATCAAGAAGATGATGGTTAATATTATAGAATTTCTACCACGGAGAAATATACTAAAAATCTTTAATAAGAGAAAGTGACAGTATTTATTTTAGGGATCTATGTTGTACTGACTGACAGTAGTGGTATTTATCTAGATAAATGTGAGGGATCAGTGTTGTACTGACTGACAGTAGTGGTATTTATCTAGATAAATGTGAGGGATCAGTGTTGTACTGACTGACAGTGTGGGTATTTATCTAGATAAATGTGAGGGATCAGTGTTGTACTGACTGACAGTGGTGGTATTTATCTAGATAAATGTGAGGGATCAGTGTTGTACTGACTGACAGTAGTGGTATTTATCTAGATAAATGTGAGGGATCAGTGTTGTACTGACTGACAGTAGTGGTATTTATCTAGATAAATGTGAGGGATCAGTGTTGTACTGACTGACAGTAGTGGTATTTATCTAGATAAATGTGAAGGATCTATGTTGTACTGACTGACAGTGGTGGTATTTATCTAGATAAATGTGAGGGATCAGTGTTGTACTGACTGACAGTGGTGGTATTTATCAGATAAATGTGAGGGATCAGTGTTGTACCGACTGACAGTAGTGGTATTTATCTAGATAAATGTGAGGGATCAGTGTTGTACTGACTGGCAGTGGTGGTATTTATCTAGATAAATGTGAGGGATCAGTGTTGTACTGACTGACAGTAGTGGTATTTATCTAGATAAATGTGAGGGATCAGTGTTGTACTGACTGACAGTGGTGGTATGTATCTAGATAAATGTGAGGGATCAGTGTTGTACCGACTGACAGTAGTGGTATTTATCTAGATAAATGTGAGGGATCAGTGTTGTACTGACTGGCAGTGGTGGTATTTATCTAGATAAATGTGAGGGATCAGTGTTGTACTGACTGACAGTGGTGGTATTTATCTAGATAAATGTGAGGGATTAGTGTTGTACTGACTGACAGTGGTGGTATTTATCTAGATAAATGTGAGGGATCAGTGTTGTACTGACTGACAGTGGTGGTATTTATCTAGATAAATGTGAGGGATCAGTGTTGTACTGACTGACAGTAGTGGTATTTATCTAGATAAATGTGAGGGATCAGTGTTGTACTGACTGACAATAGTGGTATTTATCTAGATAAATGTGAGGGATCAGTGTTGTACTGACTGACAGTGGTGGTATTTATCTAGATAAATGTGAGGGATCAGTGTTGCACTGACTGGCAGTGGTGGTATTTATCTAGATAAATGTGAGGGATCTATGTTGTACTGACTGACAGTGGTGGTATTTATCTGGATAAATGTGAGGGATCAGTGTTGTAATGACTGACAGTGTGGGTATTTATCTAGATAAATGTGAGGGATCAGTGTTGTACTGACTGACAATAGTGGTATTTATCAAGATAAATGTGAGGGATCAGTGTTGCACTGACTGGCAGTGGTGGTATTTATCTAGATAAATGTGAGGGATCAGTGTTGTACTGACTGACAGTAGTGGTATTTATCTAGATAAATGTGAGGGATCTATGTTGTACTGACTGACAATGGGGGTATTTATCTAGATAAATGTGAGGGATCAGTGTTGTACTGACTGACAGTGGTGTGTTTTTTTTCACTCCCAGAAATCAGCTGCATTCTGTTGACAGTCACTGTCACATTTTCTTGTGAAAAATCAATGTGGAAATTATGTGCAGTATCTCTGAAAATGGCTTCAATTTTTAGTAATTATCTCTAAACTTTAATGATGATGAGTTGCCCGTGATATTATTACAGTCAGTCTGGAAACTGGTTAAATGTTCATGTTAGAGATTTCCATCTGAGATGTTTTAAGTGATAATAAATCAATATAGATTTTACTGTATAAAAACAGATCAATATGTATGGAGATGACATCAATATTGCACTCATGGTTAATAATAAGGGAAAATTACTGTAAAATGTGGTTTAGTATAGAAATGTCAGTATCCTGTATTAGATATGTAGTCATTTTCAACATAGTTAACGAAGAAGATTGGGGTAATTGTACATGGTGATAACAATTGATCAGGGGAGGTAGCACATTGACAGAAATGATCAGGGTAGGTAGCACATTGACAGAAGTGATCAGGGGAGGTAACACATTGTCAGAACTGATCAGGGGAGGTAACACATTGTCAGAACTGATCAGGGTAGGTAGCACATTGACAGAAGTGATCAGGGGAGATAACACATTGACAGAAGTGATCAGGGGAGGTAAAACATTGTCAGGACTGATCAGGGGAGGTAACACATTGATAGAAGAGATCAGGGGAGGTAACACATTTACAGACTTGATCAAGGAAGGTAACAAATTTATAGAGTTGATAAAGGGAGGTAACACATTTATAGAGTTGATAAAGGGAGGTGACCAATTCACATAACAAGTTGATCAGGGGAGATAACCCATGGACTGGGAGTTGTTCAACTGAGGTAGCTCATAGACAAAGAGTTAACCAGGGGAGGTAACAAATTCACAGAAATAGTTGATCAGGGCAGGTAACACATTGACAAAAAGCTGATCAGGGGAGGTAACACATAAACAGAGTCTTTCAAGGGAGGAAGTACATTGTGAGAAAGCTGACACACATTGACAGAATGTTAATTAGGGGAGGTAACATATTGACAGAGACTTGATCAGATGCTATGACCCATTCCATGACATCTAATCGCGGCAGAAATGACAGATTCCTGGACATCTGATTTAAACTGTTTGCAGACTGAATCCTGATGTATTACAGAGAAAAGGCCTGTCAGTAGCTAAGTGGTCCTAGACTGATCCGTCAGACAATTGAGCAAAGTCCTTTTAGCCATTATTGTCATCTTTGACAACAGAATTGTCTGAATATGTGTGCCATATGATGACTGTCAATACTAAAGCTGTGATTTAATGCTCACTTTACTTTCCAGCTATCAGATAATGTCCACTGGTCTGTCTTGTAGCTCTGCCATTGTATACCTGAAGTACAAAATCAGCAGAACTTTCTGTAAATAATATGATTTATCAGGTAACAGAACCTGGGATATGTAGATTTACTTATGTTTCCTCAGCGTTAAGGTAACAGAACCTGGGATATGTAGATTTACCTGTGTTTCCTCAGTGTTAAGGTAACACAGTCTGTAATATGTATAGTTACTCATGTTTCCTCTGTAGTTAGGTAACGCAGTCTGTAATATGTAGATTTACCTGTGTTTCCTCTGTATTAAGGTAACACAGCCTGTAATATGTAGATTTACCTGTGTTTCCTCTGTATAGTATAAGATGATAGATCTCACCTGTAAAAGACAATAAAGATTGTAGCCTGATAGCTTTACCTCAATTTTACCAAGTAACAAAATATATACATGTACATACCAGTATGTGGATTTACCTGTATTTTACCAGATAACAAAATATATACATGTACATACCAGTATGTGGATTTACCTGTATTTTACCAAGTAACAAAATATATACATGTACATACCGCTATGTGGATTTACCTGTATTTTACCAAGTAACAAAATATATACATGTACATACCAGTATGTGGATTTACCTGTATTTTACCAAGTAACAAAATATATACATGTACATACCGCTATGTGGATTTACCTGTATTTTACCAAGTAACAAAATATATACATGTACGTACCGCTATGTGGATTTACCTGTATTTTACCAAGTAACAAAATATATACATATACATACCGGTATGTGGATTTACCTGTATTTTACCAAATAACAAAATATATACATGTACATACCGGTATGTGGATTTACCTGTATTTTACCAAGTAACAAAATATATACATGTACATACCGCTATGTGGATTTACCTGTATTTTACCAAGTAAAAGGTAACACAGACTTCATTGTGGTACTGCAAAACTTAACAGACACTTAAATGTGGTAGATTTACCTGTGTTTTACCCATAGCGGGAAGAGCCAGTGAGTAGTATGGTAGATTTACAGGTACAAGAGTAGTGCAGTAGTAGTATTTTGAATATATATGCTCTCTTTATTGCATCCAGTGATGTAGATTACAAAAGAATGTGAAACATATATACAGCACATGGTACATAACTTGTACCAGAGAAAGTTAAGTTTGGAAGATTTATCTGTATTTTATCAGGTAATAAAGTCTGCAGTTTGGTACTCTAAAACTCAACAGAAACTGTGAGTAATGTAGTAGATTTATCTGTATTTTACTTGTAACAGGTAATAGAGACAGTGATGTAATAGATTTACCTGTACTTTACCTGTAACAGGTAATAGAGACAGTGATGTAATATATTTACTTGTATTTTACCTGTAACAGGTAACAGAGACAGTGATGTAGTAGATTTACCTGTACTTTACCTGTAACAGGTAATAGAGACAGTGATGTAATAGATTTACCAGTATTTTACCTGTAAAAGGTAACAGAGACAGTGATATAGTAGATTTATCTGTATTTTATCTGTAACAGGTAACAGAGACAGTGATGTAGTAGATTTACCTGTATTTTACCTGTAACAGGTAACAGAGACAGTGATGTAGTAGATTTATCTGTATTTTACCTGTAACAGGTAACAGAGACAGTGATGTAGTAGATTTACCTGTACTTTACCTGTAAAAGGTGATAAAGTGTGCCACATGGCACTGTTAAAACATAACAGAAACTGCAGTGTGTTAGGTTTTCAGTGTGTCTTTATTACCTGTGTTACTAATGTTTGTATACTCTTTCCACAGCTGGTGAACTGGGGAGGGTACCGCTTGGAGGTAGGCTTGCCTGGATTTCAGCATTGTTTCATATTTTACTAATCAGAATGGCACAACTGGCACACATGTATTCTGCATCTGTAGATATACCTGGCTGTCGCTCATTCCATAGGTTGTTCCAGCAGCTCTGTCATACACACTCTGAAAATATTTAATTGATGAAAATCTAACATGTTATATATACTTTTCTAAATGGTTTCTTCCATTTCTATAAAAATTCTGAACACTGACCATAAAATGAAATATCAGAAAAGAATGTACTGTGGTTGTTCTTTTGAAATCCATATATTTTCACAAGTGATCACAAAACAATTTTCTACTACTTCCAATTTGATTTCCTGTTGTGTAATGTTGTTTGCATATAGACTTCATCAATTATGGATAAACCGATTTGATCATTGATGAAAAAACGGTATTTCTAAATAACAAAAAATTGATTTTTGATGAGCATTCAATGAAAGGTGCTGCTATGCATGACAATATTGGACCCTGTTATGTACTTATGATGTATAAACAGAGCTGCTATCCGACTTTCTGTTGAATGTGCGACAAGCTATATCTACCTGTGTGATTTCACTGTTTGTATCGGCAGTATCCCGGAAGTGTTGACTACAGGTGTAATTTACATACTACTGGCCAATAATGAACCAATCAGCTTCTCTGTTACATACCTGAAGCTTCAAATTTTACTTACCGTAAACTATTCGGGTTCTTTGAAGTAAAGAATTTGTTTTTTGATTAATGTACATAGTACTTCCTTATCATTAGTGTGAGTGTAGTGATAAAATTTCAAATTAAACAGCAGCTGACTGTGATCAGTGAAGAAGTTCGAACATGTTATGGGCCTCGCTCATTATAACATGATTGGTTGAGGATTTCTAGGAAATTGTTAGGTTGAACAAGGAAGTGGGATATTTACTGGAGGGAGGAGGGTAGAGGTTGAACAAGGAAGTGGGATATTTACTGGAGGGAGGAGGGTAGAGGTTGAACAAGGAAGTGGGATATTTACTGGAGGGAGGAGGGTAAAGGTTGAACAAGGAAGTGGGATATTTACTGGAGGGAGGAGGGTAGAGGTTGAACAAGGATGTGGGATATTTACTGGAGGGAGGAGGGTAGAGGTTGAACAAGGAAGTGGGATATTTACTGGAGGGAGGAGGGTAGAGGTTGAACAAGGAAGTGGGATATTTACTGGAGGGAGGAGGGTAAAGGTTGAACAAGGAAGTGGGATATTTACTGGAGGGAGGAGGGTAGAGGTTGAACAAGGAAGTGGGATATTTACTGGAGGGAGGAGGGTAAAGGTTGAACAAGGAAGTGGGATATTTACTGGAGGGAGGAGGGTAGAGGTTGAACAAGGAATTGAGATATTTACTGGAGGGAGGAGGATAGAGGTTGAACAAGGAAGTGGGATATTTACTGGAGGGAGGAGGGTAGAGGTTGAACAAGGAAATGGGATATTTAGTGGAGGGAGGATGGTAGAGGTTGAACAAGGAAGTGGGATATTTACTGGAGGGAGGAGGGTAGAGGTTGAACAAGGAAGTGGGATATTCACTGGAGGGAGGATGGTAGAGGTTGAACAAGGGAGAAACAGTACTGACTGGGGAGATAGGAGTAGTGAAGAAGGGAGAAACAGTACTGACCAGGGAGACAGGGGTAGTGAAGAAGGGAGAAACAGCACTGACTGGGGAGACAAGAGTTGTGAAGAAGGGAGAAACAGTACTGACTGGTGAGACAGGAGTCGTGAAGAAGGGAGAAACAGTACTGACTGGGGAGACAGGAGTAGTGAAGAAGGGAGAAACAGTACTGAATGGGGAGACAGGAGTAGTGAGGAAGGGAGAAACAGTCTGGCAGGGTGAATCTGAAAAATAATGAAAGGGGAGGTTGGGGTGGGGAGGGGAAAGCATTAGCTGGTTAGATTTTTGTGGCCTGTAATCTATAACACAATTGGAATTACTTCAGCATGTATTGTCTTATATTACATTGCTTTACCTGATTAATTAGGGAGACAATATATCATTCTCTCACTTTACAATTCCTTGATACTGCCAGTACTTGTTTCACTATAACACTTGCATCGTGAATATTTCTCATATCATGTTCAAAATTAATTTTTCTTTTATGTTTATTCATTCAACAGTTGATGCATGAGATCCAAGGACTGATGTAGAGGTTTTTAAGTGAACTAGTGTGTTTACAATTTATCTATAATTATCAATTGTTATATTGCATGTCACTGTTAGTTTAATTGAATTCCAATATATACTTCATAACTTAAATGATAAGGCTGAGTTAAGGTACAACCCACACCTGGTTATTAGAAATGTACCATAGTTAGTCAAGTTTTCTAGTGGAATTTAAAGTTTGGAGAAATCTGATGTATACCCCTAACTACAAGTTGTCTTCTGTGATGTTATGTAATCTGAAAGATTTAAGCTGATTTCCTTTATTGCAAATTTGATTATGTATTTTCATCACAATTCTCTAACCCCACCCCTCCCCCTACCTGCAGTCACTAACATTGGGCTCCTATCCCCTTCCACTTACACATCATTGTACTTCTCTGCCATGAACCAGCCCCTGTTCCAACATTTGAAAGTGTTATAACTTTACAGATGTGTGTATGGTGATCACAAAAAGAATTCTTTTATCTTTTATTGAGGTAGATTGAGAGTTAAATTTGAGTTATAATGTGTCCCACCCATCTGATTTCCCAGTACCAGATATATAATGTGTCCCACCAGTCTGATTTCCCAGTACCAGATATATAATGTGTCCCACCAGTCTGATTACCCAGTACTAGATATATAATGTGTCCCACCAGTCTGATTACCCAGTACTAGATATATAATGTGTCCCACCAGTCTGATTTCCCAGTACCAGATATATAATGTATCCCACCAGTCTGATTACCCAGTACTAGATATATAATGTGTCCCACCAGTCTGATTACCCAGATATATAATGTGTCCCACCAGTCTGATTTCCCAGTACTAGATATATAATGTGTCCCACCCATCTGATTACCCAGTACTAGATATATAATGTGTACCACCAGTCTGATTACCCAGTACTAGATATATAATGTTTCCCACCAGTCTGATTACCCAGATATATAATGTGTCCCACCAGTCTGATTTCCCAGTACTAGATATATAATGTGTCCCACCCATCTGATTACCCAGTACTAGATATATAATGTGTACCACCAGTCTGATTACCCAGATATATAATGTGTCCCACCAGTCTGATTACCCAGATATATAATGTGTCCCACTAGTCTGATTTCCCAGTACTAGATATATAATGTGTCCCACCAGTCTGATTACCCAGATATATGTGTCCCACCAGTCTGATTACCCAGATATATAATGTGTCCCACCAGTCTGATTACCCAGATATATAATGTGTCCCACCAGTCTGATTTCCCAGTACCAGATATATAATGTGTCCCACCAGTCTGATTACCCAGTACCAGATATATAATGTGTACCACCCATCTGATTTCCCAGTACTAGATATATAATGTGTCCCACCAGTCTGATTACCCAGTACTAGATATATAATGTGTCCCACCCATCTGATTACCCAGTACCAGATATATAATGTGTACCACCCATCTGATTACCCAGTACTAGATATATAATGTGTCCCAACAGTCTGATTACCCAGATATATAATGTGTCCCACCAGTCTGATTACCCAGTACTAGATATATAATGTGTCCCACCCATCTGATTACCCAGTACTAGATATATAATGTGTACCACCAGTCTGATTACCCAGTACTAGATATATAATGTGTCCCACCAGTCTGATTACCCAGATATATAATGTGTCCCACCAGTCTGATTACCCAGATATATAATGTGTCCCACCAGTCTGATTACCCAGATATATAATGTGTCCCACCAGTCTGATTTCCCAGTACTAGATATATAATGTGTCCCACCAGTCTGATTTCCCAGTACTAGATATATAATGTGTCCCACCCATCTGATTACCCAGTACTAGATATATAATGTGTACCACCAGTCTGATTACCCAGTACTAGATATATAATGTGTCCCACCAGTCTGATTACCCAGATATATAATGTGTCCCACCAGTCTGATTACCCAGATATATAATGTGTCCCACCAGTCTGATTTCCCAGTACTAGATATATAATGTGTCCCACCCATCTGATTACCCAGTACTAGATATATAATGTGTACCACCAGTCTGATTACCCAGTACTAGATATATAATGTTTCCCACCAGTCTGATTACCCAGATATATAATGTGTCCCACCAGTCTGATTACCCAGATATATAATGTGTCCCACTAGTCTGATTTCCCAGTACTAGATATATAATGTGTCCCACCAGTCTGATTACCCAGATATATAATGTGTCCCACTAGTCTGATTTCCCAGTACTAGATATATAATGTGTCCCACCAGTCTGATTACCCAGTACTAGATATATAATGTGTCCCACCAGTCTGATTTCCCAGTACCAGATATATAATGTGTCCCACCAGTCTGATTTCCCAGTACCAGATATATAATGTGTCCCACCCATCTGATTACCCAGTACTAGATATATAATGTGTCCCACCCATCTGATTACCCAGTACTAGATATATAATGTGTCCCACCCATCTGATTACCCAGTAATAGATATATAATGTGTCCCACCAGTCTGATTACCCAGTACTAGATATATAATGTGTCCCACCCATCTGATTACCCAGTAATAGATATATAATGTGTCCCACCAGTCTGATTACCCAGTACTAGATATATAATGTGTCCCACCCATCTGATTACCCAGTAGTAGATATATAATGTGTCCCACCAGTCTGATTTCCCAGTACCAGATATATAATGTGTCCCACCCATCTGATTACCCAGTACTAGATATATAATGTGTCCCACCCATCTGATTACCCAGTACTAGATATATAATGTGTCCCACCAGTCTGATTTCCCAGTACCAGATATATAATGTGTACCACCCATCTGATTACCCAGTACTAGATATATAATGTGTCCCACCAGTCTGATTACCCAGATATATAATGTGTCCCACCAGTCTGATTACCCAGTACTAGATATATAATGTGTCCCACCAGTCTGATTACCCAGATATATAATGTGTCCCACCAGTCTGATTTCCCAGTACTAGATATATAATGTGTCCCACCCATCTGATTACCCAGTACTAGATATATAATGTGTACCACCAGTCTGATTACCCAGTACTAGATATATAATGTGTCCCACCAGTCTGATTACCCAGATATATAATGTGTCCCACCAGTCTGATTTCCCAGTACTAGATATATAATGTGTCCCACCAGTCTGATTACCCAGATATATAATGTGTCCCACCAGTCTGATTACCCAGTACTAGATATATAATGTGTCCCACCAGTCTGATTACCCAGATATATAATGTGTCCCACCAGTCTGATTTCCCAGTACCAGATATATAATGTGTACCACCCATCTGATTACCCAGTACTAGATATATAATGTGTCCCACCAGTCTGATTACCCAGATATATAATGTGTCCCACCAGTCTGATTACCCAGTACTAGATATATAATGTGTCCCACCAGTCTGATTACCCAGATATATAATGTGTCCCACCAGTCTGATTACCCAGTACTAGATATATAATGTGTCCCACCAGTCTGATTACCCAGATATATAATGTGTCCCACCAGTCTGATTACCCAGTACTAGATATATAATGTGTCCCACCAGTCTGATTACCCAGATATATAATGTGTCCCACCAGTCTGATTACCCAGTACTGGATATATAATGTGTCCCACCAGTCTGATTACCCAGATATATAATGTGTCCCACCAGTCTGATTTCCCAGTACCAGATATATAATGTGTACCACCCATCTGATTACCCAGTACTAGATATATAATGTGTCCCACCAGTCTGATTACCCAGATATATAATGTGTCCCACCAGTCTGATTACCCAGTACTAGATATATAATGTGTCCCACCAGTCTGATTACCCAGATATATAATGTGTCCCACCAGTCTGATTACCCAGTACTAGATATATAATGTGTCCCACCAGTCTGATTACCCAGATATATAATGTGTCCCACCAGTCTGATTACCCAGTACTAGATATATAATGTGTCCCACCAGTCTGATTACCCAGATATATAATGTGTCCCACCAGTCTGATTACCCAGTACTGGATATATAATGTGTCCCACCAGTCTGATTACCCAGATATATAATGTGTCCCACCAGTCTGATTTCCCAGTACCAGATATATAATGTGTACCACCCATCTGATTACCCAGTACTAGATATATAATGTGTCCCACCAGTCTGATTACCCAGATATATAATGTGTCCCACCAGTCTGATTACCCAGTACTAGATATATAATGTGTCCCACCAGTCTGATTACCCAGATATATAATGTGTCCCACCAGTCTGATTTCCCAGTACCAGATATATAATGTGTACCACCCATCTGATTACCCAGTACTAGATATATAATGTGTCCCACCAGTCTGATTTCCCAGTACCAGATATATAATGTGTACCACCCATCTGATTACCCAGTACTAGATATATAATGTGTCCCACCAGTCTGATTACCCAGATATATAATGTGTCCCACCAGTCTGATTACCCAGTACTAGATATATAATGTGTCCCACCAGTCTGATTACCCAGATATATAATGTGTCCCACCAGTCTGATTTCCCAGTACTAGATATATAATGTGTCCCACCCATCTGATTACCCAGTACTAGATATATAATGTGTACCACCTGTCTGATTACCCAGTATTAGATATATAATGTGTCCCACCAGTCTGATTACCCAGATATATAATGTGTCCCACCAGTCTGATTACCCAGATATATAATGTGTCCCACTAGTCTGATTTCCCAGTACTAGATATATAATGTGTCCCACCAGTCTGATTACCCAGTACTAGATATATAATGTGTCCCACCAGTCTGATTTCCCAGTACTAGATATATAATGTGTCCCACCAGTCTGATTTCCCAGTACTAGATATATTATGTGTCCCACCAGTCTGATTACCCAGATATATAATGTGTCCCACTAGTCTGATTTCCCAGTACTAGATATATAATGTGTCCCACCAGTCTGATTACCCAGTACTAGATATATAATGTGTCCCACCAGTCTGATTTCCCAGTACTAGATATATAATGTGTCCCACCAGTCTGATTTCCCAGTACTAGATATATAATGTGTCCCACCAGTCTGATTACCCAGATATATAATGTGTCCCGCCAGTCTGATTTCCCAGTACCCAGACAAAGTGTCACATTATGTTAGTGAAAATGTGTCCCAGTGTCCCAGACAAAGTGTCACAGTATGTTAGTGAAAATGTGTTCCAGTGTCCCAGACAAAGTGTCACAGTATGTTAGTGAAAATGTGTTCCAGTGTCCCAGACAAAGTGTCACAGTATGTTAGTGAAAATGTGTCCCAGTGTCCCAGACAAAGTGTCACATTATGTTAGTGAAAATGTGTCCCAGTGTCCCAGACAAAGTGTCACAGTATGTAAGTGAAAATGTGTTCCAGTGTCCCAGACAAAATGTCACAGTATATTAGTATAAATGTGTCCCAGTGTCCCAGACAAACTGTCACAGTATGTTAGTGAAAATGTGTCCCAGTGTCCAGACGTGTCACAGTATGTTAGTGAAAATGTGTCCCAGTGTCCCAGACAATGTGTCACAGTATGTTAGTGAAAATGTGTCCCAGTGTCCCAGACAAAGTGTCACAGTATGTAAGTGAAAATGTGTCCCAGACAAAGTGTCACAGTATGTTAGTGAAAATGTGTCCGAGTGTCCCAGACAAACTGTCACAGTATGTTAGTGAAAATGTGTCCCAGTGTCCCAGACAAAGTGTCACAGTATGTTAGTGAAAATGTGTCCCAGTGTCCCAGACAAAATGTCACAGTGTATTAGTGAAAATGTGTCCGAGTGTCCCAGACAAACTGTCACAGTATATTAGTGAAAATGTGTCCCAGTGTCCCAGACAACGTGTCACAGTATGTTAGTGAAAATGTGTCCGAGTGTCCCAGACAAAATGTCACAGTATGTTAGTGAAAATGTGTCCCAGTGTCCCAGACAAAGTGTCACAGTATGTTAGTGAAAATGTGTCCCAGTGTCCCAGACAAAGTGTCACAGTATGTTAGTGAAAATGTGTCCCAGTGTCCCAGACAAAGTGTCACAGTATGTTAGTGAAAATGTGTCCCAGTGTCCCAGACAAAGTGTCACAGTATGTTAGTGAAAATGTGTCCCAGTGTCCCAGACAAAATGTCACAATATTCCATTGAAAGTATCTCATTCAATGGGTCGTGGTATCTCAGTTAATGTGTCTCAGTATCCCAATAAAAGCGTCCTAGCGTCTTAGCCAAAATGTGACCTGGTATCCCAATCTGTATACCCCAGTCAATGTGTCCTGGTATCTCAGTCGTTGTGTCCTGGTACCCCAATCTGTATACCCAGTCAATGTGTCATGGTATCTCAGTCGTTGTGTCGTGGTATCCCAATATGCATACCCAGTCAATGTGTCATGGTATTTCAGTCGTTGTGTCCTGGTACCCCAATCTGTATACCCAGTCAATGTGTCCTGGTATCTCAGTCATTGTGTCCTGGTACCCCAATCTGTATACCCAGTCAATGTGTCATGGTATCTCAGTCAGTGTCCCAGCATCTGAGTAAAAGTGTCGCGATGTTTCAATCAAACTGTCACAGAACCTCAGTCAAAATTCCCCTGTCAACGTGTCCTGGTATCCTTATCACAGTGTCCCATTTTCTCAGTCAGTGTGTCCCAGCATCCTAGTAAAGGTGTCCCAGTGTTCCACTGAAAATGTCTTATGTCCCAATATCTCCGTCAATGTGTCCCAGTATCAGAATCAAAAAAAGTATCCCATTATCCTGCTAGAAGTGTTCCTTGGTGTCAGTTTGTATCCCAGTGTCCCAGTTAATCAATGTGTCCCAGTTGGACACAAGATTCTGAAGCATCAGTATAAAGTCCTAGGGTCCCAGTTGGTTCTACACAGTTGTGGACCGAGGGATAGTCCTTGTGTTTCCTCTTTTACAATTTTTTCCCTTTTTTTCATTTTTCTCTTTTCTATTCACTTTGAAACTTCCATTTTTGTTTACGACTGCCTTTTACCACAGGTATTAGCCATTATAGAACTATAATAATTTATTGATTTTTACCATGTACAGTTATGTAGTAGTTTTATAGCATGTTTCAAAATTGTTGACAACTCAAGTTTGAAAGCATGTGTTTTCATTCCAGTTATCAACTGTAAATCACTTCTTTGGTATTGTATACAAATTGTGGTATTAACATCTACTATCAGATGTATTGTTACAATGTATAACATCACATTTTCTGTATGACATACAATTACACCTTGTTTTATCTATGACTATATTGATATATTGTTTTATCTATGACTATATTGATATATTGTTTTATCTATGACTATATTGATATATTGTTTTATCTATGACTATATTGATATATTGTTTTATCTATGACTATATTGATATATTGTTTTATCTATGACTATATTGATATATTGTTTTATCTATGACTATATTGATATATTGTTTTATCTATGACTATATTGATATATTGTTTTATCTATGACTATATTGATATATTGTTTTATCTATGACTATATTGATATATTGTTTCATCTATGACTATATTGATATATTGTTTTATCTATGACTATATTGATATATTGTTTTATCTACATCACAACTTACATACATTACATTATTTAATATGTTATTTATTGGATGATTTCAATTGTTACATTGCAATAACAAAAACAACTTTTTAGAATGCAGGCCCCTAAGACCTCTTGTTTGAGATTGATCTCTACACCATTATTACCAGTCTTTAGTATTGTTTCACGTTGTGCTGACAAGGTATAGTTAGTTTCTTAATGTATGAAAACTCCAGGTTTTTTATGTGGAAAAATTTATTTTTTGAGATAGCTAAGTGTATTGTGGCATTAATTCCTGTTGATTCAGAATGATTTTCTAGTGACATCCTTTTACAACACTTTGGTATAGATATTTCTTATTCTTTCTTTTCTGATGGAAAATCAGCTTTCTGTTGCTTATTGACAATGTAAGGTTTAGAATTTATGTACCAGATTCAATTAGCTTTATACCCCATCTTGTGATCATCATTTGTAGCATTTTGCACATGAAACCCATGATCTGTAATAGAACTGTAGCATTACATGTCAATGTTAAAATCAAGGTGTCTTCACACCACCTCATCAATGTCAAATGGCTTGGTTTTTGCTGTATGTATCCTAGATAAATTCAATCTTCTACCATGTTTTTGTAAGGACTGTGGATTATGGGAAATACTGAGACATTCCAACTGCAGTTAAGTTAAGGGTGTATGCTACCTTAATTCAAATTGGTGATGTGAGAGAATGTATGAGTCATGTGATCTAAGACTGCTACATTGATTGGTACAAACATCACATTGGTTGATAACCTGCCAAAAATTGATGTAGCTTAAAGTTGTTAAAGAGTAATGTTGCCTTTACATTTGATGTGGATATCTGATCATGAAGAAGATCAGATGGTGGCTTATACTGATGTAGTTTGGTTAATTTTTGGTGCTTTCAAAGTATTTCCAAATCATACAGACAGAGATTTAAGTAATGTTGATATTATAAAGGTAATTAGTAATTTCCAATTGTTAGATATTACAAAATTTAGAGATGACATAGGTACACTTTACACAGATGCAGCATCCTTAGCATAGTACTTTCCTAACAATATCAACAAAACAGAGAGAATGGAAATTATGAAAGATACCTTCTACCCAATTGATTAACAGCCTAAAATTATACAGTTATTGATTTACTCGGTCACATTTAATATGAGTGCTTGTGGCTTTGTAACACCAGCGATGGTGTGTGAATGTGTGCTGGGTATTGTTTTTACTGCTAATATGATGAGACCTGGAAGGATGAATGAGACCAGCAACACAGGAAACAGCTGCTGCAGCAGAAGGCCAGCACACTTTCCTTCCTCCACATCATTATACAATTAGGAGGCACTTCATCAAAGATGATATTAAACAATTTCTCTTCATTCTGCATATCTGATGATGGAAGAACATCCATTTTTTTATTTTGTTTAATACTAAGAGTTTTTGTATTGGTATGTATCTATTTTGATGTCTCTGTGAAAATAAAGTTTAATTCTGAAAAAAAAATTCTGGAAACATGGAATCGGTAATTTATTTGATCAAGACTAGAATAGCCTGATATACCAGTGAATCAGCCTAACCTAGAGTATACATATAATACTGTAATCATATAATACTGTAATCATTAGATACTGTAATCATATAATACTGTAATCATATAATACTGTAATCATTAGATACTGTAATCATTAGATACTGTAATCATATAATACTGTAATCATATAATACTGTAATCATATAATACTGTGATCATTAGATACTGTGATCATTAGATACTGTAATCATTAGATACTGTAATCATATAATACTGTAATCATATAATACTGTAATCATATAATACTGTGATCATTAGATACTGTGATCATTAGATACTGTAATCATATAATACTGTAATCATATAATACTGTAATCATATAATACTGTAATCATATAATACTGTAACCATTAGATACTGTAATCATTAGATACTGTAATCATTAGATACTGTGATCATTAGATACTGTAATCATATAATACTGTAATCATATAATACTGTAATCATATAATACTGTGATCATTAGATACTGTAACCAATAGATACTGTAATCATTAGATACTGTAATCATTAGATACTGTAATCATATAATACTGTAATCATATAATACTGTAATCATTAGATACTGTAACCATTAGGTACTGTAATCATTAGATACTGTAATCATTAGATACTGTAATCATTAGATACTGTAATCATTAGATACTGTAATCATTAGATACTGTTATCATTAGATACTGTAATCATATAATACTGTAATCATATAATACTGTAATCATATAATACTGTAATCATATAATACTGTAATCATATAATACTGTAATCATTAGATACTGTAACCATTAGATACTGTAATCATTAGATACTGTAACCATTAGATACTGTAATCATATAATACTGTAATCATTAGATACTGTAATCATTAGATACTGTAATCATTAGATACTGTAATCATATAATACTGTAATCATTAGATACTGTAACCATTAGATACTGTAATCATTAGATACTGTAATCATTAGATACTGTAACCATTAGATACTGTAATCATTAGATACTGTAATCATTAGATACTGTAATCATATAATACTGTAATCATATAATACTGTAATCATTAGATACTGTAACCATTAGATACTGTAATCATTAGATACTGTAATCATTAGATACTGTAATCATATAATACTGTAATCATTAGATACTGTAACCATTAGATACTGTAATCATTAGATACTGTAACCATTAGATACTGTAATCATATAATACTGTAATCATTAGATACTGTAATCATTAGATACTGTAACCATTAGATACTGTAATCATTAGATACTGTAATCATTAGATACTGTAATCATTAGATACTGTAATCATATAATACTGTAATCATATAATACTGTAATCATATAATACTGTAATCATTAGATACTGTAATCATTAGATACTGTAATCATTAGATACTGTAATCATATAATACTGTAATCATATAATACTGTAATCATTAGATACTGTAATCATTAGATACTGTAATCATTAGATACTGTAATCATTAGATACTGTAATCATATAATACTGTAATCATTAGATACTGTAATCATTAGATACTGTAATCATATAATACTGTAACCATTAGATACAGTAATCATTAGATACTGTAATCATATAATACTGTAATCATATAATACTGTAATCATTAGATACTGTAATCATTAGATACTGTAATCATATAATACTGTAATCATATAATACTGTGACCATTAGATACAGTAATCATTAGATACTGTAATCATATAATACTGTAATCATTAGATACAGTAATCATTAGATACTGTAATCATATAATACTGTAATCATATAATACTGTAATCATTACAGTGATTTTTAGATGCTGTAATCATTAGATACTGTAATAATTACAGTGATTTTTAGATGCTGTAATCATTAGATACTGTAATAATTACAGTGATTTTTAGATGCTGTAACCATTAGATACTTTAATAATTACAGTGATTTTTAGATGCTGTAACCATTAGATACTGTAATAATTACAGTGATTTTTAGATGCTGTAATCATTAGATACTGTAATAATTACAGTGATTTTTAGATGCTGTAACCATTAGATACTGTAATAATTACAGTGATTTTTAGATGCTGTAACCATTAGATACTTTAATAATTACAGTGATTTTTAGATGCTGTAACCATTAGATACTGTAATAATTACAGTGATTTTTAGATGCTGTAATCATTAGATACTGTAATAATTACAGTGATTTTTAGATGCTGTAACTATTAGATACTGTAATAATTACAGTGATTTTTAGATGCTGTAACCATTAGATACTGTAATAATTACAGTGATTTTTAGATGCTGTAATCATTAGATACTGTAATAATTATCTTTGATATGCTTTGTACAGTGCTTCGTCGTACCTGCATCATCAAATCCTTCCGTCTATATCCTGAAATGTTAGATAGTATCATGTCATAGATAAGGAAGCCAACATTAATATGCTGCCAATAAAATGCCCTGACATAATATATCATTGAAATTTCTGTCTGGAATGCTAGATTTTACAGTGAAATTGGTAAAAATTTACATGTCTGGAATATAACTTTCTCGTGGAGTTTTTTAAGATCAATAACCTGGTATTAATCTTTATATCAGTCTGGGTTATAGCTTTCTCATGTAGATTTTTAAGGTCAGTAACCAGGTATAACTCTTTATACCCTATAGAGTCAATACATCTTAACAAAATCTGTCATCCTTCAGTAATATTAGATTATCATTAACCTTTGAGACAGAGGCAATGTCTTTGTATCGTATAATTTTTGTTTAAAGGACAGATTCTTTGCATTGTCCATGCTATAGTTAAGTCAATTGTATTGCTAAGGCCATATGACAGATTTTCCATATTGTTTTTGCTATAGGAAAGTCTTTTTTATTATCTAGGCTATAGGACAGCCATATTTATTGCTTGTGTTATAGTACAGCCATATGTGTGTTGTCTATGTTGTAGGACAATGATTTGTACCGTTTAGGCTATGGACAGTGATATGTACCGTTTAGGCTATAGGACAATGATTTGTACTGTTTAGGCTATAGAACAGTGATTTGTACTGTTTAGGCTATAGGACAGTGATATGTACCGTTTAGGCTATAGGACAATGATTTGTACTGTTTAGGCTATAGGACAGTGATTTGTACTGTTTAGGCTATAGAACAGTGATTTGTACTGTTTAGGCTATAGGACAGTGATATGTACCGTTTAGGCTATAGGACAATGATTTGTACTGTTTAGGCTATAGAACAGTGATTTGTACTGTTTAGGCTACAGGACAATGTAGGCTATAGGACAGTGATTTGTACTGTTTAGGCTATAGGACAATGATTTGTAATGTTTAGGCTATAGGACAATGTAGGCTATAGGACAGTGATTTGTACTGTTTAGGCTATAGGACAGTGATATGTACTGTTTAGGATAGAGGACAATGATTTGTACTGTTTAGGCTATAGGACAATGTAGGCTATAGGACAGTGATATGTACTGTTTAGGCTATAGGACAGTGATTTGTACTGTTTAGGCTATAGAACAGTGATATGTACTGTTTAGGATAGAGGACAATGATTTGTACTGTTTAGGGTATAGGACAATGATTTGTACTGTTTAGGCTATAGGACAATGATTTGTACTGTTTAGGATATAGGACAGTGATTTGTACTGTTTAGGCTATAGGACAGTGATTTGTACTGTTTAGGCTATAGGACAATGTAGGCTATAAGACAGTGATTTGTACTGTTTAGGCTATAGGACAGTGATTTGTACTGTTTAGGCTATAGGACAATGATTTGTACTGTTTAGTATAGGACAGTGATTTGTAGTTTAGCAATAGGACAATGATTTGTACTGTTTAGGCTATAGGACAGTGATTTGTACTGTTTAGGCTATAGGACAGTGATTTGTACTGTTTAGGCAATAGGACAGTGATTTGTACTGTTTAGGCTATAGGACAATGTAGGCTATAAGACAGTGATTTGTACTGTTTAGGCTATAGGACAGTGATTTGTACTGTTTAGGCTATAGGACAGTGATTTGTACTGTTTAGGCTATAGGACAGTGATTTGTACTGTTTAGGCAATAGGACAGTGATTTGTACTGTTTAGGCTATAGGACAGTGATTTGTACTGTTTAGGCAATAGGACAGTGATTTGTACTGTTTAGGCTATAGGACAATGTAGGCTATAAGACAGTGATTTGTACTGTTTAGGCTATAGGACAATGTAGGCTATAAGACAGTGATTTGTACTGTTTAGGCTATAGGACAGTGATTTGTACTGTTTAGGCTATAGGACAGTGATTTGTACTGTTTAGGCTATAGGACAGTGATATGTACTGTTTAGGATATAGGACAATGATTTGTACTGTTTAGGATATAGGACAATGATTTGTACTGTTTAGGCTATAGGACAGTGATTTGTACTGTTTAGGCTATAGGACAGTGATTTGTACTGTTTAGGCTATAGGACAATGATTTGTACTGTTTAGGCTATAGGACAGTGATATGTACTGTTTAGGCTATAGAACAGTGATTTGTACTGTTTAGGCTATAGGACAATGATTTGTACTGTTTAGGCTATAGGACAGTGATTTGTACTGTTTAGGCTATAGGACAGTGATTTGTACTGTTTAGGCAATAGGACAGTGATTTGTACTGTTTAGGCTATAGGACAATGTAGGCTATAGGACAGTGATTTGTACTGTTTAGGCTATAGGACAGTGATTTGTACTGTTTAGGCTATAGGACAGTGATTTGTACTGTTTAGGCTATAGGACAGTGATTTGTACTGTTTAGGATATAGGACAGTGATTTGTACTGTTTAGGCTATAGGACAGTGATATGTACTGTTTAGGATAGAGGACAATGATTTGTACTGTTTAGGCTATAGGACAATGTAGGCTATAGGACAGTGATTTGTACTGTTTAGGCTATAGGACAATGTAGGCTATAGAACAGTGATTTGTACTGTTTAGGCTATAGGACAGTGATTTGTACTGTTTAGGCTATAGAACAGTGATTTGTACTGTTTAGGCTATAGGACAGTGATTTGTACTGTTTAGGCTATAGAACAGTGATTTGTACTGTTTAGGCAATAGGACAGTGATTTGTACTGTTTAGGCTATAGGACAATGTAGGCTATAGGACAGTGATTTGTACTGTTTAGGATATAGGACAATGATTTGTACTGTTTAGGATATAGAACAGTGATTTGTACTGTTTAGGCTATAGGACAATGATTTGTACTGTTTAGGCTATAGGACAATGATTTGTACTGTTTAGGATATAGAACAGTGATTTGTACTGTTTAGGCTATAGGACAATGTAGGCTATAGGACAATGATTTGTACTGTTTAGGCTATAGGACAATGATTTGTACTGTTTAGGATATAGGACAATGATTTGTACTGTTTAGGATATAGGACAATGTAGGCTATAGGACAGTGATTTGTACTGTTTAGGCTATAGGACAGTGATTTGTACTGTTTAGGCTATAGGACAATGATTTGTACTGTTTAGGCTATAGGACAATGATTTGTACTGTTTAGGCTATAGGACAGTGATTTGTACTGTTTAGGCTATAGGACAATGATTTGTACTGTTTAGGCTATAGGACAATGATTTGTACTGTTTAGGCTATAGGACAATGTAGGCTATAGGACAGTGATTTGTACTGTTCAGGCTATAGGACAATGATTTGTACTGTTTAGGCTATAGAACAGACATCTATATATGTTTTGTCTGTCCTTTAGTTAGATATTGTTATTTTTTTGACTTTTCTAAAGTTTTATGTAAAGATCCCTTGTGTCCTTAGATGTCATATTGGAAGTAAAACTAAACCTGAAAAAGAAACATTATTTGATAAGAAAGGCTCCAAAATATATTGTTCTTGTGTATAATTGTTACGAAATGTGAACCAGTTGTTAAGAGCAGTTTCAGATCTTCTTTTTCACATCCATTTACACATGGCATTTCACTGTCTCTCGCATCACTCATTAAGTTTTCTACCTAGCTCACTTAGCTCCTAAGGGAATGCGTTATCTTTTTGCAACAGGCTTGAAATCAAGTCCAAATGCTAACTAGCTAGTTTTGTCATTTGTGTCTGAGAATGGAGAAGACACTGTGATAGTGAGGCCAGCAGTCCTTGACAATGTGCTCCAGAAATGAAATAAAACTTAGTGAGGCATACCATGTGGTAGAGTTAAGGAGTGCAGGCAGAATCGAAGAGACTTCAATCAGTATCTCAACTCCTTCAAATCAATAGCGGTGTATCCCCATGAGTTTTACACACTAGAGTGTAGTAATGTGATGTTTTATAATAATGAACAGCTATGTATATTTTACTGTTAGTTACATATGTTTACTCCCATTGTCATTTGATCAGTTATCAATATGTTATTGATGATTATAAACACAAATGTTTTAATGAGTTGACACTAATGTACTTCATGTATCCAAGGTTGCAGATTGTGGTAATGATAAGGTTGTGCTCTGTTCCATCTCATCCAGAGGAAATAAGTCTTATAAAGAAAAGGAAATCTTTCATATCTTTTTAACAAACCCATACCTGAAAATTTACAGGTAATATATAGGATTGTATACCTGTATAAGGAAGCACACCTGGATTATACAGGTAATATATAGGTATGTATACCTGTATAAGGGAACACACCTGGATTGTACAGGTAATATATAGGAATGTATACCTGTATAAGGGGACACACCTGGATTGTACAGGTAATATATAGGTATGTATACCTGTATAAGGGAACACACCTGGATTGTACAGGTAATATATAGGTATGTATATCTGTATAAGGGAACACACCTGGATTGTACAGGTAATAGATAGGTATGTATACCTGTATAAGGGAACACACCTGGATTGTACAGGTAATATATAGGTATGTATACCTGTATAAGGGAACATACCTGGATTGTACAGGTAATAGATAGGTATGTATACCTGTATAAGGGAACATACCTGGATTTTATTAGTTAAAAGGAACATACCTAATGCATACAAGTAATGTGGTAGTGTATGCTTTGCTATGAATGGAATAAGTTATCTGATGTAAATATGTACTTTACAACGAGATCTGTTTATATCAAACTTTAATAAACCACCCATAATGATTAGTTTACTAGTAGGAAACATGTTAGTACAACTTGGCCAGTAGAATTTACCTGCTTACATCAGGTATGATGAGTATTGATCCAAACAGACACTTGATGTGACCTTGAAATCTGATATTTTGGATGACTAGTGTTATTTACAGATATTCCTTTATTACAGCAAGCTTATTAGAGATTATAGTCTATTGTTACATATATGTACCGTGTCAGCCATTAGTTTGTATTGTTGTGTAAATAAATAAAAGTATAAACTAAATGTACGAATGTGAGGTAGTGATTTCACAATGGAAAAATCAATGTTATTCACATTAAAATTTTAAAAATTAAAAAAAAAATTTTAACACTATTTCCTTTTTTTTTCGTTTTGGAGACACTGACTAAATGAAGTACATTTACAATAATATTAGGTAACTACACTATAAAGTTACTATTTGTGTACTGTTTCCACACTGTTTGGAGTACATAGTTTGGTACAAAGTAGCTACACTAGGGGGGACAGTCAATCTGTGAGACTGACTGTATACCTAGTTATCTCTATAGACAGTCAATCTCTGAGGCTGACTATATACCCAGTTATCTCTATAGACAGTCCATCTCTGAGGCTGACTGTACCCAGTTATCTCTATAGACAGTCAATCTGTGAGGCTGACTATATACCCAGTTATCTCTATAGACAGTCAATCTGTGAGACTGACTGTATCCCCAGTTATCTCTATAGACAGTCCATCTCTGAGGCTGACTGTACCCAGTTATCTCTATAGACAGTCAATCTGTGAGGCTGATTATATACCCAGTTATCTCTATAGACAGTCAATCTCTGAGGTAGATGGTATTGTATTACCTTTTTCATAAAGAGATAATTTAGGTAAATGTCACCTGTTTGTATAAATATAAACATGAATTTGTGACTGGATTCTTTTGACTTTAATTGTTAAATGTAAAATGATGTGAATTCTGCATTATAGACAACACAAGAACTGTTTCTTACAGATATGCAGCAAATTGTGTAGTGAATGTTTAATGCTGAATCAATGTGAAGGTTGTCTTTGCAGATTCTATTCTTTTTAATTTGCAGCTTTCAAATTTATTATGTTTTTTTTGTTGTTGTTTATTTTTTTTTGTTAAATCTTTAAATCTAACAACTGAAGCTGCTCATTATATTGATGAGACCTGTCCTAGAAAATGATTCCAACATCTCACGATCTACACAAGTCTGCGGTGTGGTTCTGACATTGGAAATATTGGAAATAGGAATTAAATAGCTAAGGATTTAAATATCGTTTCTAAACTCACTTTAACTTAAAGATCATTAAGATAATTGATTAAAGCTAAGCAATCCACCCATATGTATTTAGAATGGTATTGACATCATTATAGAACTGAAACATAATGAAAGATTTACTTTGAGAGAAAATATTGCTTTAGATTTTAATTTCATAATTTTTTTACCAATACAAAATAATTGCAATTTTTCACATTCATATAAAAAAAACTCAATTTTATACACCGATGGAATTAACCTTGTGACCTATTGCGAATTTCTTTTTGTCCTTGTGCCATTTGTTAATATCTGATTATAGAGCTGTGGCAGATCTAATCTTCCTGACTTGTAAAATCCCTTTCTATATTTGTATTATGTTACTTTGTTTATAGGTTGATGTCACTACTACAAAAATCAAATCTTCATAGAACTCAGGCCTCAGGTACTCAGAAATTAGAGTTGACAATGGATTAGTGGAAAATTTTAATTACTGCCACTGAACAAACAAGAGTATCAATTACAGAATAAACACACAAATTGTATCAATCTGACCTGTCTCAACAAACCTCTACAGCTGTGAAATTATAAAGAGCGTTTACAATTTTGTTTAATTCGTGTTTAATATTGTTTACTAACCACTGGTTTTCTCACACAAGTCTTTGAACAACTGTCGCCAGGTATCCACTATGTCCTTTGAGCCTTTTACTAATGAGCTTTTTTTAGTCAAGTAGTGTTTTTAGCTCACATGACACAAAGTGTTGGAGCTGGGTAGGTGGTAGTGTTGTGGTGGGGATGGGTAGGTGGTACAGTTGTGGTGGGGATGGGTAGGTGGTAGTGTTGTGGTGGGGATGGGTAAGTGGTACTGATGTGGTGGGGATGGGTAGGTGGTAGTGTTGTGGTGAAGATGGGTAGGTGGTACTGTTGTGGTGGGGATGGGTAGGTGGTACAGTTGTGGTGGGGATGGGTAGGTGGTACTGTTGTGGTGGGGATGGGTAGGTGGTAGTGATGTGGTGGGGATGGGTAGGTGGTACTGTTGTGGTGGGGATGGGTAGGTGGTACTGTTGTGGTGGGGATGGGTAGGTGGTACTGTTGTGGTGGGGATGGGTAGGTGGTACTGTTGTGGTGGGGATGGGTAGGTGGTACTGTTGTGGTGGGGATGGGTAGGTGGTACTGTTGTGGTGAAGATGGGTAGGTGGTAGTGTTGTGGTGGGGATGGGTAGGTGGTAGTGTTGTGGTGTTGATGGGTAGGTGGTACTGTTGTGGTGGGGATGGGTAGGTGGTAGTGTTGTGGTGAAGATGGGTAGGTGGTACTGTTGTGGTGGGGATGGGTAGGTGGTACAGTTGTGGTGGGGATGGGTAGGTGGTAGTGTTGTGGTGGGGATGGGTAAGTGGTACTGATGTGGTGGGGATGGGTAGGTGGTAGTGTTGTGGTGAAGATGGGTAGGTGGTACTGTTGTGGTGGGGATGGGTAGGTGGTACTGTTGTGGTGGGGATGGGTAGGTGGTACTGTTGTGGTTGGGATGGGTAGGTGGTACTGTTGTGGTGAAAATGGATAGGTGGTAGTGTTGTGGTGAAGATGGGTAGGTGGTACTGTTGTGGTGGGGATGGGTAGGTGGTACTGTTGTGGTGGGGATGGGTAGGTGGTACTGTTGTGGTGGGGAGGGGTAGGAGGTACTGTTGTGGTGAAGATGGGTAGGTGGTACTGTTGTGGTTGGGATGGGTAGGTGGTACTGTTGTGGTGAAGATGGGTAGGTGGTTCTATTGTGGTGGGGATTGGTAGGTGGTACTGTTGTGGTGGGGAGGGGTAGGTGGTACTGTTGTGGTGGGGATGGGTAGGTGGTACTGTTGTGGTGAAGATGGGTAGGTGGTACTGTTGTGGTGAAGATGGGTAGGTGGTACTGTTGTGGTGAAGATGGGTAGGTGGTACTGTTATGGTGAAGATGGGTAGTGTTGTGGTGAAGATGGGTAGGTGGTACTGTTGTGGTGGGGATGGGTAGGTGGTACTGTTGTGGTGTGGATGGGTAGGTGGTACTGTTGTGGTGGGGATGGGTAGGTGGTACTGTTGTGGTGTGGATGGGTAGGTGGTACTGTTGTGGTGAAGATGGGTAGGTGGTACTGTTGTGGTGTGGATGGGTAGGTGGTACTGTTGTGGTGTGGATGGGTAGGTGGTACAGTTGTGGTGGGGATGGGTAGGTGGTACTGTTGTGGTGGGGATGGGTAGGTGGTACTGTTATGGTGAAGATGGGTGAGGTATACTTTAGTAATTGGGAGGAATGGGTTGTCATGGAAATGGATGGGTCGCATTGTGATTTTTGCAAAAATCATGACTTCTCTAATGATTTAATCCGAGACTTGAATCTTAACGATCCTTCAACCTCCTGTATCTCCATTATCATGATGAAGGCCAAACATCTTGTCACCCTAATTTTACAAATAGATGGTTGGTTAACAAACTCCAAATTTCCTACAAACTTGGTAATCCTAATAAAAGACATGTTTTATTGAGAACCCCTGATAACTAGGCCATTTTGTCCCAGCAGATTCCACTAGTGAGCAGCACTCCCTTAATGGCTCGGGGTTGTCTTCATAAAAGAACACATTATCAATGGCACAATAATGTTTGAACAAGTAAATAGCTAGACTGGAAGAAATGCATCACAATGAAGACAAAGTAATGTTGATCAGTGGTGGTTCTACAACAGTTTCTAGTCTTAGCGTGTAATAAATGCCTTTGCAATGGCACAACTATTGGGTATATAATTAACTTGATGTGTCTCCGTGTGTACAGTGGCAAACTATGTGTCTCAAACTGAACAGAGGTATACTTGTGTGTTTCACTGTATGTACAGATAAATCTGTGTGTCACACAGTGTGAAGTGGTGTGTTTCACTGTATGTACAGGTAAATCTGTGTGTCACACAGTGTGAAGTGGTGTGTTTCACTGTATGTACAGGTAAATCTGTGTGTCACACAGTGTGAAGTGGTGTGTTTCACTGTATGTACAGATAAATCTGTGTGTCACACAGTGTGAAGTGGTGTGTTTCACTGTATGTACAGGTAAATCTGTGTGTCACACAGTGTGCAGTGGTGTGTTTCACTGTATGTACAGGTAAATCTGTATGTCACACAGTGTGTAGTGGTGTTTCACTGCATGTACAGGTAAATCTGTGTGTCAAACAGTGTGTAATGGTGTGTTTCACTGTATGTAGAGGTAAATCTGTGTGTCACATAGTGTGTAGTGTGTTTCACTGTATGTACAGGTAAATCTGTGTGTCACACAGTGTGTAGTGGTGTGGTCCACTGTATGTACAGGTAAATCTGTGTGTCACACAGTGTGCAGTGGTGTGGTCCACTGTATGTACAGGTAAATCTGTGTGTCAAACAGTGTGTAATGGTGTGTTTCACTGTATGTAGAGGTAAATCTGTGTGTCACATAGTGTGTAGTGTGTTTCACTGTATGTACAGGTAAATCTGTGTGTCACACAGTGTGTAGTGGTGTGGTCCACTGTATGTACAGGTAAATCTGTGTGTCACACAGTGTGCAGTGGTGTGTTTCACTGTATTACAGGTAAATCTGTATGTCACACAGTGTGTAGTTGTGTTTCACTGTATGTACAGGTAAATCTGTGTGTCACACAGTGTGTAGTGGTGTGTTTCACTGTATGTACAGGTAAATCTGTGTGTCACATAGTGTGTAGTGGTGTGTTTCACTGTATGTACAGGTAAATCTGTGTGTCACACAATGTGTAGTGGTATTTCTACTTGTTTGCAGTGCACAGAGGAATCCCTGGTACACTGTGTGTAGAGAAAAACTTGTGTGAGAAGTAATATTGTGTCTCTCATAGAGGTATACCTATTTATCTTACTGTGAGCTGAGATATGTCAGAATGTATGGAGATAAAGTTGCCTGTGTACAGAGGTAGACAGTGTGACCAACTTTGTATAGGGACAACCCCTGTCTGTCAAAGTGTATGGAGATAAACTGGCATGTGTACAGAGGAAACATTGAATGTTCAATTGTGTAGAGGTAACCTTGTATATATCACAGTGTTAGTCTGATAATACCAAGCCTGTTTAATATCACAGTGTTAGTCTGATAATATCAAGTATGTTTAATATCACAGTGTTAGTCTGATAATATCAAGTGTGTTTAGTATTACAGTGTAAGTCTGATAATATCAAGCATGTTTAATATCACAGTGTTAGTCTGATAATATCAAGTATGTTTAATATCACAGTGTAAGTCTGATAATATCAAGTACGTTTAATATCACAGTGTAAGTCTGATAATATCAAGTATGTTTAGTATCACAGTGTAAGTCTGATAATATCAAGCATGTTTAATATCACAGTGCTAGTCTGATAATATCAAGTATGTTTAATATCACAGTGTAAGTCTGATAATATCAAGTATGTTTAGTATCACAGTGTAAGTCTGATAATATCAAGTATGTTTAGTATCACAGTGCTAGTCTGATAATATCAAGTACGTTTAATATCACAGTGTAAGTCTGATAATATCAAGTGTGTTTAGTATCACAGTGTAAGTCTGATAATACTAAACATTGTAATGTCAAAGACATGACATTATCCTGATAATTCCTGGTTTAGTTCATAAGGTTAACCTGTTAATAAAAATTTTGATATCACATTATCGCCATGTAAGGATGAAGTTTATCTAGTGTAAATCTTTGATTCTGAAAATCACAATATCTTACAACTCCAGCAATTTTCTCTCCTGCATGCTATTTTGTCTTCTGTTCTCTATTGAGAGAAAAACTTGTGTGATGCAAATCTGCTGTTCAAAATTTTGAAATGGCTTGCAGAAAAAATTGAGATTGATTAAATTTTGTTCTTTGAAACTCGGCAGGGGACTAACACAAAGGGAAGTGAATGTGTGTCCAGGACAGCAGGAAATGCAGTAAAAAAACATTCAGTTGTAGCTAACATCGAGAGAATTGTCCAACGTACACAGACTTTACAAGTATGGGTACAAATGTCCCTGTATGTACCTGTCTAACGTACACAGACTTTACAAGTATGGGTACAAATGTCCCTGTATGTACCTGTCTAACGTACACAGACTTTACAAGTATGGGTACAAATGTCCCTGTATGTACCTGTCTAACGTACACAGACTTTACAAGTATGGGTACAAATGTCCCTGTATGTACCTGTCTAACGTACACAGACTTTACAAGTATGGGTACAAATGTCCCTGTATGTACCTGTCTAACGTACACAGACTTTACAAGTATGGGTACAAATGTCCCTGTATGTACCTGTCTAACGTACACAGACTTTACAAGTATGGGTACAAATGTCCCTGTATGTACCTGTCTAACGTACACAGACTTTACAAGTATGGGTACAAATGTCCCTGTATGTACCTGTCTAACGTACACAGACTTTACAAGTATGGGTACAAATGTCCCTGTATGTACCTGTCTAACGTACACAGACTTTACAAGTATGGGTACAAATGTCCCTGTATGTACCTGTCTAACGTACACAGACTTTACAAGTATGGGTACAAATGTCCCTGTATGTACCTGTCTAACGTACACAGACTTTACAAGTATGGGTACAAATGTCCCTGTATGTACCTGTCTAACGTACACAGACTTTACAAGTATGGGTACAAATGTCCCTGTATGTACCTGTCTAACGTACACAGACTTTACAAGTATGGGTACAAATGTCCCTGTATGTACCTGTCTAACGTACACAGACTTTACAAGTATGGGTACAAATGTCCCTGTATGTACCTGTCTAACGTACACAGACTTTACAAGTATGGGTACAAATGTCCCTGTATGTACCTGTCTAACGTACACAGACTTTACAAGTATGGGTACAAATGTCCCTGTATGTACCTGTCTAACGTACACAGACTTTACAAGTATGGGTACAAATGTCCCTGTATGTACCTGTCTAACGTACACAGACTTTACAAGTATGGGTACAAATGTCCCTGTATGTACCTGTCTAACGTACACAGACTTTACAAGTATGGGTACAAATGTCCCTGTATGTACCTGTCTAACGTACACAGACTTTACAAGTATGGGTACAAATGTCCCTGTATGTACCTGTCTAACGTACACAGACTTTACAAGTATGGGTACAAATGTCCCTGTATGTACCTGTTATAGACCATAAAACATTATCCTTTGGCAGGTTTATATTGTATGGTTTCATTAGAATTCCAATTTGTGAGATAAAAAATAACCAAGCTTCATAATGGAATTTCCTCAAGTGTTGTTTGTAGTATCATAAACACTGTGGTCTGTACAGACACCGTCCAGTCAGTGTTGTTTGTAGCATCATAAACACTGTGGTCTGTACAGACACCGTCCAGTCAGTGTTGTTTGTAGCATCATAAACACTGTGGTCTGTACAGACACCGTCCAGTCAGTGTTGTTTGTAGCATCATAAACACTGTGGTCTGTACAGACACAGTCCAGGTAGTGTTGTTTGTAGCATCATAAACACTGGTCTGTACAGACACCATCCAGTCAGTGTTGTTTGTAGCATCATAAACACTGGTCTGTACAGACAAAGTCCAGTCAGTGTTGTTTGTAGCATCATAAACACTGTGGTCTGTACAGACACAGTCCAGGTAGTGTTGTTTGTAGCATCATAAACACTGGTCTGTACAGACACAGTCCAGTCAGTGTTGTCTGTAGCATTGTAAACACTGTGGTCTGTACAGACACCATCCAGTCAGTGTTGTTTGTAGCATCATTTACACTGTGGTCTGTACAGACACAGTCCAGTCAGTGTTGTCTGTAGCATTGTAAACACTGTGGTCTGTACAGACAAAGTCCAGTCAGTGTTGTTTGTAGCATCATAAACACTGTGGTCTGTACAGACACCGTCCAGTCAGTGTTGTCTGTAGCATCATAAACACTGGTCTGTACAGACACAGTCCAGTCAGTGTTGTTTGTAGCATTATTAACACTGTGGTCTGTACAGACAAAGTCCAGTCAGTGTTGTCTGTAGCATCATAAACACTGGTCTGTACAGACACCATCCAGTCAGTGTTGTTTGTAGCATCATTTACACTGTGGTCTGTACAGACAAAGTCCAGTCAGTGTTGTTTGTAGCATCATAAACACTGTGGTCTGTACAGACACCGTCCAGCCAGTCAGTGTTGTCTAGCATTGGAAACACTGTGGTCTGTACAGACACAGTCCAGTCAGTGTTGTTTGTAGCACCATAAACACTGGTCTTTACAGACACAGTCCAGTCAGTGTTGTTTGTAGCATCATAAACACTTTGGTCTGTACAGACACCGTCCAGTCAGTGTTGTCTGTAGCATTGTAAACACTGTGGTCTGTACAGACAAAGTCCAGTCAGTGTTGTTTGTAGCATCATAAACACTGTGGTCTGTACAGACACCGTCCAATCAGTGTTGTTTGTAGCATCATAAACACTGTGGTCTGTACAGACACCGTCCAATCAGTGTTGTTTGTAGCATCATAAACACTGTGGTCTGTACAGACACCGTCCAGTAAGTGTTGTTTGTAGCATCATAAACACTGTGGTCTGTACAGACAAAGTCCAGTCAGTGTTGTTTGTAGCATCATAAACACTGTGGTATGTACAAATGTCCCTGTATGTACAAATGTTCCTGTATGTACACCGTCCAGTCAGTGTTGTCTGTAGCATCATAAACACTGGTCTGTACAGACACAGTCCAGTCAGTGTTGTTTGTAGCATCATAAACACTGTGGTCTGTACAGACACCGTCCAGTCAGTGTTGTCTGTAGCATCATAAACACTGGTCTGTACAGACACAGTCCAGTCAGTGTTGTTTGTAGCATCATAAACACTGTGGTCTGTACAGACACCGTCCAGTCAGTGTTGTCTGTAGCATCATAAACACTGTGGTCTGTACAGACACCGTCCAGTCAGTGTTGTTTGTAGCATCATAAACACTGTGGTCTGTACAGACACCGTCCAGTCAGTGTTGTTTGTAGCATCATAAACACTGGTCTGTACAGACACCGTCCAGTCAGTGTTGTCTGTAGCATCATAAACACTGTGGTCTGTACAGACACCGTCCAGTCAGTGTTGTTTGTAGCATCATTAACACTGTGATCTGTACAGACACAGTCCAGTCAGTGTTGTTATATTAACAACACAAAAGCTTAGTATATTGACATAGCGTGGGAAACACACAGCCGCAAAAATAGCAATCCTTGTGTTCTGGATTGTTGTTTACCTGTAATGTATTACTGTGTATTTTTCAGAAATCTGTTGAAATATTAGAACATTTTCAGCCTTATTATAGATATGAAGGTTAGGATGTTTGACTATAAATGACATCTATTACATCCTAATTTTCTTTTTCACAGATTACTGATACCTGTTTAGAAACACATCATGTCCATTTTCATTGTCAGGTGTTAAGGACGGTTGTGTCATTGTTTATGTTGTCTGATGTTTACCTGAGTATTGATCAGTTGTCAGGTATTACATGTTAATTGTATCAGTGCCACTAGCTGTCAAGCCTGGCAGTTAACAATTTCATATTGAATTTGTGTAATAACCTGAATTGATTACAGGTAAAACACACACAACATTGGTTTGTCTCACCTTTTTCTGTGTGTGATTACCTGAGTTGTGACAGGTAAAACACACACAACATTGGTTTGTCTCACCTTTTCCGTGTGTGATTACCTGAGTTGTGACAGGTAAAACACACACAACATTGGTTTGTCTCACCTTTTCCGTGTGTGAATACCTGAGTTGTGACAGGTAAAACACACACAACATTGGTTTGTCTCACCTTTTCTGTATGTGAATACCTGAGTTGTGACAGGTAAAACACACACAACATTCGTTTGTCTCACCTGGTCTATTTACCAAGATAACCATTCACATCATTATACACTATATGATTACCTAGTTAAACCTAGATTTCAATGTAACTCACTACTGTTTACTTAACCTATGAGATAATCCCAGATTTCAGTATACTAAAGCAGAATTTATCTAGGTTTAATATTATACCATTAATTATGTATGTTACAGAACTGTAACACAATCACCTTGTTTAATATTACACCATCAGTTATGTATATTACAGAACTGTAACACAATCACATTGTTTAATATTATACCACTAATTATGTATGTTACAGAATTGTAACACGATCACATTGTTTAATATTATACCATTAATTATGTATGTTACAGAATTATTACACGATCACATTTTGTAATATTATACCATTAATTATGTATGTTACAGAATTATTACACAATGACATTGTTTAATATTATACCACTAATTATGTATGTTACAGAATTATTACACGATCACATTGTTTAATATTATACCACTAATTATGTATGTTACAGAATTATTACACGATCACATTGTGTAATATTATACCACTAATTATGTATGTTACAGAATTATTACACAATCACCTTTTATTAATATTCCATTGTTTATTATGTATTTTACAGTACTGTTTCACCATTACATACAAGAGTGAGGGCCAGCGACAGTATGACCTGCGCACAGACACAGAGTCTGAATGTAATGCATGGATTGACCACATCAAACGAGCACCGTGAGTAGAAGGGATAGGTCTGCACTGCAATAATATCTGGTAATCTTCGAATCATTGTCAAATTGAAGAAACCTGTATACAGTATATAATTAATGATGTCATCAATTTCAAATTGAATTATCTGTCAAAGTCCAATATTAAAAAAAAAGTCCTCAGCAAAGATTTAAACATCTAAAGCAAAACCTGTTTTTTTTTTTTCAAAATCTGACATTATCTGAACAAGATTTTGAAACCACACCTTACAAAAACAATCTTAACCTGACCTATGAAAGACTACTTAAACTTGACCTTACAAAAGCCTACCATATTCTGACCTTACAAAAAATACCTAAATCTGCCCTTATCAAAAACTACCAAAACCTAACATTACAAAAACTACCTTAACTTGACCTTAAAAAACAACTCAATCCAAACCTTATCAAAGCCTACTAAAACCTGACCTATTAAAAACCTAAACCTGAACTTACCAAAATCTATTTAAACTTGACCTTATACCTAAGGTCATAAAACTACCTGTACCTGTGACCTTTCCTGTTATATTATAGACAGTATTGTGTCCCTGTTATATTATAGACAGTATTGTGTCCCTGTTATATTATAGACAGTATTGTGTCCCTGTTATATTATAGACAGTATTGTGTCCCTGTTATATTATAGACAGTATTGTGTCCCTGTTATATTATAGACAGTATGGTGTCCTTTCCTGTTATATTATAGACAGTATTGTGTCCCTGTTATATTATAGACAGTATTGTGTCCCTGTTATATTATAGACAGTATTGTGACCACTTGTTATATTATAGACAGTATTGTGTCCCTGTTATACTATAGACAGTATTGTGTCCTTTCCTGTTATATTATAGACAGTATGGTGTCCTTTCCTGTTCACTTCAAAATTGAGATATTACTCAGTATATATCTGTTGAAAAGATTTACCCAAGTTCAGACATATAGTAGAATATTTTAGGAGTCAATGTTTTAAGGATAAGATGGTAAAGTGAGATCATATGTATGAGTATGGCTGACGATATGCAAAGACTAGAATTGGACCAATCAGCATCCTCACATATACCATGCATACATATTCCCTCTGGGGAAACATCTGCCAAAACAACGTTCCAAAAGATACATCAGTTTTGTTGGTAATTTGTGATAGAGAGGCTGTTCTAAGGCTGATTGACTAACTCAGCATTGACACTACTTATCTAGCCAGTCCTTGGGGAGTCAGAGAACAAGAGCTGTGTTAGGGGCCACTTGGTTTGGATCTGAATCTTTGTATTAATTTACACTGATGTCAATATGATTTGTTTGGTCTCCCTTTCCTGTAATCTCTGGAGATGGATACTGGCTGCCATGCACGTTTTTTTCCCCTTTTTTATCAACATTAGATGATGTTAATATTGAAGTGATTTGCTTCTACAGCCATTTTACGCTGGGTCTGTGGTTGGTGTGTGATGCTTACACAATGGCCTTTCATCAGGCCCTACAAAATGTTATTAATGTTGGGCTCCACCGAAAGCTACTGCAGGTAACACAATATCACTGGCTGTCTATTCTATTTCACACTTGTTAAATCCTATCAGTCAGAATCCACTCTACCACAATGGCTAGCAGTGGCAAATACTCTGTCCACAACTCACATACAATCAAGAATCCTTTAAAACACACAAAGTCAACTCTCTAAAAAAATGTGATTATCAAGAGTGTGAAATTTTAAGACATGGATTAATAACTGGTAGAAGTGAAAGTGGTCAGTAAGAAGGAAATCACATGAGAGTCAGCATTCATATGATGTTTTATGAAGGCCAGTTGATATTATAAAAATGGAATTACTCTTAAATCTTGTTGTTTTGTGTATAAAAAATAGAACCTTCTAATGATGATCTGTATTTGTGGAAACAATAGCACTTTGTTTCAACCTTTTTTCAATGGTCCTTATCTGTATAACCAATAAAACCTTGTTACAGTGGTCCTTATCTGTATAACCAATAAAACCTTGTTACAGTGAATCTTGTCTGCATACCCAATAAAACAATGTTCAAATGACCCTTATATGAGTAAACAAATAAAAATTTAGAGCAATGATCCTTATTTGTTTAAACAATAAAACTTTGTTACAATAGTCCTTATCTGTATAAACAGTAACACCTTGTTACAGTGGTCGTTATCTGTATAAACAATAAAACTTTGTTACAATGGTCCTTATCTGTATGAGCAGTAACAACTTGTTATAATGGTCCTTATCTGTATAAACAATAACACCTTGTTACAATGGTCTATATCTGTATAAACAGTAACATCTTGTTACAATGGTCCTTATCTGTATAGACAGTAACATCTTGTTACAATGGTCCTTATCTGTATAGACAGTAACATCTTGTTACAATGGTCTGTATCTGTATAAACAGTAACATCTTCTTACAATGGTCTGTATCTATTTAAACAGTAGCATCTTGTTACAATGGTCCTTATCTGTATAGACAGTAACATCTTGTTACAATGGTCTTTATCTGTATAACGTAACATCTTCTTACAATGGTCCTTTTCTGTCTCAACAGTAACATCTTGTTACAATGGTCCTTATCTGTATAGACAATAAAACTTTAATTCAATAGTCCTTATCTGTATAGACAGTAACATCTTGTTACCATGGTCCTTATCTGTATAAACAATAAAACTTTGTCACAATAGTCCTTATCTGTATGAGCAGTAACAACTTGTTATAATGGTCCTTTTCTGTATAAACAATAAAACTTTGTTACAATGGTCCTTATCTGTATAGACAATAAAACTTTAATTCAATAGTCCTTATCTGTATAGACAGTAACATCTTGTTACAATGGTCTGTATCTGTTTAAACAGTAACATCTTGTTACAATGGTCCTTTTCTGTATAGACAGTAACATCTTGTTACAATGGTCTGTATCTGTATAAACAGTAACAGCTTGTTACAATGGTCTATATCTGTTTAAACAGTAACATCTTGTTAAAATGGTCCTTATCTGTATAAACAGTAACATCTTCTTACAATGGTCCTTATCTGTATAAACAATAACACTTTGTAAAATAGTCATTATCTAAAAAAATAGTTTGTTAATAATTACAGGGTCAATTGGATAGATGTATGTAATTGATTTTAGGTACAGTAAGGTAACTGTGTGTTACTGATTTTAGGTACAGTAAGGTAAATGTGTGTTACTTATTTAGGTACAGTAAGGTAAATGTGTGTTACTGATTTTAGGTACAGTAAGGTAAATGTGTGTTACTTATTTAGGTACAGTAAGGTAAATGTGTGTTACTTATTTAGGTACAGTAAGGTAAATGTGTGTTACTGGTTTTAGGTACAGTAAGGTAAATATGTGTTACTTATTTAGGTACAGTAAGGTAAATGTGTGTTACTTATTTAGGTACAGTAAGGTAAATGTGTGTTACTGATTTTAAGTACAGTAAGGTAAATGTGTGTTACTGATTTTAGGTACAGTAAGGTAAATATGTGTTACTTATTTAGGTACAGTAAGGTAAATGTGTGTTACTGATTTTAGGTACAGTAAGGTAAATGTGTGTTACTGATTTAGGTACAGTAAGGTAAATATGTGTTACTGATTTAGGTACAGTAAGGTAAATGTGTATTACTTATTCTAGGAACAGTTAGATAAATGTGTGTTACTTATTCTAGGAACAGTTAGATAAATGTGTGTTACTTATTCTAGTTACAGTTAGATAGCTATGTGTTACTTATTTTAGGTACAGAGAGGTAAGTGTGTGTTACTTATTTTAGGTACAGAGAGGTCAATGTATGTTACTTATTTTAGGTACAGTAAGGTAAATGTTACTGATTTTAGGTACAGTAAGGTGTTGGAACAAAAGGAGGAATTGGAACAGAAGCATCTCCACCTGTTACAGATCTTGGAAAGTGAGAGACAGGCTAAATGGCACTATGTTCAACAGACAGAGGAACTGGCCCAGGATGTTAAGAAACTTCGAGCAGAGGTATTGGTGATCTGTCTTATTTAGCTATCTGCAACAGAATTTATTACGTACCTTTTGGATACCTAGACAAGTATTTTTTTATAAATTTGTAATCGTACTAAATAACCAAATTGTTTCAGTATCTTGTAATACAGGATATATAGTAGTTCAAGGGGGTTGTATATAGTAGTACAAGGGGTTGTACATAGTAGTACAAGGGGGTTGTACATAGTAGTACAAGGGGTTGTATATAGTAGTACAAGGGGCTTGTACATAGTAGAACAAGGCTGAACTGTTTGTCAATACTACCTGATTCTGAACTGTTTGTCAATACTACCTGATTCTGAACTGTTTGTCAATACAACCAGATTCTGAACTGTTTGTCAATACAACCAGATTCTGAACTGTTTGTCAATACTACCTGTTACTGAACTGTTTGTCAATACTACCTGATTCTGAACTGTTTGTCAATACTACCTGATTCTGAACTGTTTGTCAATACTACCAGATTCTGAACTGTTTGTCAATACTACCTGATTTTGAACTGTTTGTCAATACTACCTGATTTTGAACTGTTTGTCAATACTACCTGATTCTGAACTGTTTGTCAATATGACGTGTTTCTGAACTGTTTGTCAATATGACGTGTTTCTAAACTGTTTGTCAATACTTCCTGATTCTGAACTGTTTGTCAATACTACCTGATTATGAACTGTTTGTCAATACTACCTGATTCTGAACTGTTTGTCAATATGACCTGATTCTGAACTGTTTGTCAATACTTCCTGATTCTGAACTGTTTGCCAATACTACCTGATTATGAACTGTTTGTCAATATGACGTGATTCTGAACTGTTTGTCAATACTACCTGATTCTGAACTGTTTGTCAATACTACCTGATTCTGAACTGTTTGTCAATACTACCTGATTCTGAACTGTTTGTCAATATGACGTGTTTCTGAACTGTTTGTCAATACTACCTGATTATGAACTGTTTGTCAATATGACGTGTTTCTGAACTGTTTGTCAATATGACGTGTTTCTGAACTGTTTGTCAATACTACCTGATTCTGAACTGTTTGTCAATATGACGTGTTTCTGAACTGTTTGTCAATATGACGTGTTTCTGAACTGTTTGTCAATACTACCTGATTCTGAACTGTTTGTCAATACTACCTGATTATGAACTGTTTGTCAATACTACCTGATTCTGAACTGTTTGTCAATATGACGTGTTTCTGAACTGTTTGTCAATACTACCTGATTCTGAACTGTTTGTCAATATGACGTGTTTCTGAACTGTTTGTCAATATGACGTGTTTCTGAACTGTTTGTCAATACTACCTGATTCTGAACTGTTTGTCAATACTACCTGATTCTGAACTGTTTGTCAATACTACCTGATTATGAACTGTTTGTCAATACTACCTGATTCTGAACTGTTTGTCAATACTACCTGATTATGAACTGTTTGTCAATATGACATGTTTCTGAACTGTTTGTCAATATGACATGTTTCTGAACTGTTTGTCAATATGACCTGATTCTGAACTGTTTGTCAATACTTCCTGATTCTGAACTGTTTGCCAATACTACCTGATTATGAACTGTTTGTCAATATGACGTGTTTCTGAACTGTTTGTCAATATGACCTGATTCTGAACTGTTTGTCAACACTTCCTGATTCTGAACTGTTTGTCAATACTACCTGATTCTGAACTGTTTGTCAATACTACCTGATTATGAACTGTTTGTCAATGTGACGTGTTTCTGAACTGTTTGTCAATACTACCTGATTATGAACTGTTTGTCAATACTACCTGATTCTGAACTGTTTGTCAATACTACCTGATTCTGAACTGTTTGTCAATATGACGTGTTTCTGAACTGTTTGTCAATACTACCTGATTATGAACTGTTTGTCAATATGATGTGTTTCTGAAATGTTTGTCAATACTTCCTGATTCTGAACTGTTTGTCAATACTTCCTGATTCTGAACTGTTTGTCAATACTACCTGATTCTGAACTGTTTGTCAATATGACGTGATTCTGAACTGTTTGTCAATACTACCTGATTATGAACTGTTTGTCAATATGATGTGTTTCTGAAATGTTTGTCAATACTTCCTGATTCTGAACTGTTTGTCAATACTTCCTGATTCTGAACTGTTTGTCAATACTTCCTGATTCTGAACTGTTTGTCAATACTTCCTGATTCTGAACTGTTTGTCAATACTACCTGATTATGAACTGTTTGTCAATATGATGTGTTTCTGAAATGTTTGTCAATACTTCCTGATTCTGAACTGTTTGTCAATACTTCCTGATTCTGAAATGTTTGTCAATACTACCTGATTATGAACTGTTTCTCAGTACTACCTGATTATGTACTGTTTGTCAATACTACCTGATTCTGAACTGTTTGTCAATACTACCAGATTCTGAACTGTTTGTCAATACTACCTGATTATGAACTGTTTGTCAATATGACGTGTTTCTGAACTGTTTGTCAGTACTACCTGATTCTGAACTGTTTGTCAATACTACCTGATTATGAACTGTTTGTCAATATGACGTGTTTCTGAACTGTTTGTCAATATGACGTGTTTCTGAACTGTTTGTCAATACTACCAGATTCTGAACTGTTTGTCAATACTACCTGATTATGAACTGTTTGTCAATATGACGTGATTCTGAACTGTTTGTCAGTACTACCTGATTATGAACTGTTTGTCAGTACTACCTGATTATGAACTGTTTGTTAATACTACCAGATTATGAACTGTTTGTCAATACTACCAGATTCTGAACTGTTTGTCAATACTACCTGATTCTGAACTGTTTGTCAATACTACCTGATTCTGAACTGTTTGTCAATACTTCCTGATTCTGAACTGTTTGTCAATACTACCTGATTCTGAACTGTTTGTCAATACTACCTGATTATGAACTGTTTGTCAATATGATGTGTTTCTGAACTGTTTGTCAATACTACCTGATTCTGAACTGTTTGTCAATATGACGTGTTTCTGAACTGTTTGTCAATATGACGTGTTTCTGAACTGTTTGTCAATACTACCAGATTCTGAACTGTTTGTCAATACTACCAGATTCTGAACTGTTTGTCAATACTACCTGATTATGAACTGTTTGTCAATATGACGTGATTCTGAACTGTTTGTCAGTACTACCTGATTATGAACTGTTTGTCAGTACTACCTGATTATGAACTGTTTGTCAATACTACCAGATTATGAACTGTTTGTCAATACTACCAGATTCTGAACTGTTTGTCAATACTACCTGATTATGAACTGTTTGTCAATACTACCTGATTATGAACTGTTTGTCAATACTACCTGATTATGAACTGTTTGTCAATATGACGTGATTCTGAACTGTTTGTCAGTACTACCTGATTATGAACTGTTTGTCAATACTACCTGATTCTGAACTGTTTGTCAATACTACCAGATTCTGAACTGTTTGTCAATACTACCAGATTCTGAACTGTTTGTCAATACTACCAGATTCTGAACTGTTTGTCAATACTACCAGATTCTGAACTGTTTGTCAATACTACCAGATTCTGAACTGTTTGTCAATACTACCAGATTCTGAACTGTTTGTCAATACTACCTGATTCTGAACTGTTTGTCAATACTACCAGATTCTGAACTGTTTGTCAATACTACCAGATTCTGAACTGTTTGTAGTCTGCACTGAATTGATGTAAAATCCATATAATCTCTTTTTCTCTTGTGTTCTTTCTATCTTCTCATCTTTTCATCCTTTTGATGAAATGATTTAAACTACCAATTATATGTCTACTATTACATATTTTCATGTTAATAATATAAATATCAGTGTCACATGCAGTATATTGATTATTTGTAATTTTATTTATGGAGAAGAAGAGTTCGTAGGTCACTAGAACTTGTCCCGGTTCCATTTATCTGCTACTGATAATTAAAAATGTTTAAATCAATTAACAGTAATTATGAATGTAGTAACCATAGTCCTTCAGGAAACATCACCTTACCATGTATAGATTTAATGTTATGTAGAACATTCCTGCATACAGGAAACACATGGACACATTAAAGATGGATGTATTTCTGTTAATTGTTTAATAGTAACCATAGAAACAACAGGCAGTAAACATACAATACTAGATGTCAACTACATTAACTGAAGAGCTTTACTAACCAAGATTATTAACAATAAAGACTATTTTTAATTTATAGATTTTATAAAATCTTTTCAAAATTCAATCTTTAGATGTGTTCTTTGATTGCTTGGTTTTCTGTGTAGCACAATACTTTGAATGTAGCTTGCTTGTTTGTAGTGTAATGAGATCAAACGCTGTTGTAATTGTGATGGTGTGACAGGAATGGAGGTCATGGAGTACCATCCAATGGGTGTCATGATTACAGCACCAATTAGCGCCCTATTGCCGTGTGACATGGATCTTTGTGGTGAAATAGCAGCAATAGGCCCCGATCTCTACATCGGATATGCATCTTAATGCTAAAAAATTATTTGTAATTTGAAATGAGACATTTTCTTCAGGATGGCAGTTAGTGTCTTAAATGGAATTAGTGATAAAAAAAATTTGAGCTCAAATTTTAGTTTTGGTTAATCAGCTTCACACCATAAAGCATGGTTGTTTGTCAGATAAGGACTCCGATGTTATGTGTTAGAGTTGGAATGATAATCATATATTTTTGATTGATTTTTACATAATGTTTACAATTTTCATAAAATGTTGTTTACATCAGACGTAATATTATCTGCCACTGGCCTGGATAAGCCTTGCCTTGTTGTCACTGATATTTGTTAAATATTACCTAAAATCAGTTTAGATTTGTTTGTTTCTTCACAGTTGGCAAAATTCAAAAAAGATCGTGTGGCTGGAGACAAGCAGGATGAAGAGACTGATGAGCTGAAGAAAATTAAAAAAGTATGTCAGCTAAATGATACATATGGTATATATTTAAAGACTTGTTCAGCTAAATAATGGCTACACTGGTAGTATCTAAAAATCATAATCAAACAGAAATGATAAAGTAGGTCAGTCACTCAATACACTAGAGTTACAAATAGGCCATCTAAATGATTTATATAATGGTTGAAATACACATTAACTTAATATATCATATATTGAGATTGGCAAAAAACTTGAGTGTTCGACGAGTCTTGACAATGGGAAAAAACTTCATCTTCACTTGAGAACTTCTACACACCTTTCATTAACAATTGATTATATAATGGTAGATAGGAATTTTTGTTTTCTGGGCAATTATTCACCTGTTTGTAAATATACAAAGCTGGAAGAGGAGAAATTTCTGTGCATGCTTCACAAATGTACAAAAAATACTCTCCCAAGATTGGATGGTCCATACCAAAAATTAATGATAACACAGCACTTGTAGCATTTTTAAAGGTTTTTTTTTTTGATGGCTTGATAACATAAAAATGATCCATTCAGAATATCTCCAGACAGTGTTTCCATTTGTCGGTACAAATGTCTTTATAGCAGATGGTTATTAATTCTCAGTGTAAATCATTAGAAGTGCTATCTTAATACTTGACATAATTCTATTATTCTGAGAAAATGGTATTAGTTAAGTTAAAGACAACTATAACCTCACCTGGTTGAAGGGCAATAACTCTTGGTGATGTTACAGAAATGTTGAGTGTCTGGAAGCTATTTCTCTGTATTGAACATTTGAAAATGCTTCAGTGCAGTGGTATTATTTTTCATTGATTCTATCTCATGGTATTTATGCTATAATGTATTATGGTCAGATTTCACTTACACATAGATGTATGTATTTTCAGATATTTTCCAAACATGTAATTCCGTTTTAAATTGGCCTCCGTTAGTGGTCTGTTGTCACTCTATCCATTTTCTGACATCAGATATCTGTTCCTTGTTTGTCCGTAATTTGTTCTGAAACAATTTTCGTTATTGCTTTTACTGTAGAAGTACCAGTTTGTATTGAGGTTCCCCTAGGTCCCTGGCTGTCTCCTTTTGACTTTGAGACTGATCAGAATAATGTAATGTTTGACAGGCAGTCATCTTTGATTTTGACTGTAATGGTTTGTTTCACTATTTCTGCAGTAATATTTGATGAATCATCCTTAGATATCATATGTAGTAAGTCTCGTTGATCCTTTTAATAATTTTAATAATTGTTTGTTATCCCTATTTCTGGAGAAGCACTGCACGGATCTCTCTTAAATTTCATATGCAGGTTTTGTTTGGTCTTTAGATGTGTCAGGACAGATTAGAAATACAACACGGCTGACATCTTGGATTTTGACAGTAATGGTTCATTATCACTGTTTTTGGAGAAGTATTAGATGGATCATTTACAAATTTTACATACAAGTTTCCCATGGTTCCTTCTTGTTCGTAATCTGGTGCTGGTAACAAAAAGGCAAAAAGAGAAGAAAATGGATAACAGGAGGTCATCCAGGATTGAGACAGTACTGTTTGTTATTGCTATATCTTGTAGTACTGTAAGCGTCTTTGTTTACATATATAAGTTTCCATTTCGGTCTTATTTCTCATGATCAGTGTTCTGTACAAATTAAAGGATGGAAGAGAAACGGATGGGAAATGTCAAATTAATGAAGACTTAGTAAATACCATACCATTGTTGGAACGGAGATCCCTCTGGGGTCTCTTGTTAGTCCTTTACTGTAAACTTAAATATTCATCTTCAGTGTCTTATTTAACAGGTACAAAGTTTCTTCAGAGGCTGGTTGTGTCGACGACGCTGGAAACAGATTGTAGAACTCTATATACGATCCCCTCATGCAGAGAGCATGCGCAAACGTAATAGCATCGTGTTCAACATGGTGGAATGTGAGGAGGAATACAACCGGCAGTTGTCTACTCTTGTCACGTGCTTTCTGCGACCCCTTCGAATGGCAGCATCCTCTAAAAAGCCCCCCATTACTCATGATGATGTAAACTCCATTTTTTTAAATAGGTGAATATCATTTGTATTCTTCAATACTCTGCTGACTTGTATTTTGGTTCAGTACCCAACTGTATTAGGGTTATTAATCTGTTAATATGGGGAATGAGATGTCATGGTTCAGGTAGAGTCATATGGATGTCCCCATTCCCTCCATTTATCAGTGTTATTTAAGTTGAATGAGAATTTTTGCTGATAAGAATTTACACTGCAATTTTCTTTCTTTTTCAGTGAAACCTTGTTGTTTTTGCATCAAATATTTTTGAAAGGATTGTGTGCAAGATTAGAAAACTGGCCAACTTTAGTATTAGGTAAGTTCCCATACAATATCCCTGGTTTTCCAATAAAACTTGTGTTTTATATGCTACTCCCTAGCTATGCTATCTCTCTTTATATATTTATAGACATGGTAGATAATGAGTTATCTCCCCTGATTTTATGCTACAGGTGACCCGTTTGATATGCTGCTACCTATGTTATATATATATATAGTATATATAAAGAGTTATCCCCCCTGATTTTATGCTACAGGTGACCTGTTTGATATGCTGCTACCTATGCTATGTATATATAAAGTATAGATAATGAGTTATCTCCCCTGATTTTATGCTACAGGTGACCTGTTTGATATGCTGCTACCTATGTTATATATATATATATATATATATATATATATATAGTATATATAATGAGTTATCTCCCCTGATTTTATGTTACAGGTGACCTGTTTGATATGCTGCTACCTATGTTATATATATATATATATAGTATATATAAAGAGTTATCCCCCCTGATTTTATGTTACAGGTGACCTGTTTGATTTGCTGCTACCTATGTTATATATATATATATATATATATATATAGTATATAAAATGAGTTATCTCCCCTGATTTTATGCTACTGGTGACCTGTTTGATATGCTGCTACCAATGCTATGTATATATAAAGTATAGATAATGAGTTATCTCCCCTGATTTTATGCTACAGGTGACCTGTTTGATATGCAGCTACCTATGTTATATATATATAAAGTATAGATAAAGAGTTATCCCCCTGATTTTATGCTACAGGTGACCTGTTTGATATGCTGCTACCTATGCTATGTATATACCAGGAGTATGTAAGGAACCATCATTACAGTCTACAAGTGTTGGCAGAATACAAACAGAAACTAGAATTCAACAATCTGCTCAAACGCTATGAAGAGAAACCACTATGTGAAAGCAGAACATTGGAAATATTTTTAACTTATCCTATGCACCAGGTTTGTAGTCCCTTCTTTAATACAGTTCTATAGCCATTTTTATGAAATATCATACAGTGTCAGTTCATCATGCCTCATTCACGAGCCTAGGTGCTTTTTGAGTCCCTCATCACCTTATTGTATGTGTCTTGATCAGCACTGAAAGTAACATTCACAAAATGATCTATTGTTTAGGCATATTTAGCAATTAAAACTTTGCTATGTTAAAGTCATGCTGTTCTTAACAAAAATGGAAAATTGAATACATAAAACACAAATTTCAAATCCATATATATTTGGTTCATGGTATGTCACCCTGATATAATAATGGTTGATGGTGTGTCACCATGATATAATAATGGTTGATGGTGTGTCACCCTGATATAATAATGGTTGATGGTGTGTCACCCTGATATAATAATGATTGATGATATGTCACCCTGATATAATAATGGTTGATGGTATGTCACCATGATATAATAATGGTTGATGGTGTCTCACCATGATATAATAATGCTTGATGGTGTGTCACCCTGATATAATAATGGTGGATGGTATGTCACCCTGATATAATAATGGTTGATAGTGTGTCACCCTGATATAATGATTGTTGATGGTATCTCACCCTGATGTGATAATGGTTGATGGTATGTCACCCTGATATAATAATGGTTGATGGTGTGTCACCCTGATATAATAATGGTTGATGGTATGTCACCCTGATATAATAATGGTTGATGGTGTGTCACCGATATAATAATGGTTGATGGTGTGTCACCCTGATATAATAATGGTTGATGGTATGTCACCCTGATATAATAATGGTTGATGGTGTTTCACCCTGATATAATAATGGTTGCTGGTATGTCACCCTGATATAATAATGGTTGATGGTGTCTCACCCTGATATAATAATGATTGATGGTGTGTCACCCTGATATAATAATGGTGGATGGTATGTCACCCTGATATAATAATGGTTGATAGTGTGTCACCCTGATATTATAATTGTTGATGGTATCTCACCCTGATATGATAATGGTTGATGGTATGTCACCCTGATATAATAATGGTTGATGGTGTGTCACCCTGATATAATAATGGTTGATGGTATGTCACCCTGATATAATAATGGTTGATGGTGTGTCACCCTGATATAATAATGATGGATGGTGTGCCTCCCTGATATAATAATGGTGGATGGTGTGTCACCCTGATATGATAATGTTTGATGGTATGTCACCCTGATATAATAATGGTTGATGGTGTGTCACCCTGATATAATAATGGTTGATGGTATGTCACCCTGATATAGTAATGGTTGATGGTTTGTCAAGCTGATAAATTAGTGATTGATGGTATGTTCTTTTTTGTAAGTAATGGTTTGAAGTGTGTCACCCTGATAAATGATTAACTGCTTTCCTATTTAAAAGTTAAAGGAGATGGTCACCATAGTGAATTATAACCTATTTCCTTATTTGGATGTAATGCTTGGTGGTTTATGTAACACCATGGTAAGCTGCTGCTTCCTGAAAACTGGAGAGAACATTGCATTAAATCATAGACTGCTAAGCTAGATTTCTCCAAATCAGTCCATAGCAGAGACAAGGCAAAAGTGATGACCTTTGTTCCAGGTATTTGTTGGAATATCTACATGGTGAGAGGATCTTGCTTCTGATTGGCTGACTTACACAAGTTATCACAGTTCTTTTACTGGTGCTATTATACTTCTCTAGTATTATAATGGAAAGTCTTTTAGGTTGCTGTAGTTACTATTTGTTTTTGTTTGATTAGGATACAGTTTGGTTTGTTAGATATAAGATAGTTGGTCCAGACTAATCTCTTGGGTTTGGATTAATATACTGAAAACTGAATTAGAAGTTGTATATTTGACTCTCTCCTACTCAGATTCTGAGTTCTGTGTCTATCAACTACAGTTACTTGTGCCAGAAAATATTGTAGCATATATAATCATCATATATACATGCCTTTTGTAGTTATAGCAATACAGATGGATGTGTTTACCTCCCTTTAATCATACCTAACTAAGATATTGGTTATGTTGTATAGTAAGAAAGGGACATAACTCCTTACATACTAAAATTATTGGTATGTGCTCTTCCTAGGAATGCTAATCAAATTCAAGGGAAGATAACTCTGCTCTTTATCTATGAAGCTTATATAATCAAAATAATTTTGTTTTATAACTAATACTGGTGTTAACTGTTATTGGTTTTGAGGAAAACCTTGAAACATAATCGCTCTACCCAATTTGTCTTTGAAGATACTTTGATGCCTTAGCACTTGTCATTATATGTTGACAGATACCGTGATGTATAATTACACACTGTGAAATGTTGACAGATACCGTAATGTATATTTATACACTGTGAAATGTTGACAGATACCGTAATGTATATTTACACACTGTGAAATGTTGACAGATACCTGGATGTATATTTATACACTGTGAAATGTTGACAGATACCTGGATGTATATTTATACACTGTGAAATGTTGACAGATACCTGGATGTATATTTATACACTGTGAAATGTTGACAGATACCTGGATGTATATTTATACACTGTGAAATGTTGACAGATACCTTGATGTATAATTACACTGTGAAATGTTGACAGATACCGTAATGTATATTTACACACTGTGAAATATTGACAGATACCGTGATGTATATTTACACACTGTGAAATATTGACAGATACCGTAATGTATATTTACACACTGTGAAATGTTGACAGATACCGTAATGTATATTTACACACTGTGAAATATTGACAGATACCGTGATGTATATTTACACACTGTGAAATATTGACAGATACCGTGATGTATATTTACACACTGTGAAATATTGACAGATACAATGTATATTTACACACTGTGAAATGTTGACAGATACCGTGATGTATAATTACACACTGTGAAATATTGACAGATACCGTGATGTATAATTACACACTGTGAAATATTGACAGATACCGTGATGTATAATTACACACTGTGAAATGTTGACAGATACCTGGATGTATATTTACACACTGTGAAATGTTGACAGATACCTGGATGTATATTTATACACTGTGAAATGTTGACAGATACCTGGATGTATAATTACACACTGTGAAATGTTGACAGATACCTGGATGTATAATCACACTATGAAATGTTGACAGATACCTTGATGTATAATGTAAAATGTTGACAGATACCTTGATGTATAATTACACACTGTGAAATGTTGACAGATACCTTGATGTATAATTACACTGTGAAATGTTGACAGATACCTTGATGTATAATGTAAAATGTTGACAGATACCTTGATGTATAATTACACACTATGAAATGTTGACAGATACCTTGATGTATAATTACACTGTGAAATGTTGACCTTGATGTATAATTACACACTGTGAAATGTTGACACCTGGATGTATAATTACACACTGTGAAATGTTGACAGATACCTTGATGTATAATTACACACTGTGAAATGTTGACAGATACCTGATGTATAATTACACACTGTGAAATGTTGACAGATACCTACCTGATGTATAATTACACACTGTGAAATGTTGACAGATACCTTGATGAAATGTTGACAGATACCTGGATGTATAATTACAGACTGTGAAATGTTGACAGATACCTTGATGTATAATGTAAAATGTTGACAGATACCTGGATGTATAATTACACACTGTGAAATGTTGACAGATACCTTGATGTATAATTACACACTGTGAAATGTTGACAGATACCTTGATGTATAATTACACTGTGAAATGTGAAATGTTGACAGATACCTTGATGTATAATTACACTGTGAAATGTTGACAGATACCTTGATGTATAATGTAAAATGTTGACAGATACCTGGATGTATAATTACACACTGTGAAATGTTGACAGATACCTTGATGTATAATTACACACTATGAAATGTTGACAGATACCTTGATGTATAATTACACACTGTGAAATGTTGACAGATACCTTGATGTATAATTACACACTGTGAAATGTTGACAGATACCTTGATGTATAATTACACACTGTGAAATGTTGACAGATACCGTGATGTATAATTACACACTGTGAAATGTTGACAGATACCTGGATGTATAATTACACACTGTGAAATGTTGACAGATACCTGGATGTATAATTACACACTGTGAAATGTTGACAGATACCTTGTGATGTACAGATAATGTATAATTACACACTGTAAAATGTTGACAGATACCTTGATGTATAATTACACAGTATGAAATGTTGACAGATACCTTGATGTATAATTACACACTGTGAAATGTTGACAGATACCTGGATGTATAATTATACACTGTGAAATGTTGACAGATACCTGGATGTATAATCACACTATGAAATGTTGACAGATACCTGGATGTATAATTACACACTGTGAAATGTTGACAGATACCTTGATGTATAATTACACAGTATGAAATGTTGACAGATACCTTGATGTATAATTACACAGTATGAAATGTTGACAGATACCGTGATGTATAATTACACACTGTAAAATGTTGACAGATACCTTGATTTATAATTACACTCTGTGAAATGTTGACAGATACCTTGATGTATAATTACACACTGTGAAATGTTGACAGATACCTTGATGTATAATTACACTGTGAAATGTTGACAGATACCTGGATGTATAATGTAAAATGTTGACAGATACCGTGATGTATAATTACACACTGTGAAATGTTGACAGATACCTTGATGTATAATGTAAAATGTTGACAGATACCGTGATGTATAATTACACACTGTGAAATGTTGACAGATACCTGGATGTATAATTACACACTGTGAAATGTTGACAGATACCTTGATGTATAATTACACTGTGAAATGTTGACAGATACCTGGATGTATAATTACACACTATGAAATGTTGACAGATACCTTGATGTATAATTACACTGTGAAATGTTGACAGATACCTTGATGTATAATGTAAAATGTTGACAGATACCGTGATGTATAATTACACTCTGTGAAATGTTGACAGATACCTTGATGTATAATTACACTGTGAAATGTTGACAGATACCTTGATGTATAATGTAAAATGTTGACAGATACCGTGATGTATAATTACACACTGTGAAATGTTGACAGATACCTGGATGTATAATTACAGACTGTGAAATGTTGACAGATACCTTGATGTATAATTACACTGTGAAATGTTGACAGATACCTGGATGTATAATTACACACTATGAAATGTTGACAGATACCTTGATGTATAATTACACACTATGAAATGTTGACAGATACCTTGATGTATAATTACACTGTGAAATGTTGACAGATACCTTGATGTAGCTTCATGCAACTCGAGGACAAGTTATTTCCTGGATATAGAGTACGTAACTCTGGTAAATACTAGCTGCAATATACCACTCGGCTGGAGAGAACTTCTCTTTAGCTTGATTTGTTGAACATCAGACTAGTACGCCCGAGGTCCTGGGTCGGAATCCGAGCAGAGGCATGGAAATAAATAACGACTTCTGTTACAGACAGATAACCTTGAGGAATAATTACACACCATGAAATGTTGACCGTTATCTAATTGTTTTATAATGATAATTATTTGTTTGTGCTGACAAATATCATGATACAAAATTCTATTTCTTTGACAGATACCTCGATACATAATCACTCTGCATGAGTTGCTGGCTCACACCCCTCATGATCATGTTGAGAGACAAAGCCTGGAGTATGCCAAGAGCAAGCTTGAGGAGTTATCACGGGTGAGTGAACATTTGTAGCAGTCAGTTATCATGGTTGAGTGAACAGTGTTGTATGATTGGTGTAGAATTTATCATGGTTGTGGAAAAGTATTTTGTTATTGTCTGTTTTATGAAAACTTTGCCTTCGAAACAATTGGATTTTGACTTTAAAAGTTTGTTATCGCTATTTCTTAAGAAGTACTAAATTGATCTCTCTCATATTTCATCTGACAGTTCCCCTTGGTCTCTAGTTGTGCCCATGAAATTTTAGGACTGACCAAAAAAACAAAATGGCCAACAAATGGATATCTTAGATTTTGACTTTGAAAGTTTATCACTATTTTTTTACTACTACAACATAGATTTTTCTAAAATTTCATGTGTATGCATTCCTTGATCCCTACTTGTGCCTGTTTGATTTTGGCACTGATCAGAAAAAACAAAATGACCCACAAGTGGCCATCTTGGATTTTGACTTTGAAAGTTTGTTATCACTATTTCTTGAGAACTGATGAATAGATTTTTCTCAAATTTCATGTAAAGGTTCCTTTAGGTCCCTAGTTGTGCTTGAGTTTGGGACTGACCAAAAAAATCAAATACAGACAGCCATCTGGGATTTTGCCTAGTAAAGATTATCATGGCTGTTTCTGCAAAGGAATGTCTAAGTGTCTTATCATTAAGAGCCAAAATGGAGAAGAGCCGAGAAAAGAAGGGAAAAGATCCAACTTTCAAAGAGCTTATAAAGATCAAACAATGGTAGGCGCAAAGATCCTTGGGGATCTCTTGTCTGTTAATCCTGCAACATTCATTGAAAATCTAACAATCAAAACTTCATTAGTTTTGTTGTTCAGTCTTTGTTTACCTGACGTTGATGTTATACTGAATTTTGTCTGATGACATACACCAAAAATAATTGCTCCATGTAGAAATGTAGTTCTAAACCTCTAAGAATAAGACAGTGATTTTATGAATTTTCATAAATAGCTATGTTCATTACAACATATAAGATTGTTTATTTCAAAAATCATTTTATTGTTAAACATATTTGTTAAGTAATTTCAGAAAGTCGTTCTATCGTATTAATGTACATGATAAGATATAGCTAATTTCCATCATTGCCGAATACAGTAGAAATATATGTGGGAGACAAACTCTGACAATGGCAGGGCCAGATGCAGGAGGAGTCTAGATTAGATATCTGTTTTAAGTTGAATGATAAGAGAATATCATTCTTGTATCCTTTTATAAGGTTGCATATTCTATAGTTTTGCCTTATTTAGCTTTAGTTCTACGATTTTAGATAACTTGGAGATTTTCTTCACTAATTGTCAGCTTTCTTGTTCAATTTTTCAAGCTTGAGAAAAGTATATTTACAGACATTCTTAAGACAAACTTTAAATCTGTATAGTGTTAGTTCCATTTTTATTAAACTGTTTTTCTTTTTTAAATTAAGGACATTCTTTTGTATTCGTAGATTTAAAAATAAATACCTCGCAGACATAGGCTACATATGTTGTACATGTACAAATATTAACTCCTACTCATGATTGACACTCAGCCCATACCCATACATATATAGCTACATTAATATACATGTATAACAAAGTATTTGTCTGTATCTCAGTCCTAATCACATATGCTATGGGGGTTTGAAGTTGTAGAGTGTTTTTTAAATAATGAATTGTTTTTTCTGATACAGTTATGGGGAAAACCGTAATTTATTTCATAGTGGTGAAAATATTGTAAAAAAATTAGAATATGAAATTGGTTTCAATGATCATCAATGTCACAACCCAAAGTGATGGTCTTTGCCTAAATGGTTTAACAAGCAACACTGGATATGTTCACTGACCCTGTGTAGAATCTCATCTCCTGAGTATTTTCCATAGGCCTGCCAATACAAACCTTTGATTAGATATGGTGTGGTGGCCTACCATTAATAGGACTATTGATTGGTCAGGTCTGATGACCGCCTGACAATCAGACCAGGGCTACATCTCACAGCAGTGTTTAGCTGTGGCATGTCCACTCTAGGCAGCAGGATCAGTGTACATCTTTTGGAAGCTTGTCCAGGATAGTGATGTAACAGTCTCTAACTGTAGTGGGAGTATACCTGGTTCACACAGGTATTGTGTGCTGAAAAAGCTTCATTAAAGCCATTGATTCCTGAGACAGGTACAAATGTGATCGGTATTGTTTAACATCACACATGATCACTAATTGTTTGTACCTATATATAGTTGACCATTGGTCAATATGATTGGATTTTCCACATGGAGATGAAGTGTGCTGGTCATTAAGGTTAAGAGTAATTTTTTATGTGTGGTAAGGATAAGTCCAGCTATATTGCATTATACACACTACTCACTGTTGTACAGTAATCTAACCAAGCAAAATTTTACGTTTGTAACAACAAAATTTGTCACCAACACTGAAGATTATGTAATATAGTGTCATACTTGTAGATTATGTAATAGAGTGTCATACTTGTAGATTATGTAATAGAGTGTCATACTTGTAGATTATGTAATAGAGTGTCATACTTGTAGACTGTGTAATAGAGTGTCATACCTGTAAATTATGTAATAGAGTGTCATACTTGTAGACTGTGTAATAGAGTGTCATACTTGTAGATTATGTAATAGAGTGTCATACTTGTAGATTATGTAATAGAGTGTCATACTTGTAGATTATGTAATAGAGTGTCATACCTGTAGATTATGTAATAGAGTGTCATACTTGTAGACTGTGTAATAGAGTGTCATACTTGTAGATTATATAATAGAGTGTCATATTTGTAGATTATGTAATAGAGTGTCATACTTGTAGACTGTGTAATAGAGTGTCATACTTGTAGATTATGTAATAGAGTGTCATACTTGTAGATTATGTAATAGAGTGTCATACTTGTAGATTATGTAATAGAGTGTCATACTTGTAGACTGTGTAATAGAGTGTCATACTTGTAGACTGTGTAATAGAGTGTCATACTTGTAGACTGTGTAATAGAGTGTCATACTTGTAGATTATCTAATAGAGTGTCATACCTGTAGATTATGTAATAGAGTGTCATACTTGTAGACTGTGTAATAGAGTGTCATACTTGTAGACTGTGTAATAGAGTGTCATACTTGTAGATTATGTAATAGAGTGTCATACTTGTAGATTATGTAATAGAGTGTCATACTTGTAGATTATGTAATAGAGTGTCATACTTGTAGATTATGTAATAGAGTGTCATACTTGTAGACTGTGTAATAGAGTGTCATACTTGTAGATTATGTAATAGAGTGTCATACTTGTAGACTGTGTAATAGAGTGTCATACTTGTAGATTATCTAATAGAGTGTCATACCTGTAGATTATGTAATAGAGTGTCATACTTGTAGACTGTGTAATAGAGTGTCATACTTGTAGATTATGTAATAGAGTGTCATACCTGTAGTGTCATACTGATAGATTATGTAATAGAGTGTCATACTTGTAGATTATGTAATAGAGTGTCATACTTGTAGATTATGTAATAGAGTGTCATACCTGTAGTGTCATACTGATAGATTATGTAATAGAGTGTCATACTTGTAGATTATGTAATAAGTGTCATACTTGTAGATTATGTAATAGAGTGTCATACCTGTAGATTATGTAATAGAGTGTCATACTTGTAGACTGTGTAATAGAGTGTCATACTTGTAGATTATGTAATAGAGTGTCATTCTTGTAGATTATGTAATAGAGTGTCATACCTGTAGTGTCATACTGATAGATTATGTAATATAGTGTCATACTTGTAGATTATGTAATAGAGTGTCATACCTGTATATTATGTAATAGATTGTCATACCTGTTGTAATACCATACTTTATGATTATATAATACAATTTCGTATTTATAGGTTCGGTAATTCTGTGTTATACTTACAAATCATGTTATACATATTTGTATATTATAACTTCTTTCTTACAGATTATGCATGATGAAGTAAGTGAGACTGAAAACATCAGAAAAAACCTGTCTATTGAGCGCATGATAGTGGAAGGTTGTGACATACTCCTGGACGTTAATCAGACATTTGTCCGCCAAGGTAAGTCATGACTTTATTTAGTTACCATGTATACATATATATATATGTGTGTGTGTTTGCACATATATATATATATATATATATACAGTTGGAAATCATACAATATACGGTCATGTGCAAACACTTACTATACAGACAGGTGGAAAACTTACAGTATACAGACAGGTTGAAAACTTACTGTATATAGACAGGTGGAAATCTTACAGTAGTATACAGACAGGTGGAAATCTTACAGTATACAGACAGGTGGAATTCTTACAGTATACAGACAGGTAGAAAACTTACTGTATATAGACAGGTGGAAATCTTACTTTATACAGACAGGTGGAAATCTTACTGTATATAGACAGGTGGAAATCTTACAGTATACAGACAGGTGGAAAACTTACAGTTTACAGACAGGTGGGAAATCTTACAGTACGTAGACGGATGGAATTCTTACAGAAAGTTTAAGTATACATAGACAAGTTTTGTGAAGTGTAAGTATTTAAAATCTTCTGTTTGCAGTAGAACACTTTGGAATTGTTGATTTGATACAGTGTTTCGATAGGATTAATCAAGTGGAATACCAGGATTAGTGGTGACAGAACAGCAGGATTAGTGATGAGGTGATATAATGGGTCAGTAGGATTAGTGGTGTGTTGTTTTGGTGGGACAGCAGGATTAGTGGTGTGTTGTTTTGATGGGACAGCAGGTTTAGTGGTGTGTTGTTTTGATGGGTCAGCAGGATTGGTTGTGTCTTGTTTTGATGGGTCAGCAGGATTAGTTGTGTCCGGTTTTGATGGGACAGCAGGATTAGTGGTGTCTTGTTTTGATCGGTCAGCAGGATGAGTTGTGTCTTGTTTTGATGGGTCAGCAGGATTAGTGGTGTCTTGTTTTGATGGGACAGAAGGATTAGTGGTGTCTTGTTTTGGTGGGACAGCAGGATTAGTGGTGCCTTGTTTTGGTGGGACAGCAGGATGAGTGGAGCCTTGTTTTGATGGGACAGTGGGATGAGTTGTGTCTTGTTTTGGTGGGACAGTGGGATGAATTGTGTCTTGTTTTGGTGGGAGAGCAGGATTAGCTGTGTCTTGTTTTGGTGGGTCAGCAGGATTAGCTGTGTCTTGTTTTGGTGGAACAGCAGGATGAGTTGTGTCTTGTTTTGATGGGTCAGCAGGATTAGTGGTGCCTTGTTTTGGTGGGACAGCAGGATTAGTTGTGTCTTGTTTTGGTGGGACAGCAGGATTAGTTGTGTCTTGTTTTGGTGGGACAGTGGGATGAGTGGTGTCTTGTTTTGATGGGACAGAAGGATTAGTGGTGTCTTGTTTTGATTGGACAGCAGGATTAGTGGTGCCTTGTTTTGATGGGACAGTGGGATAAGTGGTGTCTTGTTTTGATGGGACAGTGGGATAAGTGGTGTCTTGTTTTGATGGGACAATGGGATTAGTTGAGTCTTGTTTTGGTGGGACAGTGGGATTAGTGGTGCATTGTTTTGGTGGGACAGCAGGATTAGTGGTGCCTTGTTTTGATGGGACAGCAGGATTAGTGGTGTCTTGTTTTGGTGGGACAGTGGGATGAGTGGTGTCTTGTTTTGGTGGGACAGCAGGATTAGTGGTGTCTTGTTTTGATGGGACAGAAGGATTAGTGGTGTCTTGTTTTGATGGGACAGAAGAATTCGTGGTGCATTGTTTTGGTGGGACAGCAGGATGAGTGGTGCCTTGTTTTGATGGGACAGCAGGATTAGTGGTAACTTAGTAAGATTAAGGTATATGGTTTGAGTATTAGACAAAGGTACATTGATGTTTACAAGATGTAACAGTATTTATAATACATACACATTTTGTATCAAATTACTGTGAAAGTTACCCATTAATAAATTATTCATAACAAGTGCTATAGACGTATACATGTGTAACTTGTCCCAGGCTTGACCAGTCAGGAATCAATACTGGACACTGGATGTGGTCAAGTGTTCCTTAGGTTCTCGTCGGGTGAGTCATCCTCGGATGAGGTCTATATATATCTGTCTATATCTATTTATTGGTGTCTTTATCAAGTTTAATACATCGCACAGTGTTTATGGGTCAGAGTTTTGGACTTTCAATCAGTTTAAAGTTTCAAAATAGGTTGATGATGTGCAAATTTAACTGCTGATTAAAAATTGCTTCATGAATAATTCATTTATGAAATAATGAAGTTTTAGAAGATGTGATATCACTAGAGCAGAGATTCTGGTGAGTGTACTGGCGTATACACAGGTCCTGGTGTGTGTTCTGGTGTATACACAGGTCCTGGTGTGTGTTCTGGTGTATACACAGGTCCTGGTGTGTGTTCTGGTGTATACACAGGTCCTGGTGTGTGTACTGGCGTATACACAGGTCCTGGAGTGTGTTCTGGTGTATACACAGGTCTTGGTGTGTGTACCAGTATCTACACAGGTCCTGGTGTGTGTACTGGTATATACACAGATCCTGGTGTGTGTTCTGGTGTATACACAGGTCCTGGTGTGTGTTCTGGTGTATACACAGGTCCTGGTGTGTGTACTGGTGTATACACAGGTCCTGGTGTGTGTACCAGTATCTACACAGGTCCTGGTGTGTGTACTGGTATATACACAGATCCTGGTGAGTGTACTGGCGTATACACAGGTCCTGGTGTGTGTACCAGTGTCTACACAGGTCCTGGTGTGTGTTCTGGTGTATACACAGGTCCTGGTGTGTGTTCTGGTGTATACACAGGTCCTGGTGTGTGTTCTGGTGTATACACAGGTCCTGGAGTGTGTACTGGTGTTTACACAGGTCCTGGTGTGTGTTCTGGCGTATACACAGGTCCTGGTGTGTGTTCTGGTGTATACACAGGTCCTGGTGTGTGTTCTGGTGTATACACAGGTCCTGGTGTGTGTTCTGGTGTATACACAGGTCCTGGTGTGTGTTCTGGTGTATACACAGGTCCTGGAGTGTGTACTGGTGTTTACACAGGTCCTGGTGTGTGTTCTGGTGTATACACAGGTCCTGGTGTGTGTACTGGCGTATACACAGATCCTGGTGTGTGTACCGGTGTATACACAGGTCCTGGTGTGTGTACCGGTGTATACATAGGTCCTGGTGTGTGTACTGGTGTATACACAGGTCCTGGTGTGTGTACCGGTGTATACATAGGTCCTGGTGTGTGTACCAGTGTATACACAGTTCCTGGTGTGTGTACTGGTATATACACAGGTCCTGGTGTGTGTACCAGTGTTTACACAGGTCCTGGTGTGTGTTCTGGTGTATACACAGGTCCTGGTGTGTGTACTGGTGTATACACAGGTCCTGGTGTGTGTACCGGTGTATACATAGGTCCTGGTGTGTGTACCAGTGTATGCACAGTTCCTGGTGTGTGTACCAGTGTTTACACAGGTCCTTGTGTGTGTACCGGTATATACACAGGTCCTGGTGTGTGTACTGGTATATACACAGATCCTGGTGTGTGTACCAGTGGTAACACAGGTGCTGGTGTGTGTACCGGTGTATACATAGGTCCTGGTGTGTGTACCAGTGTATACACAGGTCCTGGTGTGTGTACCAGTGTATACACAGGTCCTGGTGTGTGTACCAGTGTTTACACAGGTCTTGGTGTGTGTATTGGTGTATACATAGGTCCTGGTGTGTGTACCAGTGTTTACACAGGTGCTGGTGTGTGTGCTGGTGTATACACAGGTCCTGGTGTGTGTACCAGTGTTTACACAGGTCCTGACGTGGGGACTGGTGTATACACAGGTCCTGGCGTGGGGACTGGTGTATACACAGGTGCTGGTGTGTGTACTGGTGTTTACACAGGTCATGGTGTGTGTACTGGTGTATACACAGGTCCTGGTGTGTGTACCAGTGTTTACAAAGGTCCTGGTGTGTGTACCAGTGTTTACAAAGGTCCTGGTGTGTGAAGTCATGGTTGTAGAAATACAGTGGTATGTTTATCGTTGTACAGTTTTACTTTGATCCTGACCCAATGCTGGACACATGACCAGAACATCCTGATTGGTACATAAACTGACAGCTCAATCACAGTCTCTGGACAATTGTGTACTGAGACTACAGAAATCAATACAGCGCCAATACCAATCTCTTATATCTATTTCTCAAATGAAGGTCAGCTTAGGAAAATCACTACACAGCAGTCAGGAGGTGTGTGTGTGAGGGCTGTCTGAATCCTAGCTACCCTCAGATCTAGTTTTCAAATAAAGATCAGCTTAGGAAAATCACTACACAGCAGTCAGGAGGTGTGTGTATGAGGGCTGTCTGAATCCTAGCTACCCTCAGATCTAGTTCTCAAATAAAGATCAGCTTAGGAAAATCACTACACAGCAGTCAGGAGGTGTGTGTGTGAGGGCTGTCTGAATCCTAGCTACCCTCAGATCTAGTTCTCAAATGAAGGTCAGCTTAGGAAAATCACTACACAGCAGTCAGGAGGTGTGTGTGTGAGGGCTGTCTGAATCCTGGCTACCCTTAGATGTGAATTGTACAGTCCTTGTCCCCCAAGGGCCTGAGGGGTGGGGCCAAAAGGTGTCAAATTATCTCAGATTTCAAAAGTCTTCTTCTCAAAACTCAGATATGGTAGCATCAAATACTCTTCACTGATGGAAGCATCTTAACGGGCTTTACCAAAATTGTGAATTGAATGGCTCCAGGGTCTCACATTTCCACTTGGGGAGAGGGCAAAATTTACGATAGCTTATATAGGATACTAGATTTCTGAGCATAACTTTTTAATTTCCAATGGAAATATTTCAGACTTGGTTAGAATTAGGAGTGAAAGGTTGTTAAGTCTCATTGTACCCTATATGATGAACTACAGTTTTGTCTGTTCCATAACTTTGGTTTTCATCTCCACAGCATGCCTGTGTCATATGACAGACATGTGATAGACATGTGACTGACTTGTGATGGTCAAGATTGATTTTGACAATTTTGATTTTTTTTTTTTTTTAGAAAATATGGATAATTCCCAGTTCAAGCTTAAATTGTGGATTATTCAGGTCCATTTTGTTATAGAAAAACATGAAAGTTTACATGATTTTGAGAATTAATTATGTAATTTATTGATAAACATTAAGTTTTGCACATATTTAAATCAATTGTATGCTTAAACTTCTATAATGGTCTTTCAATGTGAGTTTTTTTCCTAAACATTGATATCATGTCTTTGTTATTGAAACAACATTGATGTCAGGACTTTGTTATCAATAGAACATTGATGTCATGAGGTTGTTATTGAAAGAAGATTGATGTCATGACTTTGTTATCAATAGAACATTGATGTCATGACTTTGTTATCAATAGAACATTGATGTCATGACTTTATTATTGATAGAACATTGATGTCATGACTTTGTTATTGAAAGAAGATTGATGTCATGACTTTGTTATTGATAGAACATTGATGTCATGACTTTGTTATTGAAAGAAGATTGATGTCATGACTTTGTTATCAATAGAACATTGATGTCATGACTTTGTTATTGATAGAACATTGATGTCATGACTTTGTTATCAATAGAACATTGATGTCATGACTTTGTTATTGACAGAACATTGATGTCATGACTTTGTTATTGATAGAACATTGATGTCATGACTTTGTTATTGATAGAACATTGATGTCATGACTTTGTTATCAATAGAACATTGATGTCATGACTTTGTTATCAATAGAACATTGATGTCATGACTTTGTTATTGATAGAACATTGATGTCATGACTTTGTTATTGATAGAACATTGATGTCATGACTTTGTTATCAATAGAACATTGATGTCATGACTTTGTTATTGATAGAACATTGATGTCATGACTTTATTATCAATAGAACATTGATGTCATGACTTTGTTATTGATAGAACATTGATGTCATGACTTTGTTATCAATAGAACATTGATGTCATGACTTTGTTATTGATAGAACATTGATGTCATGACTTTATTATCAATAGAACATTGATGTCATGACTTTGGTAGTGACAGAACATTGATGTCATGACTTTGTTATCAATAGAACATTGATGTCATGACTTTGTTATCATTAGAACATTGATGTCATGACTTTGTTATCAATAGAACATTGATGTCATGACTTTGTTATTGATAGAACATTGATGTCATGACTTTGTTATCAATAGAACATTGATGTCATGACTTTGTTATCATTAGAACATTGATGTCATGACTTTGTTATTGATAGAACATTGATGTCATGACTTTGTTATTGATAGAACATTGATGTCATGACTTTGTTATTGATAGAACATTGATGTCATGACTTTGTTATCAATAGAACATTGATGTCATGACTTTGTTATTGATAGAACATTGATGTCATGACTTTATTATCAATAGAACATTGATGTCATGACTTTGTTATTGATAGAACATTGATGTCATGACTTTATTATCAATAGAACATTGATGTCATGACTTTGTTATTGATAGAACATTGATGTCATGACTTTGTTATTGATAGAACATTGATGTCATGACTTTGTTATTGATAGAACATTGATGTCATGACTTTGTTATCAATAGAACATTGATGTCATGACTTTGTTATTGATAGAACATTGATGTCATGACTTTATTATCAATAGAACATTGATGTCATGACTTTGTTATTGATAGAACATTGATGTCATGACTTTGTTATTGATAGAACATTGATGTCATGACTTTATTATCAATAGAACATTGATGTCATGACTTTGTTATCAATAGAACATTGATGTCATGACTTTGTTATTGATAGAACATTGATGTCATGACTTTGTTATTGATAGAACATTGATGTCATGACTTTGTTATCAATAGAACATTGATGTCATGACTTTGTTATTGATAGAACATTGATGTCATGACTTTGTTATTGATAGAACATTGATGTCATGACTTTGTTATTGATAGAACATTGATGTCATGAGGTTGTTATTGAAAGAAGATTGATGTCATGACTTTGTTATCAATAGAACATTGATGTCATGACTTTATTATCAATAGAACATTGATGTCATGACTTTGTTATTGATAGAACATTGATGTCATGACTTTGTTATCAATAGAACATTGATGTCATGACTTTGTTGTCAATAGAACATTGATGTCATGACTTTGTTATTGATAGAACATTGATGTCATGACTTTGTTATTGATAGAACATTGATGTCATGACTTTGTTATTGATAGAACATTGATGTAATGACTTTGTTATTGATAGAACATTGATGTAATGACTTTGTTATTGATAGAACATTGATGTCATGACTATGTTATTGATAGAACATTGATGTCATGACTATGTTATTGATAGAACATTGATGTCATGACTATGTTATTGATAGAACATTGATGTCATGACTTTGTTATTGATAGAACATTGATGTCATGACTTTGTTATTGATAGAACATTGATGTAATGACTTTGTTAGTGATAGAACATTGATGTCATGACTTTGTTATTGATAGAACATTGATGTCATGACTTTGTTATTGATAGAACATTGATGTCATGACTTTGTTATTGATAGAACATTGATGTCATGACTTTGTTATTGATAGAACATTGATGTCATGACTTTGTTATTGATAGAACATTGATGTCATGACTTTGTTATTGATAGAACATTGATGTCATGACTTTGTTATCAATAGAACATTGATGTCATGACTTTGTTATTGATAGAACATTGATGTCATGACTTTGTTATTGATAGAACATTGATGTCATGACTTTGTTATTGATAGAACATTGATGTCATGACTTTGTTATCAATAGAACATTGATGTCATGACTTTGTTATTGATAGAACATTGATGTCATGACTTTGTTATTGATAGAACATTGATGTCATGACTTTGTTATTGATAGAACATTGATGTGATGACTTTGTTGTCAATAGAACATTGATGTCATGACTTTGTTATTGATAGAACATTGATGTCATGACTTTGTTATTGATAGAACATTGATGTCATGACTTTGTTATTGATAGAACATTGATGTCATGACTTTGTTAGTGATAGAACATTGATGTCATGACTTTGTTATTGATAGAACATTGATGTCATGACTTTGTTATTGATAGAACATTGATGTCATGACTTTGTTATTGATAGAACATTGATGTCATGACTTTGTTATTGATAGAACATTGATGTCATGACTTTGTTATTGATAGAACATTGATGTCATGACTTTGTTATCAATAGAACATTGATGTCATGACTTTGTTATTGATAGAACATTGATGTCATGACTTTGTTATCAATAGAACATTGATGTCATGACTTTGTTATCAATAGAACATTGATGTCATGACTTTGTTATCAATAGAACATTGATGTCATGACTTTGTTATTGATAGAACATTGATGTCATGACTTTGGTATTGATAGAACATTGATGTCATGACTTTGTTATCAATAGAACATTGATGTCATGACTTTGTTATCAATAGAACATTGATGTCATGACTTTGTTATTGATAGAACATTGATGTCATGACTTTGTTATTGATAGAACATTGATGTCATGACTTTGTTATCAATAGAACATTGATGTCATGACTTTGTTATTGATAGAACATTGATGTCATGACTTTGTTATTGATAGAACATTGATGTCATGACTTTGTTATTGATAGAACATTGATGTCATGACTTTGTTATTGATAGAACATTGATGTCATGACTTTGTTATTGATAGAACATTGATGTCATGACTTTGTTATTGATAGAACATTGATGTCATGACTTTGTTATCAATAGAACATTGATGTCATGACTTTGTTATCAATAGAACATTGATGTCATGACTTTGTTATTGATAGAACATTGATGTCATGACTTTGTTATTGATAGAACATTGATGTCATGACTTTGTTAGTGATAGAACATTGATGTCATGACTTTGTTATTGATAGAACATTGATGTCATGACTTTGTTATTGATAGAACATTGATGTCATGACTTTGTTATCAATAGAACATTGATGTCATGACTTTGTTATTGATAGAACATTGATGTCATGACTTTATTATCAATAGAACATTGATGTCATGACTTTGTTATTGATAGAACATTGATGTCATGACTTTGTTATTGATAGAACATTGATGTCATGACTTTGTTATCAATAGAACATTGATGTCATGACTTTATTATCAATAGAACATTGATGTCATGACTTTGTTATCAATAGAACATTGATGTCATGACTTTGTTATCAATAGAAGATTGATGTCATGACTTTGGTAGTGACAGAACATTGATGTCATGACTTTGTTATTAATAGAACATTGATGTCATGACTTAATAGAACATTGATGTCATGACTTTGTTATTGATAGAACATTGATGTCATGACTTTGTTATTGATAGAACATTGATGTCATGACTTTGTTATTGATAGAACATTGATGTCATGACTTTGTTATTGATAGAACATTGATGTCATGACTTTGTTATCATTAGAACATTGATGTCATGACTTTATTATCAATAGAACATTGATGTCATGACTTTGTTATTGATAGAACATTGATGTCATGACTTTGTTATTGATAGAACATTGATGTCATGACTTTGTTATCAATAGAACATTGATGTCATGACTTTGTTATTGATAGAACATTGATGTCATGACTTTGTTATTGATAGAACATTGATGTCATGACTTTGTTATTGATAGAACATTGATGTCATGACTTTGTTATCAATAGAACATTGATGTCATGACTTTGTTATTGATAGAACATTGATGTCATGACTTTGTTATTGATAGAACATTGATGTCATGACTTTGTTATCATTAGAACATTGATGTCATGACTTTATTATCAATAGAACATTGATGTCATGACTTTGTTATTGATAGAACATTGATGTCATGACTTTGTTATTGATAGAACATTGATGTCATGACTTTGTTATCAATAGAACATTGATGTCATGACTTTGTTATTGATAGAACATTGATGTCATGACTTTGTTATTGATAGAACATTGATGTCATGACTTTGTTATTGATAGAACATTGATGTCATGACTTTGTTATCAATAGAACATTGATGTCATGACTTTGTTATTGATAGAACATTGATGTCATGACTTTATTATCAATAGAACATTGATGTCATGACTTTGTTATTGATAGAACATTGATGTCATGACTTTGTTATTGATAGAACATTGATGTCATGACTTTGTTATCAATAGAACATTGATGTCATGACTTTATTATCAATAGAACATTGATGTCATGACTTTGTTATCAATAGAACATTGATGTCATGACTTTGTTATCAATAGAAGATTGATGTCATGACTTTGGTAGTGACAGAACATTGATGTCATGACTTTGTTATTAATAGAACATTGATGTCATGACTTTGTTATTGATAGAACATTGATGTCATGACTTTGTTATTGATAGAACATTGATGTCATGACTTTGTTATCAATAGAACATTGATGTCATGACTTTGTTATTGATGTCATGACTTTGTTATTGATAGAACATTGATGTCATGACTTTGTTAGTGACAGAACATTGATGTCATGACTTTGTTATCAATAGAACATTGATGTCATGACTTTGTTAGTGACAGAACATTGATGTCATGACTTTGTTATCAATAGAACATTGATGTCATGACTTTGTTATTGATAGAACATTGATGTCATGACTTTGTTATTGATAGAACATTGATGTCATGACTTTGTTATTGATAGAACATTGATGTCATGACTTTGTTATTGATAGAACATTGATGTCATGACTTTGTTAGTGATAGAACATTGATGTCATGACTTTGTTAGTGATAGAACATTGATGTCATGACTTTGTTAGTGATAGAACATTGATGTCATGACTTTGTTATTGATACAGTAAATACAGGATTTTTATCTGAAAATTAATTCTGGAGAAGTGTTTTTTATCTGAAAACTTTTCATTTTTGATGCTGTGAAACAATTAAACAATATATTTACTAACCATTTATGTGCACACTTGATGATTTATTTTGTAGGTCAGGGTCAAGCATATCAATGTCAAAGTCAAAAGATGTGTTTTAATTAACCATAAATAACATGAGGTAAAAATAGAATTTCATGCGTCAGAGGTGTAACTAATATATTGTACAGTTATCTTACATGTTTTAACTTATCATCAGAAATGTTGGAAAATTTTGCCTTGTGTCATGTGTCACTATAACATGAAATTAGCTCATTCAAGCTGTGTCAGAGTTAAAGCAGCCTTCATACAAATAATTTGAAGTATGAAGATGGGAGATCTGCTGTAGCCTAACAGTATCTGAAACACGTGATTTCAGATTTCACAGATACTGATATATAGCTCAGACAGGTAAACAGATAAATGTCACTCAGAAAATCCCACACAAAAGACAAAGGCTTGCTATAGATACCATGATGAACACACAGCTCAACTACAAATACTGGAAATATTGATTCTTAAGCTTCAAGGAAATCATTACTGCTCACTATATATGTTCTCCAGCAAATCATAATGTGAAACACCTTCAAGATTATAGGTATTCTATATCTGTGTATGGTGGTGTGATGGTGGAGAGACAGGTATTCTATATCTGTGTATGGTGGTGTGATGGTGGAGAGACAGGTATTCTATATCTCTGTGTCTGGTGGTGTGATGGTGGAAAGACAGGTATTCTATATCTCTGTGTATGGTGGTGTGATGGTGGAGAGACAGGTATTCTATATCTGTGTATGGTGGTGTGATGGTGGAGAGACAGGTATTCTATATCTGTGTATGGTGGTGTGATGGTGGAGAGACAGGTATTCTATATCTGTGTATGGTGGTGTGATGGTGGAGAGACAGGTATTCTATATCTGTGTATGGTGGTGTGATGGTGGAGAGACAGGTATTCTATATCTCTGTATGGTGGTGTGATGGTGGAGAGACAGGTATTCTATATCTGTGTATGGTGGTGTGATGGTGGAGAGACAGGTATTCTATATCTCTGTGTATGGTGGTGTGATGGTGGAGAGACAGGTATTCTATATCTGTGTATGGTGGTGTGATGGTGGAGAGACAGGTATTCTATATCTCTGTATGGTGGTGTGATGGTGGAGAGACAGGTATTCTATATCTGTGTATGGTGGTGTGATGGTGGAGAGACAGGTATTCTATATCTGTGTATGGTGGTGTGATGGTGGAGAGACAGGTATTCTATATCTGTGTATGGTGGTGTGATGGTGGAGAGACAGGTATTCTATATCTGTGTATGGTGGTGTGATGGTGGAGAGACAGGTATTCTATATCTGTGTATGGTGGTGTGATGGTGGAGAGACAGGTATTCTATATCTGTGTATGGTGGTGTGATGGTGGAGAGACAGGTATTCTATATCTGTGTATGGTGGTGTGATGGTGGAGAGACAGGTATTCTATATCTGTGTATGGTGGTGTGATGGTGGAGAGACAGGTATTCTATATCTGTGTATGGTGGTGTGATGGTGGAGAGACAGGTATTCTATATCTGTGTATGGTGGTGTGATGGTGGAGAGACAGGTATTCTATATCTGTGTATGGTGGTGTGATGGTGGAGAGACAGATTCAGGTATGGTGGTGTGATGGTGGAGAGACAGGTATTCTATATCTGTGTATGGTGGTGTGATGGTGGAGAGACAGGTATTCTATATCTGTGTATGGTGGTGTGATGGTGGAGAGACAGGTATTCTATATCTCTGTGTATGGTGGTGTGATGGTGGAGAGACAGGTATTCTATATCTCTGTGTATGGTGGTGTGATGGTGGAGAGACAGGTATTCTATATCTGTGTATGGTGGTGTGATGGTGGAGAGACAGGTATTCTATATCTCTGTATGGTGGTGTGATGGTGGAGAGACAGGTATTCTATATCTGTGTATGGTGGTGTGATGGTGGAGAGACAGGTATTCTATATCTCTGTGTATGGTGGTGTGATGGTGGAGAGACAGGTATTCTATATCTCTGTATGGTGGTGTGATGGTGGAGAGACAGGTGGTGTGATGGTATTCTATATCTCTGTGTATGGTGGTGTGATGGTGGAGAGACAGGTATTCTATATCTCTGTGTATGGTGGTGTGATGGTGGAGAGACAGGTATTCTATATCTGTGTATGGTGGTGTGATGGTGGAGAGACAGGTATTCTATATCTCTGTGTATGGTGGTGTGATGGTGGAGAGACAGGTATTCTATATCTGTGTATGGTGGTGTGATGGTGGAGAGACAGGTATTCTATATCTGTGTATGGTGGTGTGATGGTGGAGAGACAGGTATTCTATATCTGTGTATGGTGGTGTGATGGTGGAGAGACAGGTATTCTATATCTCTGTGTATGGTGGTGTGATGGTGGAGAGACAGGTATTCTATATCTGTGTATGGTGGTGTGATGGTGGAGAGACAGGTATTCTATATCTGTGTATGGTGGTGTGATGGTGGAGAGACAGGTACTCTTTCTCTGTGTATGGTGGTGTGATGGTGGAGAGACAGGTATTCTATATCTCTGTGTATGGTGGTGTGATGGTGGAGAGACAGGTATTCTATATCTGTGTATCAGGTATTCTATATCTGTGTATGGTGGTGTGATGGTGGAGAGACAGGTATTCTATATCTGTGTATGGTGGTGTGATGGTGGAGAGACAGGTATTCTATATCTGTGTATGGTGGTGTGATGGTGGAGAGACAGGTATTCTATATCTCTGTGTATGGTGGTGTGATGGTGGAGAGACAGGTATTCTATATCTGTGTATGGTGGTGTGATGGTGGAGAGACAGGTATTCTATATCTCTGTCTCGGGTGGTGTGTTGGGGGTGAGACAGGTATTCTATATCTGTGTATGGTGGTGTGATGGTGGAGAGACAGGTATTCTATATCTCTGTATGGTGGTGTGATGGTGGAGATACAGGTATTCTATATCTCTGTATGGTGGTGTGATGGTGGAGAGACAGGTACTCTTTCTCTGTGTATGGTGGTGTGATGGTGGAGAGACAGGTACTCTTTCTCTGTGTATGGTGGTGTGATGGTGGAGAGACAGGTATTCTACATCTCTGTATGGTGGTGTGATGGTGGAGAGACAGGTACTCTTTCTCTGTGTATGGTGGTGTGATGGTGGAGAGACAGGTATTCTATATCTCTGTATGGTGGTGTGATGGTGGAGAGACAGGTATTCTATATCTCTGTATGGTGGTGTGATAGTGGAGATACAGGTACTCTTTCTCTGTGTATGGTGGTGTGATGGTGGAGAGACAGGTATTCTATATCTCTGTTTGGTGGTATGATAGTGGAGATACAGGTATTCTATATCTCTCTGTATGGTGGTGTGATAGTGGAGATACAGGTACTCTTTCTCTGTGTATGGTGGTGTGATGGTGGAGAGACAGGTATTCTATATCTCTGTATGGTGGTGTGATAGTGGAGATACAGGTACTCTTTCTCAGTGTATGGTGGTGTGATAGTGGAGATACAGGTATTCTATATCTGTGTATGGTGGTGTGATGGTGGAGAGACAGGTATTCTATATCTCTCTGTATGAAGGTGTAATTTTTGTCATGGCTATTTCTTGAGAAGTGCTTGGATCTATTTCAGGTTTTATTTGTAGATTTCCTTTGGTCCCTAGTTGTGCCCATTTGATTTTTGGACTGATCAGAAAAACAAAATGGCTGACAAATGGTCATTTTGGATTTTGACAATGAAAGTTTTTGCTATTTCTTGAGAAGGACTGTATGGATTTTTCTCATATTTTAGTTGTGGGCCGCCCTTAGTACCTTATTGTGCCTTTGTGATTTTGGCACTGATAAGGCTGATAAGCAACCATCCTTAATATTGCAGTTAAACATTATTATTGCTGTTTTTTAAGAGGAAAAAAGAGGAGAGATCTAACTTTTATAGGACAAATATCAAACCTTGGTGGGTGCTAGATTTGTGATCTCTTGTATGCTGTTTAGTACCTGAAAGTGATAGGTTTGACTTAGAGAAACGTACCTACTGTTATGTTACAGAGAATGCAGCTTCATTCAGAAGCACAATATATCTTAACTTTTCTAGAAGTAAAGCGCTGTTCAACCCAGAGTTCTATTGATTTTCAGAGGGTCTAGGTCTGCATCTTTATAATGCTAAAATAAGATAGATATTGCTATATATAGATTGCTACAGTTGACGATGGTAGACTAAAGACTGTGGTGGCAAGTGTCTAGGTTTTAACAAGGAAAATCTCACAGCATAAAACTGACCTTCTTTACATATCGTACAAAACTGACCTTGTTTATAAAACACACAGTACTGACATTGTATATATATCACACCGTACTGATCTTGTTTATATATAACACAATGTACTGACCTTGTTTATATATAACACAGTACTGACCTTGTTTATATAACACACAGTACTGACCTTGTTTATATATCACACAGTACTAACCTTGTTTATATATCACACACAGTACTAACTGACCTTGTTTATATATCACACACAGTACTGACTTTGTTTATATATCACACAGTACTGATCTTGTTTATATATAACACACAGTACTGACCTTGTTTATATATCACACAATACTGACCTTGTTTATATATCACACAATACTGACCTTGTTTATATATCACACACAGTACTGACCTTGTTTGTATACAACACAGTACTGACCTTGTTTATATATAACACACAGTACTGACCTTGTTTATATATCACACACAGTACTGACCTTGTTTATATATCACACAGTACTGACCTTGTTTATATATCACACAATACTGACCTTGTTTATATATCACACACAGTACTGACCTTGTTTATATACAACACAGTACTGACCTCGTTTATATATTACACAGTACTGACTCAAATTATCATTCCTTAACACTATAGCATTATAGATATATATGATATTTCCCATAAAACTATATATATATATTAATGTTATTTTCAATCCATTATGAGATATAAATGTTATTTACAATCCATTATTAGATATAAATGTTATTTTCAATCCATTATGAGATATAAATGTTATTTACAATCCATTATGAGATATAAATGTTATTTACAATCCATTATGAGATATAAATGTTATTTACAATACATTATGAGATATAAATGTTATTTACAATCCATTATGAGATATAAATGTTATTTACAATCCATTATTAGATATAAATGTTATTTACAATCCATTATTAGATATAAATGTTATTTATAATCCATTATGAGATATAAATGTTATTTATAATCCATTATGAGATATAAATGTTATTTACAATCCATTATTAGATATGAATGTTATTTATAATCCATTATGAGATATATTTAATGTTATTTATTTACAATCCATTATGAGATATATGTTATTTATAATCCATTATGAGATATAAATGTTATTTACAATCCATTATGAGATATAAATGTTATCTATAATCCATTATTAGATATAAATGTTATTTATAATCCATTATGAGATATAAATGTTATTTACAATCCATTATGAGATATAAATGTTATTTACAATCCATTATGAGATATAAATGTTATTTACAATCCATTATTAGATATAAATGTTATTTACAATCCATTATTAGATATAAATGTTATTTACAGTACATTATGAGATATAAATGTTATTTATAATCCATTATGAGATATAAATGTTATTTATAATCCATTATGAGATATAAATGTTATTTATAATCCATTATGAGATATAAATGTTATTTATAATCCATTATGAGATATAAATGTTATTTACAATCCATTATTAGATATAAATGTTATTTACAATCCATTATTAGATATAAATGTTATTTACAGTACATTATGAGATATAAATGTTATTTATAATCCATTATGAGATATAAATGTTATTTATAATCCATTATGAGATATAAATGTTATTTATAATCCATTATGAGATATAAATGTTATTTATAATCCATTATGAGATATAAATGTTATTTATAATCCATTATGAGATATAAATGTTATTTACAATCCATTATGAGATATAAATGTTATTTACAATCCATTATGAGATATAAATGTTATTTACAATACATTATGAGATATAAATGTTATTTACAATCCATTATGAGATATAAATGTTATTTACAATCCATTATTAGATATAAATGTTATTTACAATCCATTATTAGATATAAATGTTATTTACAATACATTATGAGATATAAATGTTATTTATAATCCATTATGAGATATAAATGTTATTTATAATCCATTATGAGATATAAATGTTATTTACAGTACATTATGAGATATAAATGTTATTTATAATCCATTATGAGATATAAATGTTATTTATAATCCATTATGAGATATAAATGTTATTTACAATACATTATTAGATATAAATGTTATTTACAATCCATTATGAGATATAAATGTTATTTACAATCCATTATTAGATATAAATTTTATCTATAATCCATTATGAGATATAAATGTTATCTATAATCCATTATGAGATATAAATGTTATTTACAATCCATTATTAGATATAAATTTTATCTATAATCCATTATGAGATATAAATGTTATCTATAATCCATTATGAGATATAAATGTTATTTACAATACATTATGAGATATAAATGTTATTTACAATACATTATTAGATATAAATGTTATTTACAATCCATTATGAGATATAAATGTTATTTACAATCCATTATTAGATATAAATGTTATTTATAATCCATTATGAGATATAAATGTTATTTATAATCCATTATGAGATATAAATGTTATCTATAATCCATTATTAGATATAAATGTTATTTATAATCCATTATTAGATATAAATGTTATTTATAATCCATTATTAGATATAAATGTATAAATGTTATTTATAATCCATTATGAGATATAAATGTTATTTATAATCCATTATGAGATATAAATGTTATCTATAATCCATTATTAGATATAAATGTTATTTACAATACATTATGAGATATAAATGTTATTTACAATCCATTATGAGATATAAATGTTATCTATAATCCATTATTAGATATAAATGTTATTTATAATCCATTATGAGATATAAATGTTATCTATAATCCATTATTAGATATAAATGTTATTTATAATCCATTATTAGATATAAATGTTATTTATAATCCATTTTGAGATATAAATGTTAATTTTTAAACTTTGTTTAGGTAGATTATGAAATATTGATTCAGGATTACAAAGTTTACTAGGAGATAAAATTCATACCTTTAAGTTGATAAAGAATTGATTATTAAACCCAGTGAAGCATTGATCACCTGTGTTAGCACTGCCTAATAACTGGTATTAATTGATAGCACATGACAGAAGCACATGACCAGAGCACATGCTTACAATGAACAGTATACTGTATTGATGTGGTATTGACCCAGTCCACTATTGTAAAATGATGTTAAAAGACAAGAGCACAAATCTCTGTGACCTTTTGTGAAGGGCGTCATTATTGAATTCTAAATCTGCGCATAAACACCACTCATGCATGTCTTGTCATATTTGGCATTCAAGCATAGCGTGTCTGAGGAATTTAACTGGCGGATTGATTGGACGGATTAATACTGTATCCCACCGAGAAATGCATAATTAAACATTCTTTATCATTGCATTAGTAACAGAGACCTTCATTACTGGTTCTGTCCCACAACTAGGCAACAAAAACTATAGTGTCTAAATTAACGTACAACAATGATGTGGTCTAGATGTGTGTACAATGTACAGACAATATCTAGATTTATGTTACAACAATGATGTGGTCTAGATGTGTGTACAATGTACAGACAGTATCTAGATTAATGTTACAACAATGATGTGGTCTAGATGTGTGTACAATGTAAAGACAATATCTAGATTAATGTTACAACAATGATGTGGTCTAGATGTGTGTACAATGTACAGACAATATCTAGATTAATGTTACAACAATGATGTGGTCTAGATGTGTGTACAATGTACAGACAATATCTAGATTAATGTTACAACAATGATGTGGTCTAGATGTGTGTACAATGTAAAGACAATATCTAGATTAATGTTACAACAATGATGTGGTCTAGATGTGTGTACAATGTAGTAACAATATCTAGATTAATGTTACAACAATGATGTGGTCTAGATGTGTGTACAATGTAGTAACAATATCTAGATTAATGTTACAACAGTGATGTGGTCTAGATGTGTGTACAATGTACAAACAATATCTAGATTAATGTTAAAAATATAAACTTTATTTATTTTACAACAATTGCGAAACAAGTTATTTCAGCTTATACTAATCACTCTTGGTGGCTCGGATGTAAGCGCGCGAGGGGAGTTATTATGGGAGGAAACCAGAGTACCCGTGGAAAACCTACGTGGTCGGGCAGGTGACCCCTTACCTTTTCACGTCCGTTCTGGGAATCGAACCCCGGTCGGCTAGGTGAAAGGCGAGTGCGTTACCACAGCGCCACCCGACCACCCTATACCCAGTGACAGCATGTATGTACCCTGTGACAGCTTGTGTGTACCCTGTGACAGTGTATATGTACCCTGTGACAGTGTGTATGTTTACTCTGTGACAGTGTGTATGTACCCTGTGACAGTGTGTATGTTTACCCTGTGACAGTGTGTATGTACCCTGTGACAGTGTGTATGTACCCTGTGACAGCTTGTGTGTACCCCTTGGCATCATGTGTGTACACTATGAGAGTGTGTGTTTACCCTGTGACAGTGTGTATGTACCCTGTGACAGCTTGTGTGTACCCCTTGGCATCATGTGTGTACACTATGAGAGTGTGTGTTTACCCTGTGACAGTGTGTATGTACCCTGTGACAGCTTGTGTGTACCCCTTGGCATTAGTGTGTACACTATGAGAGTGTGTGTTTACCCTGTGACAGTGTGTATGTACCCTGTGACAGTGTGTATGTACCCTGTGACAGCTTGTGTGTACCCCTTGGCATCATGTGTGTACACTATGAGAGTGTGTGTTTACCCTGTGACAGTGTGTATGTACCCCTTGGCATCATGTGTGTACACTATGAGAGTGTGTGTTTACCCTGTGACAGTGTGTATGTACCCTGTGACAGCTTGTGTGTACCCCTTGGCATTATTTGTGTGCGCTGTGAGAGTGTTTCTTTACCCTGTGATGATAGGTGTTACTTCTGCTACCTTCATACTCATATAGGGACTCAAGAATATGTAATCTTGTTAAATACTAGCCTGAATAATCGCTTAGATTGAGAGAAATTCTCTTTAGCTGGATTGGTTGAGTGTAAGATTGGTAAGCAGAAGGTATGGGTTTGAAGCAGAGACATTGAAATGCGTATCGTGTGAGTATGTTGGTTCCTGTCACAGTTTGTAAATTTTCTGTGACAGGGCATGTGTACCCTGTGACAATATGTTGGTTCCTGTCACAGTTTGTACATTTTCTGTGACAGGGCATGTGTACCCTGTGAGAGTATGTTGGTTCCTGTCACAGTTTGTAAATTTTCTGTGACAGGGCATGTGTACCCTGTGACAATATGTTGGTTCCTGTCACAGTTTGTACATTTTCTGTGACAGGGCATGTGTACCCTGTGACAATATGTTGGTTCCTGTCACAGTTTGTACATTTTCTGTGACAGGGCATGTGTACCCAATGTGACAGTACAAATATTTTCATTGACAATATGTATAGTCTGTCACAGGAGGGACCTTGATAAAGTACCTGGTAGGTACATTTTCTGTGACACTGTGTGTACCCTGTGACAGTAGGTGTATTTTCTGTGACAGTTTGTGTGTGTACCCTGTGACAGTAGGTGTATTTTCTGTGACACTGTGTGTGTATCCTGTGACAGCAGGTATATTTTCTGTGACACTGTGTGTGTACCCAGTGATGGTAGGTATATTTTCTGTGACACTGTGTGTGTGTGTACCCTGTGACAGAAGGTGTATTTTCTGTGACACTGTGTGTGTGTACTCTGTGACAGTAGGTGTATTTTCTGTGACACTGTGTGTACCCAGTGACGGTAGGTGTATTTTCTGTGACACTGTGTGTACCCTGTGACACTAGGTATATTTTCTGTGACACTGTGTGTACCCTGTGACAGCAGGTATATTTTCTGTGACACTGTGTGTGTACCCAGTGATGGTAGGTATATTTTCTATGACAGTTTGTGTGTGTGTACCCTGTGACAGTAGGTGTATTTTCTGTGACACTGTGTGTGTGTGTGTACCCTGTGACAGTAGGTGTATTTTCTGTGACACTGTGTGTGTATCCTGTGACAGTAGGTATATTTTCTGTGACACTGTGTGTGTACCCAGTGATGGTAGGTATATTTTCTGTGACAGTTTGTGTGTGTGTACCCTGTGACAGTAGGTGTATTTTCTGTGACACTGTGTGTGTGTACCCTGTGACAGTAGGTGTATTTTCTGTGACACTGTGTGTACCCTGTGACAGTAGGTATATTTTCTGTGACACTGTGTGTACCCAGTGACGGTAGGTGTATTTTCTGTGACACTGTGTGTACCCTGTGACACTAGGTATATTTTCTGTGACACTGTGTGTACCCTGTGATGGTAGGTATATTTGCTGTGACACTGTGTGTGTACCCTGTGACAGTAGGTGTATTTTCTGTGACACTGTGTGTACCCTGTGACGGTAGGTATATTTTCTGTGACACTGTGTGTACCCTGTGACAGTAGGTGTATTTTCTGTGACACTGTGTGTACCCTGTGACACTAGGTATATTTTCTGTGACACTGTGTGTACCCTGTGATGGTAGGTATATTTGCTGTGACACTGTGTGTGTACCCTGTGACACTAGGTATATTTTCTGTGACACTGTGTGTACCCTGTGATGGTAGGTATATTTGCTGTGACACTGTGTGTGTACCCTGTGACACTAGGTATATTTTCTGTGACACTGTGTGTACCCTGTGATGGTAGGTATATTTGCTGTGACACTGTGTGTGTACCCTGTGACAGTAGGTGTATTTTCTGTGACACTGTGTGTGGGTAGCCTGTAACAGTAGGTGTATTTTCTGTCACACTGTGTGTACCCTGTGACGGTAGGTATATTTTCTGTGACACTGTGTGTACCCAGTGATGGTAGGTGTATTTTCTGTGACACTGTGTGTACCCTGTGATGGTAGGTATATTTGCTGTGACACTGTGTGTGTACCCTGTGACAATAGGTATATTTTCTGTGACACTGTGTGTGTGTGTACCCAGTGACAGTAGGTATATTTTCTGTGACACTGTGTGTGTGTGTATCCTGTGACAGTAGGTGTATTTTCTGTGACACTGTGCATGTGTACCCTGTGACAGTAGGTGTATTTTCTGTGACACTGTGTGTGTGTGTGTACCCAGTGACAGTAGGTGTATTTTCTGTGACACTGTGTTTGTGTGTACCCTGTGACAGTAGGTATATTTTCAGTGACAGTTTGTGTGTGTGTACCCTGTGACAGTAGGTGTATTTTCTGTGACACTGTGTGTGTGTACTCTGTGACAGTAGGTATATTTTCTGTGACACTGTGTGTGTACCCTGTGACAGTAAGTATATTTTCTGTGACACTGTGTGTGTGTGTGTACCCAGTGACAGTAGGTGTATTTTCTGTGACAGTTTGTGTGTGTGTGTACCCTATGATAGTATGTATGCTTTCTCTGACAGAGCGTGTGTTCCCTGTCACACTCGTTAGTGCTCTGTCTGTCAGCCTATTTCGTGTGCTAGGCTGCTGTGGTATAGAGCTTTCTCTGTGTCAGGTTTATGGGCAGTGTTTGGTACATTGATGTGCTGTGTTTTACCATATAAGCAGTGTGTTAGTCCTCTCCTCGAGAGCCTAAGCAATGTCTGCCAAGTGATATAAAATCAATGGGGAACTTCGCTCATATAAATGACTTTGTCCTGTAATGAATGAACTTAAAACTGCCAGCTTTGATTTTGCTTGTAGATATTGACAAAAAAAATCCTCATCAGTATTGGCATACACACAAGATAGAGCTGACAGCTAGAGCTGTGTGACATGTGTGTTCTGGCCACTCTGCATCCTACATATATTGATAGAATGTGTTTCTTGTGAGAAGCACATGGGGACTGAGTGTGAGTTTATGCTGTCGGCCCTGGAATCCTCATAGTAATTATGTGAATGAGGGGGGAAATCCACTGGGTCAATACAATAGTGCTCAGTTTTGACAACAGATGGCAGCACCCTGTTCTCTTTTGTTGCACATGCTCAGTGGAGATTTATCTGCTTTAAGCAGCCATCGAGTAATGTTTTGGTACATCATTATTGGACTAAATTTAATATTCACATGAATCTCTGTTTGAAAGCTGTGTTACTGTCATTCCAGGGGCATTACTACAAGTCTTCAACGAAAAAGGGAAATTTGGACGCGGGCGCCTTGGCTCCTTCAGCTCTTCATTCAAGGAGTCCAAAAAAGAGGTTGTGCGCCAAGTGTTTCTCTTCACCAATCATATGTTACTAACTACACGGTCCTCTAACGGAAGACTTCACCTTGCCAAAGTAAGATGTGATTTGTTTTTGTACATGTTAATCCCCCTATAGCCTTAGCTAGTCAGACGAAGCAGCCATGTGCAGGCCTAAGGCCTTGCTAATAATTTGAATGCAGATTTATGTCTATTTCTATCCACAGAGTTATGTTATTGATGGCATTGTCATTAACATCACATACAATGTGACATTCCTTTTTCATATTGATAGTGTGTGAAACATTCTACTTACAATTTTGAGTCCTATTTGCCTGTAGGATTAAGAAATCAATACATTTTGGTACTATAGATTTGCTTACTTAAGATGCTAACAGCTTTCTTCTGTAGATCTGCATACTTATGTATTCAAGTCCATGTGATATAACAGTGTAATGCATTACACACTATCTTCAAAATATAAGTATGTTAAATTTAAACCAAGATATCATAGGTAGAAATTAATCTGTCTACATGGTATTTTGATGCAAATTAATTTAAAAAACCTTATGTATCAGTACTGTGTCCTGTAATACAATAAACCTGAAAAACATTGATAGTTTTTTACAACTTAAATAGTTTTTTGGAACACAGATCATAGGTCTAGGATTCTACAGATTATTGCTACTGTAAAGGGATAACTGCCAGAGTACCTATAAAATGAGATGGAGTTACAGGGAGAAAAATTTAGTGATAGCAACAGACATGAAAAAATGACTGAAAAGGGATGTTTACATGGGAGATGTCTAGTAAATGGAGGTATTCTGGGAAGGTAACTTGTGGGGAAGGTAAACTGGGGGTATAACCTGGTAAATTAACAGGAATGATAGATATTGAGAAAGATAATCAGGGGAGATAATTTGTAAGAAAGGTAAACAGGGGGTATATCTTATAAGGGAGTAACACAGGGGGGATAACTTGTAAGAGATATTAACAGTGGTGATAAATATTGTTAAAGATTAATGGAGAGATAACAACTCAGGACGACAAACAAGGGAGATATCTTGTTAGTGTGTAATCAAAGGGAGATAGTATGTAAGAGATAAATGGGGACAGATATATATTAAGAAAAGTAAACAAGTCAGGATGGTTAACAGAGTAGGTAGCATGTTAGGGAGTAATAAAGAGAGAAATAGCTTGAAAGAGAGATATCTAGGGGCAGTAGATATTAAGAAAGATGACCTAGGGAGATAACAGCACAAAATGGGAAAGAGGGAGATATATTGAAACAGGGGAGATATCTAGTCAGGAAAGTAAATATAGAAAGATGCTTTTCTTAGGGAAGTAACAATGGCAATTTCTTGTTAGGGAGAAGGATGTGGCAATGACATGTTAGCAAGATAAACAGGGGAGATATACAGGGGAGATAAACAGGGGAGATATATTGCAAGGCAGATAAGCAGGGAACAGTAATATGTATGGCAGATAGCAGGGAACAGTAATAGATATGGACGATAAGCAGGGAACAGTAATATGTATGGGCGATAAGCAGGGAACAGTAATATGTATGGCAGATAGCAGGGAACAGTAATATGTATGGCAGATAGCAGGGAACAGTAATATATATGGGCGATAAGCAGGGAACAGTAATATGTATGGCAGTTCGAAGGGAACAGTAATATGTATGGGCGATAGCAGGGAACAGTAATATATATGGCAGATAGCAAGGAACAGTAATATGTATGGCAGATAGCAGGGAACAGTAATATGTATGGCAGATAGCAGGGAACAGTAATATATATGGGCGATAGCAGGGAACAGTAATATATATGGCAGATAGCAGGGAACAGTAATATGTATGGCAGATAGCAGGGAACAGTAATATGTAGGGCCGAGAAGCAGGGAACAGTAATATGTATGGGCGATAAGCAGGGAACAGTAATATGTATGGCAGATAAGCAGGGAACAGTAATATGTATGGGCGATAAGCAGGGAACAGTAATATGTATGGGCGATAAGCAGGGAACAGTAATATGTATGGCAGATAGCAGGGAACAGTAATATGTATGGCAGATAGCAGGAAACAGTAATATATATGGACGATAGCAGGGAACAGTAATATATATGGCAGATAGAAGGGAACAGTAATATGTATGACAGATAGCAGGGAACAGTAATATGTATGGGCGATAAGCAGGGAACAGTAATATGTATTGGCGATAAGCAGGGAACAGTAATATGTATGGCAGATAGCAGGGAACAGTAATATGTATGGCAGATAGAAGGGAACAGTAATATGTATGGCAGATAGCAGGGAACAGTAATATATATGGACGATAAGCAGGGAACAGTAATATATATGGCAGATAGCAGGGAACAGTAATATGTATGGCAGATAGCAGGGAACAGTAATATATATGGCAGATAGCAGGGAACAGTAATATATATGGGCGATAAGCAGGGAACAGTAATATGTATGGCAGATAGAAGGGAACAGTAATATGTATGGGCGATAGCAGGGAACAGTAATATATATGGCAGATAGCAGGGAACAGTAATATGTATGGCAGATAGCAGGGAACAGTAATATGTATGACCGATAAGCAGGGAACAGTAATATGTATGGGCGATAAGCAGGGAACAGTAATATGTATGGGCGATAAGCAGGGAACAGTAATTTGTATGGGCGATAAGTAGGGAACAGTAATATGTTTGGCAGATAAGCAGGGATCAGTAATATGTATGGTAGATACCAGGGAACAGTAATGTGTATGGTAGATAGCAGGGAACAGTAATATGTATGGCAGATAGCAGGGAACAGTAATATGTATGGGCAATAAGCAGGGAACAGTAATATGTATGGCAGATAGAAGGGAACAGTAATATGTATGGTAGATACCAGGGAACAGTAATATGTATGGTAGATAGCAGGGAACAGTAATATGTATGGCAGATAGCAGGGAACAGTAATATGTATGGCAGGTAGCAGGGAACAGTAATATGTATGGCAGATAGCAGGGAACAGTAATATGTATGGGCAATAAGCAGGGAATAGTCATATGTATGGCAGATAGCAGGGATCAGCAATATGTATGGGCAATAAGCAGGGAACAGTAATATGTATTGGCGATAAGCAGGGAACAGTAATATGTATGGCAGATAGCAGGGAACAGTAATATGTATGGCAGATAGCAGGGAACAGTAATATGTATGGGCAATAAGCAGGGAATAGTCATATGTATGGCAGATAAGCAGGGGACAGTAATTTGTAAGGGAGATAAGTAGAGAACAATAGTTTTTTAGGGAGATAAGCAGGGAACAGTAGTTTTTAAGGGAGATAAGCAGAAAACAGTAGTTTTTAAGGGAGATAAGTAGAGAACAATAGTTTTTAAGGGAGATAAGCAGGGAACAGTAGTTTTTAAGGGAGATAAGCAGAAAACAGTAGTTTTTAAGGGAGATAAGTAGAGAACAGTAGTTTTTAAGGGAGATAAGCAGGGAACAGTAATATGTATGGCAGATAAGCAGGGAACAATATTTATTTGTAAGGGAGATAAGTAGAGAACAGTAGTTTTTAAGGGAGATAAGCAGAAAACAGTAGTTTTTAAGGGAGATAAGCAGGGAACAGTAATTTGTAAGGGAGATAAGCAGGGAACAATATTTATTTGTAAGGGAGATAAGCAGGGAACAGTAATTTGTAAGGGAGATAACCAGAGGACAATATTTATTTGTAAGGTAGATAAGCAGGGAACAGTAATTTGTAAGGGAGATAACCAGAGGACAATAGCATGTTAGCAAAATAATCAGGAGTAGATAACTAGTCAGGAAGATGATTTGTCAGGATTGTTAACAAGGGAAGATGGTTTGTCAGGATTGTTAACAAGGGAAGATGGTTTGTCAGAACAGATTTTTAACAAGGGAGATAGGATTGTTAACAAGGGAAGATGATTTGTCAGGATTGTTAACAAGGGAAGATGGTTTGTCAGGAATGTTAACAAGGGAAGATGGTTTGTCAGGATTGTTAACAAAGGGAAGATGATTTGTCAGGGTTGTTAACAAGGGAAGATGATTTGTCAGGATTGTTAACAAGGGAAGATGGTTTGTCAGGATTGTTAACAAGGGAAGATGATTTGTCAGGATTATTAACAAAGGGAAGATGGTTTGTCAGGATTGTTAACAAGGGAAGATGATTTGTCAGGATTGTTAACAAGGGAAGATGGTTTGTCAGGATTGTTAACAAGGGAAGATGATTTGTCAGGATTGTTAACAAGGGAAGATGATTTGTCAGGATTGTTAACAAGGGAAGATGGTTTGTCAGGATTGTTAACAAAGGGAAGATGGTTTGTCAGGATTGTTAACAAGGGAAGATGATTTGTCAGGATTGTTATCAAGGGAAGATGGTTTGTCAGGATTGTTAACAAAGGGAAGATGATTTGTCAGGATTGTTAACAAAGGGAAGATGATTTGTCAGGATTGTTAACAAGGGAAGATGATTTGTCAGGATTGTTAACAAGGGAAGATGGTTTGTCAGGATTGTTAACAAGGGAAGATGGTTTGTCAGGATTGTTAACAAGGGAAGATGATTTGTCAGGATTGTTAACAAGGGAAGATGATTTGTCAGGATTGTTAACAAGGGAAGATGATTTGTCAGGATTGTTAACAAGGGAAAATGATTTGTCAGGATTGTTAACAAGGGAAGAGGGGGGAGGGGGTAAAAATTGGGTAAAGATGAGGGTAAAGATTATGTGAAGATTGGGGGTCAAGATCAGTTAAAGATTGAAGGTAACACGGGGAAATAAAGCAGATTGGTGATAAGGAAGGGGAGATCATATTTTTAGCTAAGAAAGAGAGATATACTGTCAGATGGTAAATAATTAAGATAGGATTTTTAGGATATAAGGAGGGGGAGAGGGGAGATGGTAATGTGAGAAGATGAGAAGAGGGGGATAATTGAGGTAAAGAAGAAAGTTAATCAAACTTGGAGGTAAAGATAGGATTAAATTGAGATAATTAGATTTGTAGGACATCAATGGCCTGATCAGAAGTAAGATATAAATAGACTGATCAGATATAGTATATAAGTAGACTGATCAGGTTATAAATGGCTTGATCTGATGTGAGATAAAAATGACATAATCAGATAAAAGATATAAATAGCCTGATCAAATAGGAATTCAAAAAGTTAGATGTAGAATATAAAATAATTAGATGTAAGATACAAGTACTAGTTTAGAACCTTGGAAGGCTTTGTATTATTTCTCAACAAAGGACAAATATTTACGATGATTTGTGACATACTGCCGTAAATTATTTGATACCACAAACAGAGATGATCTTCTATCTTTGTCTAAATTTGATTCACAGATTTTGCCCAAAGATAGACAGGTAAGAGACTAAATCTGTCTGCCATTTAGACAATCATCCCACCAATAACAATGTGTGTTAGAAAAATGCAACCAATCACAATGCCTGTTATTTTGAAGCGATCACATTTTTAACCAATCACTGTTCTTTTATTTTCTTCCTGGTCTATGAATTAAGTATCATTACAATGGCTAATGATGGGGGCTTAGTTGTCATGTAGATTGAGTCTGTTCTGGGTGTATTGATTTTACCCACAATTTCAGTCATCACAAGATTGTAATGGAATCCAGATTTAAGAGAAAAATGATGTGTTTTGTTTATGAAACGGGATATCTATTGTTGATGGTCGTTATGTTATTGTCAGTGACTCATGAACATGGAACATTGGCTCTGGACTCTGTTACAGAGAAACCTGGATAACTAATCACCACAACAAAACTTTTTACAATACAAAAAAAATCAAGAAAAATCAGACACTTGAGCAGACCTATCAGTCTGCCTACATAGGCACACAGTAGGACATTTGGACAGACCTATCAGTCTGCCTACATAGGCACACAGTAGGACATTTGGACAGACCTATCAGTCTGCCTACATAGGCACACAGTAGGACATTTGGACAGGCCTATCAGTCTGCCTACATAGGCACACAGTAGGACATTTGGACAGACCTATCAGTCTGCCTGCATAGGCACACAGTAGGACATTTGGACAGACCTATCAGTCTGCCTACAAAGGCACACAGTAGGACATTTGGACATACATATCAGTCAGCCTACATAGGCACACAGTAGGACATTTGGACAGACCTATCAGTCTGCCTGCATAGGCACACAGTAGGACATTTGGACAGACCTATCAGTCTGCCTACATAGGCACACAGTAGGACATTTGGACATACCTATCAGTCAGCCTACATAGGCACACAGTAGGACATTTGGACAGACCTATCAGTCTGCCTACATAGGCACACAGTAGGACATTTGGACATACCTACATAGGCACACAGTAGGACATTTGGACATACCTATCAGTCAGCCTACATAGGCACACAGTAGGACATTTGGACAGACCTAACTGTCAAACTACACAGATACACAGTAGGACATTTGGACAGACCAAACTGTCAAACTACACAGATACACAGTCTGACATTTGGACAGACCTAACTGTCAAACTACACAGATACACAGTAGGACATTTGGACAGACCAAACTGTCAAACTACACAGATACACAGTCTGACATTTGGACAGACCTAACTGTCAAACTACACAGATACACAGTAGGACATTTGGACAGACTTAACTGTCTAGCTACACAGATACACAGTCGGATATTTGGACAGACCTGACTGTCTAACTACACAGATACACAGTCAGACATTTGGACAGACCTTACTGTCTAACTACACAGATACACAGTTGGACATTTGGACAGACCTAACTGTCTTACTACACAGAAACACAGTCGGACATTTGGACAGACTTAACTGTCTAACTACACAGATACACAGACGGACATTTGGACAGACCTAACTGTCTGATTAAGACAGATTCAAAGTGGATACTGATCAATATACTGTAGCCATTGTCAGTGCCCTCAGTATTGATAATGAGACACATCACCATCCTTTGTAGTAAGATCAGTTGTTAGAAATACTCAGTCTATAGTTATAGTAATGCAACATATCAAAAATTCAATTCACAAGTTTGAGTGTTCCTCCCTCCATCCTCACAGGACAATAATTTTTCTCAGGATAGATCTGCTTGTTTTGGTCAAGCAAGTGTGACATGGTTGTTCTGAAAATAGCTGCTAGGAATCTATATATACCTTTGTCTGCAGCAGGCATTATAGATTTTACAGAGTGAACACAGCTTCAGTGTAGAATTTGATAAACAGTAGGTGAGATCATCATCAACATCATTGTCATCATCATCATCATCATCATCATCATCATCATCATCATCATCATCATCATCATCATCATCATCATCATCATCATCATCATCATCACTACAGCAGAGGTAGTCTCCACCATAACACTGGTCTACAGTAGTAAGGGGTAGTCTCCACCATCACACTGGTCTACAGTAGTTAGGGGTAGTCTCCACCATCACACTGGTCTACAGTAGTTAGGGATAGTCTCCACCATCACACTGGTCTACAGTAGTTAGGGATAGTCTCCACCATCACACTGGTCTACAGTAGTTAGGGATAGTCTCCACCATCACACTGGTCTACAGTAGTTAGGGATAGTCTCCACCATCACACTGGTCTACAGTAGCTAGGGATAGTCTCCACCATCACACTGGTCTACAGTTGTTAGGGGTAGTCTCCACCATCACACTGGTCTACAGTAGTTAGGGATAGTCTCCACCATCACACTGGTCTACAGTAGTTAGGGATAGTCTCCACCATCACACTGGTCTACAGTAGTTAGGGATAGTCTCCATCATCACACTGGTCTACAGTAGCTAGGGATAGTCTCCACCATCACACTGGTCTACAGTTGTTAGGGGTAGTCCCCACCATCACACTGGTCTACAGTAGTTAGGGATAGTCTCCACCATCACACTGGTCTACAATAGTTAGGGGTAGTCTTCACCATCACACTGGTCTACAGTAGTTAGGGGTAGTCTCCACCATCACACTGGTCTGCAGTAGTTAGGGGTAGTCTCCACCATCACACTGGTCTACAGTAGTTAGGGGTAGTCTCCACCAACACACTGGTCTCCGACATCACACACACTGGTCTACAGTAGTTAGGGATAGTTTCCACAATCACACTGGTCTACAGTAGTTAGGGGTAGTCTCTACCATCACACTGGTCTACAGTAGTTAGGGTCAGTCTCCACAATCACACTGGTCTACAGTAGTTAGGGATAGTCTCCACCATCACACTGGTCTACAGTAGTTAGGGGTAGTCTCCACCAACACACTGGTCTACAGTAGTTAGGGATAGTCTCCACCATCACACTGGTCTACAGTAGTTAGGGATAGTCTCCGACATCACACTGGTCTACAGTAGTTAGGGATAGTTTCCACAATCACACTGGTCTACAGTAGTTAGGGGTAGTCTCTACCATCACACTGGTCTACAGTAGTTAGGGTCAGTCTCCACAATCACACTGGTCTACAGTAGTTAGGGATAGTCTCCACCATCACACTGGTCTACAGTAGTTAGGGATAGTCTCCACCATCACACTGGTCTACAGTAGTTAGGGGTAGTCTCCACCATCACACTGGTCTACAGTAGTTAGGGATAGTCTCCACCATCACACTGGTGTACAGTAGCTAGGGGTAGTCTCCACCATCACACTGATCTACAGTAGTTAGGGGTTGTCTCCACCATCACACTGGTCTACAGTAGTTAGGGGTAGTCTCCACCATCACACTGGTCTGCAGTAGTTAGGGGTAGTCTCCACCATCACACTGGTCTACAGTAGTTAGGGGTAGTCTCCACCAACACACTGGTCTACAGTAGTTAGGGATAGTCTCCACCATCACACTGGTCTACAGTAGTTAGGGATAGTCTCCGACATCACACTGGTCTACAGTAGTTAGGGATAGTTTCCACAATCACACTGGTCTACAGTAGTTAGGGGTAGTCTCTACCATCACACTGGTCTACAGTAGTTAGGGTCAGTCTCCACAATCACACTGGTCTACAGTAGTTAGGGATAGTCTCCACCATCACACTGGTCTACAGTAGTTAGGGGTAGTCTCCACCAACACACTGGTCTACAGTAGTTAGGGATAGTCTCCACCATCACACTGGTCTACAGTAGGTCTACAGTAGTTAGGGATAGTTTCCACCATCACACTGGTCTACAGTAGTTAGGGATAGTCTCCACCATCACACTGGTCTACAGTAGTTAGGGATAGTCTCCACCATCACACTGGTCTACAGTAGTTAGGGATAGTCTCCACAATCACACTGGTCTACAGTAGCTAGGGGTAGTCTCCACCATCACACTGATCTACAGTAGTTAGGGGTTGTCTCCACCATCACACTGGTCTACAGTAGCTGGGGTTGTGTCTGTGCCGTGTTGACTGATAGTGTTATAGTTGTCTTGCAGTAGTTGTCTCCCTTTTCTGTGGATCACTCCTTACCTAACCTCCTATCTTTTCTTGTCACTTCTGACTCTGTGATTTTAGTTCATCTGAGCAGAGCTCAGTCACCTTTTCTGATTAATCTTTGTCTTTCATTGCCTGTTCACATTTTCAGATTTCTGACTTCTTGTTACAGGGATTTTGATTATAATGTTTAGCGAGGTTTTGTGGCCAATGATAAACTTGAAATGTAATTAACTAAGCTAAATGATTAAGAATATTTTATTAATCATTAGTTAGAAATAACTCGCAATGCGTAGTTTGTTAATGTGAAAGTTATAAATATATTAATCCACCTCAGGAACCTGAAGGATGAAGTGAAAGTTATAAATATATGAATCCACCTCAGGAATCTGAAGGATGAAGTGAAAGTTATAAATATATTAATCCACCTCAGGAACCTGAAGGATGAAGTGAAAGTTATAAATATATGAATCCACCTCAGGAATCTGAAGGATGAAGTGAAAGTTATAAATATATTAATCCACCTCAGGAACCTGAAGGATGAAGTGAAAGTTATAAATATATGAATCCACCTCAGGAATCTGAAGGATGAAGCTCAAATTTAGTTTGAAAATGAATTTGTCAGCAATTTTGCTATAATATATTGACATTACCAGTACAAGAATTTCTGCTTTGTTAACATTTTAATCCTTGGGTCAGGTCACAACAAGCCACTGAGGTGAACATTAGGGTCTACGAGCTTCTTATTTATACTTCTATTCTAACAATCTTTAACTCATTAGTTGGTCAATTCTCTCCAGAACTGACCCTCTAAGTTGTTGGTCAGAAATACTTGCAATTCATTGTTACAATGTGATACATAGGGTTTGTATGATTGGCATGTCACACAAACATTCTGTCTGTATGACCCTAGATTAATTGTTGTATGCCCTGGGTTTTTCCGCATAAGCTGTATGTGACAAATTGTTAGGACACCTGGAGCATGGTGTCTGTTCCACTTTGTGATGTTGTATAATGTCCCGAGTCCTTCTGGGGCACCCATTTTTGTTTTCCTTATATCAACTGATCTGTTTTACGTGATATTGTGTCCACTATTGAGAAACTGCATGGAAACACATTCCTGTTGTATAGTCACTGATCAAACTGACTGTCTCTCTTTTGCAGGTAATTAGATTGACATGATGTACATTGCAGGGTCAATATTTTGAAGAAATAATTTATTCACTGCATTTTTTATTTCTAAATTCAGGTAACAGAATAATGTTTTTTATTATTTCCAGATACAATGGTCATTAAAATCAAAATATTTTGCAGACTCATTTAATACATTGTAGATCTGTAATGAAATAAACAACAAATTACCAACGTTTCATCCTGATTGAATGAATATCACTCATTAAATATATATATATATATTTTTTTTTATTTTTAAGACTCATTAAACATTAAATACACAGGACACCTGTGAAATGACTTAACTCATTAAAGACACAAAAGGCTCTCTAAATAGAAAATATTTTTTTAAAACACATATATAAGATTGAACTCATGAGAAACCCATCAAATTCACACCCAAATTAGTCATTAAAAACGTAGCAGATTGATTTAATGGTCACCACATGGCAAAAAATACATGGGGCACCCATTAAAAAAGTGAAAGACTCATGAAATACATGGGAGACATTGACACACAACATACTCATCAGCTACAGAATAATTAAATATGTGGCATACTCATTAGATATGTAGCAGACTTGTTAATGCATGATCGGCTAATTAAATATATGGAAAACCCATTCAATACAATGGATGTTCAGGTGACGCAATGGAAACACACTCACCTTTCACCTAGGCATCATGGATTCAATTTCCAATCACGTGGGTTTTTCATGGGTATTTCCATTTTCTTCCACAGTAAGACCCCTTGAGCACGCTCATTCTGGCCAACAAGAGCGATTAATATAAGTTGGAAAAACTTTAATAAATGAAATTTGATTAATGAAAAAAAGGAAGGCAATGGCAAACTCATTAAAATTATGGCACAAACATGAAATGTATAACAGGGTCATTTAATGCATGACAGACTAATTAGATATATGGTAGGTGTCATTAAAAGTAGGACAAACTCACTAAATGCATGAAATGCATGACAAATGTATGACTGTATCATTATGTACACTGTAAATTCTCTTAATACATGATAGAATTTTTAAATACATTATGTACATTGTAAATTCACTTAATACATGATGGAATTTTTAAATATATTATGTACATTGTAAATTCACTTAATATATGATAGAATTTTTAAATATATTATGTACATTGTAAATTCACTTAATATATGATAGAATTTTTAAATATATTATGTACATTGTAAATTCACTTAATATATGATAGAATTTTTAAATACATGAATGATACATCCTATACAGGACAGACTCTGATAAATTGTAGATACATTAAGTATACAACATACTAATTCAATGCATCATACATTCACAAAATTGTGTGCTTAATAATATATATATATATATATATATATATATATGTGTGTGTGTGTGTGTGTGTGTGTGTGTGTGTGTGTGTGTGTGTGTGTGTGTGTGTGTGTGTGTGTGTGTGCGCGCGCGCGCATTGGGAAGGTTTGTGCAAATTATGAGAGAAAATATTGAAAATGCTGATCACCAAATGTCGTTGATGTTGTAAATGCACATTCACATTATATAGAGACATGCAAAAATGGTTTAGTTCTTCACCTATTATTTGATCATTTACACAGTAATACTATTTTGTATATAGTCTGTTACAATGCTGATATTTGTGAAGGTGGCTTCTTCCTGACTGGTGGTGTCCCTCTTTGCATTCTTGATACTTTTGAAAAACGATGGATGGAAAATGTTCTTGCCTTTGTGCAGGATTATATACAGAGGAGATTTCGAAGTGTAGCAAATGATCATATAAGATTGTCTAATGTATAAATGGCTGTGTCCTGATACAGGAAACAACCAACAACAACAAAATGATGATAACAATATGAGGAGTTTGCTGAAGCCATCTTCAGTATCAGGCATGTTTTGTGTTACTTGTAGCTAGAGGTGACTTAGAGGTCACATTTACCAACATTATAGAATACTTTTACCAATGAAGGAAGGTTAAAGTCAACAATATCAGCTGAAACCATCAGCAGAAGAGGATTCCATAAAGAATAATGTTGACTACTTTTTTGTTGGTATTATTCTGTATAACTGTTTATGAATGACAAGATTGAATCTTGAAAACTTCTTATCGTATTGTTTATATAAAAAATAGCCATCCTTTTGTTGTTCCTGGTTAAAGCTGCCCCAATGTGAAAATTTGTAAGAGATATCTGTCAAATTGTCATGATAATGTTAAAGTTGGTAGGAGTTATCTGTCCTATTGCCATGGTGAAGTAAAAAAATCAATTCTTCAAAATCCTTTTTTTGCTTTTGTACAAATGCCTGGATTATGTCCCAATTCATTCAGAAGCATCCTTGATTGAAGGACAATAAGTATTGTGTAAATGGTGGATCTCCTCCTCGTAGTTGAGAGTGGCAAGGCTGTGTATGGAAAATATATAAATCTTTTCATTTAGTTTAGATGTAGCAATCTTAATGAATTTAACTAGGTTAGTGATATGGCCCTCTTGTTTTATAAAGATTTGTCGGAGTTATCTGCCCTCATTAAATTATGAATCAAAGAAACACGATTTTCAGTCATGGTTATGTTAATGTTTGTAACATTAAATTTTGTTTGTGTTATCTGCCCTTCTGTTAATCATAATCTGTATGGGTTGTCTGTCCACTACTTAGTCATGATAACATTAGAATTAGTATGGGTTATCTGCCCTTCTGTTAATCATAATCTGTATGGGTTGTCTGTCCACTACTTAGTCATGATAACATTAGAATTAGTATGGGTTATCTGCCCTTCTGTGAATCATAATCTGTATGGGTTGTCTGTCCACTAATTAGTCATGATAACATTAGAATTAGTATGGGTTATCTGCCCTTCTGTGAATCATAATCTGTATGGGTTGTCTGTCCACTAATTAGTCATGATAACATTAGAATTAGTATGGGTTATCTGCCCTCTGTTAATCATGATAATATATTTACATTTGTATACCTTGTCTGCTTTCCAATCAGTTATGATCACATTAAGATCAGTATGAGTTATTTGCCCTTGTAATAGTCATGATTGTATAGACAGAGTTACCTGCCCTATAAACTGGTTTAATTTTGTGTGCTTTTTTAAACCTAATAAATATTAGAATTTGTTTTTCTGCCATATAGACTACATATGGTATTGTTAAGATAATTTGGAATTATCTTCCCTGTTGTCATAGTTATATGTTTATATTGCAGCATTATGGAAAGATCCCTCTGATTGACTGTACACTGATTGAGGACCCAAGCACAGAAATTTGCTTCTTTGACGACGAGAGTAAGTATTTTACATCATTCTAATATACAAACATATAGAACAAAAGAACAATGCCAAGGTCATTGTACCTGAAAGTAAAGCAGGGTGGTTAAGGTCAAGGTTGTTGATTCTAATACAGAAAAGATGGATATACAGAAAGTGCTATGAAACACAATTTCTAAGTGATATCATTGATCTTTTAGCTGTTTCAGTGGACTCAAGCTTCAGTTTACTAAGTGTAACGTCTGGTGCCACTCTTCTGTCTACCCAGTCCTGTGAAAGGGACTCTCGCCCGGATTACAATGGACTAGACTTCAAGATCATAGTTGACTCCAAAAGTGGCCCACCCACCACTATCACTCTCGTGGCCTCAACCCACCAGGAGAAGATTGCCTGGTGCAGCGATATCAGTCAGGTACATTCTCTTTTCATTTATGTAGAGTTATGTCCCTTTATGGAAATAACACATGTCTGTTATCATAATTATAAAGTATCTCAAAGATTTTAGTGAAACTTGGTATATTAAAACCATGTGTGTTTAGTTTATTTTTTATTTCAACAGATTTTTTCTGCAATTAAACCTGGTTTCATGCAGATCTTTGCATTTTCCATTTGTACTCTGATCATGGAGAGCACATTTATAAAAGAGTCTACTTTGCCTTTACAATCCTTTGCTGGCAATATATATATATATGTCTGTGTTTCTTATCTGTAGGCATTGTGTTATTTCATGATTCTTACACATAAATGATGAAAATACAAAAAATGAAGTTGGGACAATGACAAAAAAGTTTTCTTATAATTGATATTAGAAAAACAGCAAGAAAATGTATGATAATATGCAAGACCTTGTGGTATATTTTTGTACAGTCCTTAGTATATTGGTAGATATTAGTTTTAGAGACACAAACAATTCACCAGCAGACAATTAAATAGTATCATTGTGAATAATCTCGATGTTTTGATTATCACTTTCGTATTTGGTCTATATTCAATTTCTGTTGTCCTTTGCAGTGTATTGAAAACTTGCACTACAGTGATTTGCTCAATACCTCCATGAGTGAGTCATCTTCTGTCACGATGCCCCAGTCTGTCAGGTAGGTACCTAAACATCACATAGTATTCTAAAATGTCACGATGCCCCAGCCTGTCAGGTAAGTACCTAAACATCACATGGTATTCTAAAATGTCACGATGCCCCAGTCTGTCAGGTAGGTGCCTAAACATCACATGGTATTCTAAAATGTCACGATGCCCCAGTCTGTCAGGTAGGTACCTAAACATCACATGGTATTCTAAAATGTCACGATGCCCCAGTCTGTCAGGTAGGTACCTAAACATCACATGGTATTCTAAAATGTCACGATGCCCCAGTCTGTCAGGTAGGTGCCTAAACATCACATGGTATTCTAAAATGTCACGATGCCCTAGTCTGTCAGGTAGGTTCCTAAACATCACATGGTATTCTAAAATGTCATGATGCCCCAGTCTGTCAGGTAGCTACCTAAACATCACATGGTATTCTAAAATGTGGATTGTGTTATATTGTAATGATAATGACCTTGGAATGTGTCTTCAAGATGGCAGTAAATAGTTTAGTGATGTAATATGTCTACTTTACTATGGTAGAAGGACAGATCACCTGTCCTAACCATTTCATGTTGTCATAGTTACTTAAATGAAAAAAGTGTATTGGATTTTTAAGTCAAGAAAAGTCTCTTCGTGACCTATGGCGATCACCTTCATCTGGGGTCTGGCATTCTGTGTCGTTCGACTTCTTATTGAAAGCTCCTGATCGGATTTAAATGAAATTTAGCAGAAACCTTCCCTGGCCTAAGATGAACAAAAAGTATGAATTATACTGTCCCCATCACAAAGGGACGTAAGGGGCGGGGCCAAAAGTGGTCAAATTGAATCTCAACACCCAGATATGGTAAAATCAAATACTCTTCATGCTCTTCATGGATGGAAGCATCTTAGTGGCTTTACCAAAATTGTGAATTTCATGGCCCCAGGGTCTCACATTTCCCCGTGGGGAGGGGTTCAAGTTTATTAGAGTTTATATAGGAAAAATAGGTTTTTTAGCATAATTTGTTTAATTTCCATTGGAAATATTTCAAACTTGGTAAAAATTATGAGCTTAGGATGATGGCTTAGTGGTATACTCATATTGATCCTGGCTGACTCCCAAGGGACTGATGGGTGGGGCGAAAACGGGTCAAATTGACTCAGATTTCAATTATCTTTTCCTCAATAACCAGATATGATAGATTCAAATGCTCTGTATCTTAAGGTGGTTTAATTACCAAAATGGGTCTCACTTTTCTTCTTTAGGAGGAAGTCTTCTTAAACTTTACTGTAATTTTCATAGAAAAAAAATTGCATTTTTGAACATACCGTTGGTTATTTCCTATTGGAAATCACTTTGTAAGAACTATCAGTATAGGATGACAGTTTTGATGCTATGCATGTATAGATTCTGACATACTTTATTCAGTGTCACAATTTCTGTTTAATGACACTTGTTAACTACCCTTTAACTTTTATGTTCAAAATTGCTTATCTCAGGTAGCCATCAAGGCCGCTAGGCCTCTTGTTTCCACAATTTAAAAGAAGCAATCACTTTAGTCTCAAAGTTTATATAAAATCTTGAACTTGTCTACACAAAACTAATTCAGTTAAAGTCTCTCTCCACAAGTTATTTGGTTTGATTAATTCATTGTCTTTAATTGGCTATTCTAGCACTGAAAACAAAACCAGTTTTCTATGTGAACAATGACATATTGGAAATATTCAATCCCTTTCTGTTTTCTCATTGAGTTGTAGTCTTACTAAGGTTGTATAGATATGGTGCTTCAGATTCAGGGTGACATTATTGAAGATTCAGACTTTAGAAATTAAGATTCAGGGTGACATTATTGAAGATTCAGACTTTAGAAATTAAGATTCAGGGTGACATTATTGAAGATTCAGACTTTAGAAATTAAGATTCAGAAATTAAGATTTAGTTTGTGACAGTGTTGGAGGTTCAGACTTAGAAATTAAGATTTAGTTTGTGACAGTGTTGGAGGTTCAGACTTAGAAATTAAGACTTAGTTTGTGACAGTGTTGGAGGTTCAGACTTAGAAATTAAGATTCAGGGTGACATTATTGAAGATTCAGACTTAGAAATTAAGATTTAGTTTGTGACAGTGTTGGAGGTTCAGACTTCAGAAATTAAGATTTAGTTTGTGACAGTGTTGGAGGTTCAGACTTAGAAATTAAGATTTAGTTTGTGACAGTGTTGGAGGTTCAGACTTAGAAATTAAGATTTAGTTTGTGACAGTGTTGGAGGTTCAGACTTAGAAATTAAGATTTAGTTTGTGACAGTGTTGGAGGTTCAGACTTAGAAATTAAGATTTAGTTTGTGACAGTGTTGGAGGTTCAGACTTCAGAAATTAAGATTTAGTTTGTGACAGTGTTGGAGGTTCAGACTTAGAAATTAAGATTTAGTTTGTGACAGTGTTGGAGGTTCAGACTTAGAAATTAAGATTTAGTTTGTGACAGTGTTGGAGGTTCAGACTTCAGAAATTAAGATTTAGTTTGTGACAGTGTTGGAGGTTCAGACTTCAGAAATTAAGATTTAGTTTGTGACAGTGTTGGAGGTTCAGACTTAGAAATTAAGATTTAGTTTGTGACAGTGTTGGAGGTTCAGACTTCAGAAATTAAGATTTAGTTTGTGACAGTGTTGGAGGTTCAGACTTCAGAAATTAAGATTTAGTTTGTGACAGTGTTGGAGGTTCAGACTTCAGAAATTAAGATTTAGTTTGTGACAGTGTTGGAGGTTCAGACTTCAGAAATTGAGATTTAGTTTGTGACAGTGTTGGAGGTTCAGACTTAGAAATTAAGATTTAGTTTGTGACAATATCAGAGGTTCAGATTTAGTCTATGACAGTATTGAAGGTTAAGTCACAGTATTTATTGTGTTAAGGAGTGCCCTATGTGACAACAAACCAGCTCGTTCGCGTCGCAATAACATACGTTCATGGAGAAAGGCTGTGCCACAAACAGCTCACATGTCAAAGCTGTAAGTATGTGAACCTCAGTAGGTATTTATAACTTGGTGAAGGAAGTGTTAACACTGTGGTGTTGGGTCATAGCTTCTCCTTACTGTAGTATGTTAACCTCAGTAGCTATTTATAACTTGGTGAAGGAAGTGTTAACACTGTGGTGTTGGGTCATAGCTTCTCCTTACTGTAGTATGTTAACCTCAGTAGGTATTTATAACTTGGTGAAGGAAGTGTTAACACTGTGGTGTTGGGTCATAGCTTCTCCTTACTGTAGTATGTTAACCTCAGTAGGTATTTATAACTTGGTGAAGGAAGTGTTCACACTCTGGTGTTGGGTCATAGCTTCTCCTTACTGTAGTATGTTAACCTCAGTAGGTATTTATAACTTGGTGAAGGAAGTGTTAACACTGTGGTGTTGGGTCATAGCTTCTCCTTACTGTAGTATGTTAACCTCAGTAGGTATTCTAACTTGGTGAAGGAAATTACACTTTTTTAATGAAATAATTAATTTATAACTTGGTGAACAAGTGTTAACACTGTGGTGTTGGGTCAATTTTGAAAATGAAAACATATAAATATTCTATTTAAACAATTGCCTCTTCATTGTCATTATGGCTATAGTCTCCCATTGGTCTATAAGGCTGTTGTCTCTCAATGGTCTATAAGGCTATTGTCTCTCATTGGTCTATAAGACTATTGTCTCCCATTGGTCTATAAGGCTGTTGTCTCTCATTGGTCTATAAGGCTATGGTCTCCCATTGGTCTATAAGGCTGTTGTCTCTATATGGTCTATAAGGCTATAGTCTCCCATTGGTCTATAAGGCTGTTGTCTCTATATGATCTATAAGGCTATTGTCTCTCATTGGTCTATAAGACTATTGTCTCGTAATGGTCTATAAGGCTATTGTCTCTCACTGGTCAATAAGACTATTGTCTCTCATTGGTCTATAAGGCTATTGTCTCTCACTGGTCAATAAGACTATTGTCTCTCATTGGTCTATAAGGCTGTTGTCTCTCAATGGTCTATAAGGCTATTGTCTCTCATTGGTCTATAAGGCCATTGTCTCTCAATGGTCTATAAGGCTATTGTCTCTCTCTGGTCAATAAGACTATTGTCTCTCATTGGTCTATAAGACTATTGTCTCTCATTGGTCTATAAGGCTATTGTCTCTCATTGGTCTATAAGGCTATTGTCTCTCAATGGTCTATAAGGCTATTGTCTCTCAATGATCTATGAGGCTACTGTCTCTCATTGGTCTATAAGGCTATTGTCTCTCAATGGTCTATAAGGCTATTGTCTCTCAATGATCTATGAGGCTACTGTCTCTCATTGGTCTATAAGGCTATTGTCTCTCACTGGTCAATAAGGCTATTGTCTCTCATTGGTCTATAAGGCTATTGTCTTATTGCCATTAGTGTCTTACACTTTTGTCTCTCCTCACTGTGTCTAATTTTCTTGTTTTGTTTCTGTTAGGTGTTTCTCTCTACTTCTTTGTTTAAATGCTGCTTTGTAGAGCTAGTCAGAGCTTGCTTTTTTCAGTTTTGTTTTAATATGTAGATTGTGTATTGATTGGATGTCAGTACTTTATATGTGCCTTACTTTGTACTTACCTATATTTATCTACATCACTAAAAAACAATTTATCTCTGACATTTCTACAAACAGAACACTATAGATACATCAGTGGAAATCAGGCTGTTTATAGAACCATCCATGATGATAGTTTACATGGTGGTGACACTTCAAATGATCATATTAATTTGACTTATTTCTACAGCATAAAGGACTCACATTATGTTGTAAAGAGTTACTAACTGGATACCTTATTTGACAAATCTCTCTTTTACAGGTCAGATCCAAAATTATTCCGAGATGATGTAGATATCAAGTTTAGTAGAACACTCAACTCTTGTAAAGTCCCACAGGTATGTATCTCATACAAATAACACCTGTCAGAGAAACCATTTTGTCAGGTAAGTATCTCATACAAATAACACCTGTCAGAGAAACCATTGTGTCAGATATATTTCTCATACAATTCTCACCTGTCAATGTAAGCATTATGTCAGATACAATGTATATCATACAATTCTCACCTGTCAGTGACATCATGTTGTCAGATATGTATCTTGTACTACTTTCATTGTCAATGAAACCATTTTTTTTCTCCTACAATGTTCACCTGACAAGGAGAGCATTGTGTCAGTTATGTTTCTCCTACAATTTTCACCTGACAAGGAGAGCATTATGTCAGTTATGTTTCTCCTACAATTTTCACTTGACAAGGAGAGCATTATGTCAGATACAATGTTTCTCCTACAATTTTCACCTGACAAGGAGAGCATTATGTCAGATACAATGTATCTCCTACAATTTTCACCTGACAAGGAGAGCATTATCACTTTGTTGCCATGGTTCTACATCCTCCCTTACTTTCGCTTTCAGATTCGTCATGCCAGCGTTGAGCGGTTGTTGGACCGCCTCACAGATCTCAGGTTCCTCAGTATTGATTTCCTCAACACATTCCTACTGACCTACCGTGTCTTTACAACTGGCAAGACAGTCTTAGAGGCCCTCAAACGTGTCTATAAAAACCCAGAGTGTGGCAACCTGGAGTCAGGGTCCTCTTCCTGTCAGTAAGTTAGAAACAAACTTGTCCAAATTAACACCTGGAATGGGGATTCCCCTCCTGTCAGTAAGTCAAATAGACCTGTCCAAATTAACACCTGGAATGATGGTTCCTCTCCTGTCAAATATACCTGTCCAAATTTAACACCTGGGATTGGGGTTAACAGCTTGAATGGGGGTTCTCTCCCAGAAAGAAGGTAAATAAATATCTGTCAAAGTTTAACACGTGGACTGGGATCCCCTTCTTCTGTCAGTAAATTACATCTAAGATTTCCAATTAATGCCAAACAATTTATTTTTACATAAACGAGTAGTGGGGATCAGATTTCAAACATGTAAGAGGTCACAGCTATGATTTTGGATTTTTTTATATGAAAATCTTGTCTGCAGCTTTTAGTATGACAAATATGTTATATAAAGATGTTTTGATTTAAAAGGGTGGTGGAAGGTTCTGACAGAAGTATCAAAGTGTTATTTGTTTGATTGTGTCACAATTACACTAAGAACTTGATATTGTCTGTGCATCTTTCATTTTGTTTCAATTGGTTTATATTCTGATTCTTCATACAGGTATATAAGGCTGTAATTTGAAAAACAGAAATTTAAAATCAAGTTCAACTGACTTTCAAATTAGAGAGATCAAGGTCCATTGTTATTGACTTTCAGGTCCTCATCAGATACCGATATCTATGGCGGAGGAGGCAGTCCTCCCCAGTTCACTGGGGAACCTCCATCTACTCATAAACTCATGATTAAACCACATGCAGAGAAACCAAGGAGAATCAGTACAGGGTGTATGAATATAGAGGTCACTGGGTCAACTCTTTCAAAACCCCCACACACTCAACAACAATCCAAGGACTTGGAGTCAGAGACTACCAAACCCAAGGAACAGCAACGACGAGTGTCCTTCCATAAGTGTAAGATATAAACAACTTTTGTAAACATCAACACTCTCATTTACAATATATTATACACAACACGAGTTTGTAAATAACATTATTTAACAAGATGTCGTGGTATAGGATCAGTGTAGCCTGGTTGATGGAATCTGTTATGATAAAAAAAGCAGCTGTAATACTGTAACGAGCAAGCATTTTAAGTATCTGTTGTCATTGGTGTGATTCCATCAGCGACAGTAAATCTGACATTTTCTCCACTGTATTTCTCAGAACTCTTGAAAGTGATAATGGCCTCAAATATGTGGTTTCTGCATTGTAATGAATTGTAAGTGATTTTGACATGTTTTACAGTAGAGAGAGGAGATTCTGTGGACACAGCCGATAGTGATGATAGCAGGTCAGAGCTGGCTTCCTATCTCTACCCACCACGGGCAAAACTGGCTCCGATCGCTTCCCTGGAGACATTGTGTGACCCAGAAATCACCATTCCTGATGTGCCTGCCATCACAACAAATGATTTGTTGACTACAGGCATCATGTTACCTGATGTTCCTGGCGAATCTTCAGTGGACGATTTTGATAGTGAATATTCAACAGAGTTTGCCATATCATCTGACAATGAAAATGACTTGTCAAACACAAGACAGAGCAGTTCTTATACACTTGTGTCAGCAGCAAGTTCTGATACTCTCACCCCCGGCACACCAAGGATCAGTCCTATGCCATCGCCCCGTATCAGCCCTCGGATGATCCACGGGTATACAAATGGTTCTCCTCGTAGTATGAGCCCACGTAGACCATGTTCACCAAGCAAACCTTTGTTTACTGGGTCAGATTTTAAGATTCTGGATGCTCTGGCATTGTCTCCCACTAGTAGTCCTATACGAGTGATCAAACCACACCCTGTCTCTTCTCCCATCAGAATCCCTTCCCCCATTAGATCTACTTCACCAAGCCATCAGATCTCCTCTCCCATACGGCGACCAATATCACCAGGCCAACGGCGACCATCATCACCGGGACCACGGCGCCCATCATCCCCAGGACCTCGACGTCCATCATCCCCTGGACCACGGCGCCCATCATCCCCTGGACCACGGGCCACCTCACCGAGCCGTCGCCCCTCATCACCTCGCCTCTCCTCCCCCAGTAGGTCACCAAGCTCTAGTCCCAAGCCGCGGCGGGCGCCCTCACCCATAAGTGCCAGTATGTCATCACCAAACATCCTCATGCCACATATCAAAATCAGACCAAGTAAGTCATTTTACAGTCTAATGGCTCGTACTTATTTATATATCAAATATTTACTCTATATTGTAGCTAAGCACAGGAGTATGGAGATGTTTACTCTATATTGTAGCTAAGCACAGGAGTATGGAGATGTTTACTCTATATTGTAGCTAAGCGTGGGAGTATGGAGATGTTTACTCTATATTGTAGCTAAGTGTGGGAGTATGGAGATGTTTACTCTATATTGTAGCTAAGGGTGGGAGTATGGAGATGTTTACTCTATATTGTAGCTAAGGGTGGGAGTATGGAGATGTTTACTCTATATTGTAGCTAAGCGTGGGAGTATGCAGATGTTTACTCTATATTGTAGCTAAGCGTGGGAGTATGGAGATGTTTACTCTATATTGTAGCTAAGTGTGGGAGTATGGAGATGTTTACTCTATTGTAGCTAAGGGAGGGAGTATGGAGATGTTTACTCTATATTGTAGCTAAGGGTGGGAGTATGGAGATGTTTACTCTATATTGTAGCTAAGTGTGGGAGTATGGAGATGTTTACTCTATATTGTAGCTAAGCGTGGGAGTATGGAGATGTTTACTCTATATTGTAGCTAAGTGTGGGAGTATGGAGATGTTTACTCTATATTGTAGCTAAGTGTGGGAGTATGGAGATGTTTACTCTATATTGTAGCTAAGTGTGGGAGTATGGAGATGTTTACTCTATATTGTAGCTAAGCGTGGGAGTATGGAGTGTTTACAGTATTTGTACACCACGTAGGAGTATGGAGATGTTTACTCTATATCTGCTAAGGCTGGTGCTGTTGTTACATCGTCACGCAGATCAAAACGAAGGTTAGTCAGGGTAAAGAAGGTGATACTAGATCACACTCATTTGTAACTGCCAAATACATCATTTTTGATAAAGCAATTGTCTCTCTACAAATGAAAGTTGCATGTTGTACTTGAAGTATGAAATCCTAGTACATAAAGTTTAGGTACAAATTTGTCAATAACTAGGGTTTGTTTGTAGATGTTTACTGATATATAATGTATTTTAGGTCTAGCTCCTCCACCGATGACAGCATTTGCCGTAGCTACAGCGGGATCAGCTTATCAGTCTGACAACTATATTGTAGCAAAGCAGGGACAGCCTGTCAGATGTTTACCTATATTGTAGCTAAGTGTGGGTGCCTGCACAGCCATGTTTACTCTATATTGTAGCTAAGGGTGGGAGCTGGAGATGTTTACTCTATATTGTAGCTAAGTGTGGGAGTCAGTGTTTAATATTGTCAGCACAGGGGCTGGTAAGTCTTTTAACTATATTGTAGCTAGTGTTAGTTTACTCTATATTGTAGCTAAGGGAGGGAGTATGGAGATGTTTACTCTATATTGTAGCTAAGCGTGGGAGTATGGAGATGTTTACTCTATATTGTAGCTAAGTGTGGGAGTATGGAGATGTTTACTCTATATTGTAGCTAAGCGTGGGAGTATGGAGATGTTTACTCTATATTGTAGCTAAGCGTGGGTGTATGGAGATGTTTACTCTATATTGTAGCTAAGGGTGGGAGTATGCAGATGTTTACTCTATATTGTAGCTAAGGGTGGGAGTATGCAGATGTTTACTCTATATTGTAGCTAAGCGTGGGAGTATGGAGATGTTTACTCTATATTGTAGCTAAGCGTGGGAGTATGGAGATGTTTACTCTATATTGTAGCTAAGCGTGGGAGTATGGAGATGTTTACTCTATATTGTAGCTAAGGGAGGGAGTATGGAGATGTTTACTCTATATTGTAGCTAAGCGTGGGAGTACAGAAGTGGAGTCGATTGGCAGTATTACACCACGTAGCAGTATTGTAACACAGATTGAAGGTTCCCCACCATCTGCTAAGGCTGGTGCTGTTGTTACATCGTCACGCAGATCAAAACGAAGGTTAGTCGGGGTAAAGAAGGTGATACTAGATCACACTCATTTGTAACTGCCAAATACATCATTTTTGATAAAGCAATTGTCTCTCTACAAATGAAAGTTGCATGTTGTACTTGAAGTATGAAATCCTAGTACATAAAGTTTAGGTACAAATTTGTCAATAACTAGGGTTTGTTTGTAAAAGTCTTTATGATATATAATGATTTTAGGTCTAGCTCCTCCACCGCCATGACAGCATTTGCCGTAGCTACAGCGGGATCAGCTTATCAGTCTGAACAACAACAACAGCAACAACAGCAGGGACAGCCTGTCATACAGCCACCTACAACACAGCCTCAGCAGTCCTCCAACCTGCCTGCACAGCCACCTCAGCAACCTCCTAAACGATACCTCAGTACAGGGGCTGGTAAGTCTTCTATCTTAGAGCTGGTCAGTGTTAATATTACCTCAGCACAGGGGCTGGTAAGTCTTCTATCTTAGAGCTGGTCAGTGTTAATATTACCTTAGCATAGGGGCTGGTAAGTCTTCTATCTTAGAGCTGGTCGGTGTTAATATTACCTCAGCACAGGGGCTGGTAAGTCTTTTAACTTAGAGCTCCTCAGTGTTGATATTACCTCAGCACAGGGGCTGGTAAGTCTTTTAACTTAGAGCTCCTCAGTGTTAATATTACCTCAGCACAGGGGCTGGTAAGTCTTCTATCTCAGAACTCCTATATGTTGATATTACCTCATCACAGGGGCTGGTAAGTCTTCTATCTCAGAACTCCCTTATGTTAATATTATCTCAGTATAGGGACTGGTATGTCTTCTATCTTAGAGCTCCTCAGTGTTAATATTACCTCAGCACAGGAGCTGGTAAGTCTTCTATCTCAGGACTCCCATATGTTAATATTATCTCAGTACAGCTGACATGACATGATGTTCCATAACAGTATCTGTAAGGTACTGCTGTAATACTGACATGATGTACCATAACAATATCTGTAAGGTACTGCTATAATACTGACATGATGTACCATAACAGTATCTGTAAGGTACTGCTGTAATACTGACATGATGTACCATAACAGTATCTGTAAGGTACTGCTGTAATACTGACATGATGTACCATAACAGTATCTGTAAGGTACTGCTGTAATACTGACATGATGTACCATAACAGTAGCTGTAAGGTACTGCTGTAATACTGACATGATGTACCAACTGTAAGTACTGCTGTAATACTGACATGATGTACCATAACAGTAGCTGTAAGGTACTGCTGTAATACTGACATGATGTACCATAACAGTATCTGTAAGTTACTGCTGTAATACTGACATGATGTACCATAACAGTATCTGTAAGGTACTGCTGTAATACTGACATGATGTACCATAACAGTATCTGTAAGGTACTGCTGTAATACTGACATGATGTACCATAACAGTAGCTGTAAGGTACTGCTGTAATACTGACATGGTGTACCATAACAGTAGCTGTAAGGTACCGCTGTAATACTGACATGATGTACCATAACAGTAGCTGTAAGGTACTGCTGTAATACTGACATGATGTACCATAACAGTATCTGTAAGGTACTGCTGTAATACTGACATGATGTACCAACTGTAAGTACTGCTGTAATACTGACATGATGTACCATAACAGTAGCTGTAAGGTACTGCTGTAATACTGACATGATGTACCAACTGTAAGGTACTGCTGTAATACTGACATGATGTACCATAACAGTAGCTGTAAGGTACTGCTGTAATACTGACATGATGTACCATAACAGTAGCTGTAAGGTACTGCTGTAATACTGACATGATGTACCATAACAGTAGCTGTAAGGTACTGCTGTAATACTGACATGATGTACCATAACAGTAGCTGTAAGGTACTGCTGTAATACTGACATGATGTACCATAACAGTAGCTGTAAGGTACTGCTGTAATACTGACATGATGTACCAACTGTAAGTACTGCTGTAATACTGACATGATGTACCATAACAGTAGCTGTAAGGTACTGCTGTAATACTGACATGATGTACCATAACAGTAGCTGTAAGGTACTGCTGTAATACTGACATGATGTACCAAATGTAAGTACTGCTGTAATACTGACATGATGTACCATAACAGTAGCTGTAAGGTACTGCTGTAATACTGACATGATGTACCATAACAGTAGCTGTAAGGTACTGCTGTAGTACTGACATGATGTACCATAACAGTATCTGTAAGGTACCGTTGTAATACTGACATGATGTACCATAACAGTAGCTGTAAGGTACTGCTGTAATACTGACATGGTGTACCATAACAGTAGCTGTAAGGTACTGCTGTAATACTGACATGGTGTACCATAACAGTATCTGTAAGGTACTGCTGTAATACTGACATGATGTTCCATAACAGTATCTGTAAGGTACTGCTGTAATACTGACATGGTGTACCATAACAGTAGCTGTAAGGTACTGCTGTAATACTGACATGGTGTACCATAACAGTAGCTGTAAGGTACTGCTGTAGTACTGACATGGTGTACCATAACAGTAGCTGTAAGGTACTGCTGTAATACTGACATGGTGTACCATAACAGTAGCTGTAAGGTACTGCTGTAATACTGACATGGTGTACCATAACAGTAGCTGTAAGGTACTGCTGTAATACTGACATGGTGTACCATAACAGTAGCTGTAAGGTACTGCTGTAATACTGACATGATGTACCATAACAGTAGCTGTAAGGTACTGCTGTAATACTGACATGATGTACCATAACAGTATCTGTAAGGTACCGCTGTAATACTGACATGATGTACCATAACAGTAGCTGTAAGGTACTGCTGTAATACTGACATGATGTACCATAACAGTATCTGTAAGGTACTGCTGTAATACTGACATTGTGTACCATAACAGTAGCTGTAAGGTACTGCTGTAATACTGACATGATGTACCATAACAGTAGCTTTAAGGTACTGCTGTAATACTGAAATGATGTACCATAACAGTAGCTGTAAGGTACTGCTGTAATACTGACATGATGTACCATAACAGTAGCTGTAAGGTACTGCTGTAATACTGACATGATGTACCATAACAGTAGCTGTAAGGTACTGCTGTAATACTGACATGATGTACCATAACAGTATCTGTAAGGTACTGCTGTAATACTGACATGATGTACCATAACAGTAGCTGTAAGGTACTGCTGTAATACTGACATGATGTACCATAACAGTATCTGTAAGGTACTGCTGTAATACTGACATGATGTACCATAACAGTAGCTGTAACGTACTGCTGTATATCACCATTTCAGATTCTGATTTCTATTTTCAGTTGTCACTGATCCTCGTCTTCTTAAGAAGCGTGAATCTGTCATCAGCACAGCAGCAACAATGCGTGTTCTAAACATCATCAAACATTGGGTCTCCAAACACCAACAGGTATATATAGATCATACAGGGAGTCTCCTATTTCCAGCAGGATTAGTTAATTCTCAGTTTGATCATATAAGCTTCCAAACCTTTGTCTTGACTTGTGTATACTACTTAGTGTCTTCAGGATTTAGGGAGATCTTTAAAAGCTTGAATATACCACATCATTTTAAACTTTGATCTAAAACATGACTTAGTTTACTGGTCAAGTGATATTTCACATTTATACAAATTTTATATTTGATCTGATCCATTTTACAGGACTTTGAGTGTGACCTTGAGCTAAAGCGAGCTGTGATTGATATGCTAGAAGAGATGGCATGCAACACATCACTAGTTCCAACAGAGCAGAAGGCTGCTGCCTCAATCCTACGCACTATCACCAAGGACAACGAGGAAATAAAGAAGGTTGACCTCACTAAACTCCTCACCCCACCAGAGGTAAGTCATATACATAAAATGGTCATGGTAAGTTGACCTCACTTAACTTACCTGAACAATTAATGACCTTCAGAATGAATAAGTAATGACCTTGAAGGTGAACAATCAATTGTCAATAAGGGTGATCGATAATTACCTATCAGTGTAAAAAATGAATGACCTATGAGGGTGAAAATACTAAAAATTTCACTATATTTTTATGAAAGGTTTCAACGAAGGACACATTCGACACTCTCTCAGCGTTAGACATAGCAGAGCAGCTTACCTACCTCGACCACAAAATATATATAGGCATTCGTAGCGAGTAAGTATACCAACATATCAGTAAGGTATATACACAGGTATTAAGTTGAGTTAAAATCACAAAATATCAATGAGTTCTTTATATGTATTCCTACTTTGTCAACATGTTATATTTAGGGGACTGTGATTGATCGGTCTGGCAAGCACTATGATGATGTATTCGCGAGTAAAGATTTGTGATGTGTGGTTTGATCCTAGACAGACTAGTTTGTGTTTCTCAGTACAGTGAGATCAGGAACCATCTGTAGGTGAAGATCTGTGTAGTTTGATCTACACAGTTTGTGTTTCTCCGTACAGTGAGATCAGGAACTATCTGTAGGTGAAGATCTGTGATGTGTAGTTTGATCCTACACAGACTAGTTTGTGTTTCTCAGTACAGTGAGATCAGGAACTATCTGTAGGTGAAGATCTGTGATGTGTAGTTTGATCCTACACAGACTAGTTTGTGTTTCTCAGTACAGTGAGATCAGGAACTATCTGTATTATTAAGGAGTGAATAAGTCAGCTTGTTAATATTGTTTCATTGTGTTTCGGTAGAGAATTACTGGGTCAGGCGTGGATGAAGCAAGATAAATCCCACAAAGCCCCACATGTTCTTCTGGTCAGCAAGCGCTTCAACGAGGTCAGTATATATCTCACTTTGTAAAAATTCAATGAAATAAAACAGCAAAATATCATTGTTGTAACATTCTTCATTAAGATGAATTGGTGATTTGTATCATAACTAAAGTATTTGAGAGTCAGAAACAAACTATATTTTCAAATTGATGTCTAGGACTGGAAATAACATCAGGTTTCCATGGTTTTCTTTGTTGCCAGGTTAGCCGGCTGGTTGTGTCAGAAATCGTGGGCCGGCAGAACCTACAGGACCGTGTCTCCTGTATAGAGAAGTGGGCAGCCATTGCTGATATCTGTCGCTGTATGCATAACTACAATGGTGTGCTCCAGATCTGTGCTGCCTTTGTCAACAGTTCTGTCTACAGACTGAAAAAGACATGGGAAAAACTCTCCAAACAGGTCTTTGTCACAACTATTTTTCTCTCCATTGATACACTACCAAATTGATAATTATTACAGGAAAAAGTAAGCTTATTAATTACAGAATAACCAAAAAATTACTTAAAAATCATAACAATATATTGGTTCCTGCCAGGAACACTTAAAAGGATTTTTATATTTTTCTTCATATGTATTTGTTTTCTCAATAATGACCTTTAATCTTTTCAGACTAAACAAATGATTGAACGTCTTCAGGTGCTGGTATCGTCAGATGGGCGATTTAAGAATATGAGAGATGCCCTCCACAGGTACACCTATGGGGACTCCTTAGCTGATATGTACGAGCATTGTCACATTTATGTCTTCTAGCACCTCCTGTCTCTCTCACTTCTCACAAAGAATGGTAGCTTGGCATGTGTGACCCTCCTTATACACCCTCCCACACCCTATAGGGACCACTTGGTGGTTCTGTAGGTACCACTAAACCCCCTCCCCAGAATCAGGAACATTGCAGACAGAACACTCTATGGCACATGGTCTGAATCATTAACTGAATCACCTATAAGGCCCATCACTTCTCTTAACTTAGACTTACTGGTGTTCATGGCCACAGCTGGATAGTACAGTTATATTTGCCGTCCCTAATCTTGTGTAATGCAATTATTAATTATAATACTCTCTCTGCTCTAACTTCGTGGTACTGCCACACAGTGTCCTGGGTCTACTGACTGTTGGGTTGTCCCTGTAGGACAGCGTCCCTGCCACACAGTGTCCTGGATCTGGCAACTGTTGGGTTGTCCCTGTAGTACAGCATCCCTGCCACACAGTGTCCTGGGTCTACTGACTGTTGGGTTGTCCCTGTAGGACAGCGTCCCTGCCACAAAGTGTCCTGGGTCTAGTGACTGTTGGGTTGTCCCTGTAGGACAGCGTCCCTGCCGCACAGTGTTCTGGGTCTAGTGACTGTTGGGTTGTCCCTGTAGGACAGCGTCCCTGCCGCACAGTGTTCTGGGTCTAGTGACTGTTGGGTTGTCCCTGTAGGACAGCGTCCCTGCCACACAGTGTCCTGGGTCTGTTATGACTATAGATTTGTCCCTGTCACACACAATGTCCAGAGTCTGTTATGACTATAGATTTGTCCCTGTCACACACAATGTCCCGAGTCTGTTATGACTATAGATTTGTCCCTGTCACACACAATGTCCTGAGTCTGTTATGACTATAGATTTGTCCCTGTCACACACAATGTCCCGAGTCTGTTATGACTATAGATTTGTCCCTGTCTCACACAATGTCCCGAGTCTGTTATGACTATAGATTTGTCCCTGTCACACACAATGTCCTGAGTCTGTTATGACTATAGATTTGTCCCTGCCACACACAATGTCCTGAGTTTATAGTGAATTTAGTTGGATCTGTTTGTCACAGTCTCATTACATACACCTGCACCCTTTGTCACTTAGAAGTAGAGTAGCTGTGACCTTCCTGCGTTACCTGTCATTGTTATCATCATGTAGTTAACTACTGCACAAGTTTAGTTCCTTTGTTACACTGTATTTTTTTATTCCATGAATTATATTTGTAAATAGTTTGTTTACAAAGATGTTTACATGTAAGATAAAAACAGATGTTAGAAATTATCTGTATATAACTGTTCAGCATATCTTTATGATAGTATGTTTATGAATATTTGTATAAAATTTCGATCTATCAATTGATCTAGTGTAATTTTGTAACCAACAGCTGTAGTAGATGTTTAATGTATAGCTGAGTTTGTAGGTGCACAGTATTATAGACTGTAAAGTAGTCCTATAATTCATACTTAGCTTGCAACAGACTGATACTATATGCAAAACCACACATCAACTATAACTGATTTCATGCATCACAAAGCTAACCAGGGGCCATGTTCATGAAACCATTCTCATGCTCAAGCATAGATTTTGTGCTTAAGCAGACTTTTATAATTCTTCTAAATCATATAAAATAATACAAATGTCAAATATAAACATTGATTATGACTTTGACTTGAAGTCCTTTCAATTTTCATTTAAATCTTTGGCAAAATCAGTCTTATTTATTAATTTTTAATGTAGGCAAGGCATTAGGCTTGATCACAAAGTTCATGCTTGAGTATAAGAACGGTTTCATGAATACAGGCCAAGGTCTATAAACTAGTTTAATTAAGGTTACCTTATACAACTAACTGGGTCAACCTTTATAACAAAATCTATAAGTATTAAATCACAGGCTATAACCAGCCTCAGTCATAATCTAGAGATCAAATGGTCTTCATGACAGTTTATCACTTGTTAGGTTTAAATCAGCCATATTCTGTAGCTAACTAGGGCTAAGTCAGCCTTAATCTGTAGCTGACTAGGTCTTACTCAGCCATAATCTGTAGCTAACTAGGGCTTAGTCAACCATTATCTGTAGCTAACTAGGTCTTAGTCAGCCATATTCTGTAGCTAACTAGGGCTAAGTCAGCCTTAATCTGTAGCTAACTAGGTCTTACTCAGCCATAATCTGTAGCTAACTAGGACTTAGTCAACCATTATCTGTAGCTAACTAGGTCTTAGTCAGCCATATTTTGTAGCTAACATGGTCTTAGTCAGCCATAATCTGTACCTAACTAGGGCTTAGTTAGCCATATTCTGTAGCTAACTAGGGCTACGTCAGCCTTAATCTTTAACTAACTAGGTCTTAGTCAGCCATAATCTGTACCTAACTAGGGCTTAGTCAGCCATAATCTGTAGCTAACTAGGTCTTAGTCAGCCATAATATGTAGCTAACTAGGTCTTAGTCAGCCTTAATCTGTAGCTAACTAGGTCTTAGTCAGCCTTAATCCATTGCTAATATGGTCTTAGTCAGCCTTAATCTGTACCTAACTAGGTCTTAGTCAGCCATAATCTGTAGCTAACTAGGTCTTAGTCAGCCATAATATGTAGCTAACTAGGTCTTAGTCAGCCTTAATCTGTAGCTAACTAGGTCTTAGTCAGCCATATTTTGTAGCTAACATGGTCTTAGTCAGCTTTAATCTGTAGCTAAAAAGGTCTTAGTCAACCATAATTTGTAGCTAATAAGAGATTAGTCAACCATAATCTGCAGCTAAAAAGGTCTTAGTCAGCCATAATCAGTAGTGAACATGGTCTTAGTCAGCCATAATCTGTAGCTAACTAGGGCTTAGTCAGCCATAATCTGTAGCTAACTAGGGCTTAGTCAGCCATAATCTGTAGCTAACTAGGGCTTAGTCAGCTTTAATATGTAGCTAACTAGGGCTTAGTCAGCCATAATCTGTGGCTAATTAGGTCTGAGCCAGCCATAATCTGTAGCTAAAAAGGTCTTAATCAACCATATTATGTAGCGAACAAGGTCTTAGTCAACCATATTATGTAGCGAACAAGGTCTTAGTCAACCATAATCTGTAGCTAAGAAGGTCTTAGTCAACCATAATATGTAGCTTAAAAGGTCTTAGTCAACCATAATCGGTAGTGAACATGGTCTTAGTCAGCCATAATCTGTAGCTAACTAGGGCTTAGTCAGCCATTATCTGTAGTTAACTAGGTCTTAGTCAGCCATAATCTGTAGCTAACAAGGTCTTAGTCAACCATAATCGGTAGCGAACTTTGTCTTAGTCAGCCATAATCTGTAGCTAACGAGGTCTTAGTCAGCCATAATCTGTAGCTAACAAGGTGTAAGTCAGCCATAATCTGTAGCTAAAAAGGTCTTAGTCAACCATAATCGGTAGTGAACATGGTCTTAGTCAGCCATAATCTATAGCTAACTAGGTCTTTTTAAGCCATATTCTGTAGCTAACTAGGGCTTCATCAGCCATAATCTGTAGCTAACTAGAGCTTAGTCAGTCATATTCTGTAGCTAACAAGGCCTTAGTCAGCTATAATCTGTAGCTCATAATCTCTTTGTCAACCACAATCTGTAGTTAACAAGGTCTTAGTCAGCCATACTCTGTAGCTAACTAGGGCTTAGTCAGCCATAATCTGTGGCTAACAATGTCTAAGTCAGCCATAATCTGTAGCTAACTACGTCTTAGTAAGCCTTAATCTGTAGTTAACAATGGCTTAGTCAGCCATAATATGTAGCTAACTAGGGCATAGTCTGTCATATTCTGTAGGTAACTAGTCTTAGTCAGTCATTCTGTAGCTAACTAGGTCTTAGTCAGTCATAATCTGTAGCTAACTAGGTCTTAGTCAGTCATTCTGTAGCTAACTAGGGCTTAGTCAGCCAGAATCTGTGGCTAACAATGTGTCAGTAAGCTAGAATCTTTGGCTAATAATGTGTTAGTCAGCCATAATCTGCAGTTAACTAGTTCTTAGTCAGCCATAATCTGTAGCGAGCTAAGTCTTTGTTAGCCATAATCTGTAGCTAATAATCTCTTTGTCAACCATATTCTGTTGCTAACAAGGTCTTAGTCAACCATAATCGGTAGCGAACTTTGTCTTAGTCAGCCATAATCTGTAGCTAACGAGGTCTTAGTCAGCCATAATCTGTAGCTAAGAAGGTCTTAGTCAAACATTATCTGTAGCGAACTTTGTCTTAGTCAGCCATAATCTGTAGCTAATGAGGGCTTAGTCAGCCATAATCTGTAGCTAAGAAGGTCTTAGTCAAACATAGTCTGTAGCTAAAAAGGTCTAAGTCAGCCATAATATATAGCTAACTAGGTCTTAGTAAGCCATAATCTGTAGCTAACTAGGTCTTTATCAGCCTTAATCTGTACCTAACTCGAGCTTAGTCAGTCATTCTGTAGCTAACTAGGGCTTAGTCAGCCAGAACCTGTGGCTAACAATGTGTAATTCAGCTAGAATGTGTGGCTAACAATGTGTTAGTCAGCCATAATCTGTAGCTAGCAAGGTCTTAGTCAACCATATTCTGTGGCTAACCAGGTCTTAGTCAGCCATAATGATTAGCTAATAAGGTCTGAATCAGTCAGAATCTGTAGCTAACTAGGTCTTAGTCAGCTTTAATCTGTAGCTAACTAGGTTTTAGTCAGCCAGAATCTGTAACTAACTAGGTCTAAGACAGCCTTAATCTGTAGCTAACTAGGGCTTAGTCAACCATAGTCTGTAGCTAACCAGGGCTAAGTCAGCGTTAATCTGTAGCTAACTAGGTCTTAGTCAGCTAGAATCTGTAACTAACCAGGGCTTAGTCAGCTTTAATCTGTAGCTAACTAGGTCTAAGTCAGCCTTAATCTGTAGCTAACTAGGTCATAGTCAATCATATTCAGCCATAATCTGTAGCTAAGTAGGGCTTAGTCAGTCATAATCTATAGCTAACAAGGTCTGTGTCAGCCAGAATCTGTAGCTAACAAGGTCTTAGTCAAATATGATATGTAGCTAACAAGGTCTTAGTCAACCATAATTTGTAGCTAACAAGGTCTAAGTCAACCATAATCGGTAGCAGATATTGTCATTGTCTGTAGCTAACTAGGGCTTAATCAGTCATATTCTGTAGCTAACTAGGTCTTAGTCAGCCAGAATCTGTAGCTAACTAGGTCTTAGTCAAACATAATCTGTAGCTAAGTAGGGCTTAGTCAGTCATAAACTATAGCTACCATGGTCTGTGTCCGCCAGAATCTGTAGCTAACAAGGTCTTAGTCAAACATAATATGTAGCTAACTAGGTCTTAGTCAGCCAGAATCTGTAGCTAACAAGGTCTAAGTCAGCCTTAAAGTGTAGCTAACTAGGTCTTAGTCAGCCAGAATCTGTAGCTAACAAGGTCTAAGTCAGCCTTAAAGTGTAGCTAACTAGGTCTTAGTCAGCCATAATCTGTAGCTAAATAGGTCTTAGTCAGCCATAATCTGTAGCTAAATAGGTCTTAGTCAACCATAATCTGTAGCTAACAATGTCTTAATCAGCCATAATCTGTAGCTAAATAGGTCTTAGTCAGCCATAATCTGTAGCTAACTAGGTCTTAGTAAGCCATAATCTGTAGCTAACAAGGTCTTAATCAGCCATAATCTGTATCTAATTGTAGTGAAGAGTAGGATGTATTCTTGTTTTATTCAAAAATGCACTTTATTTTGTTTCATTACAATTGAATCTATGTTTTCAAATCAAGTTTCCTAACATTATTGAACAGACAACAATCATTGTATATATATAATGTATATTTATGTTTATAGAGAGTGAATTTACTTGCTTGAGAAATTGATAAATGTGATACAGGCAAAGGGAGATAACTGACCTGAAAAAGTTGTGATTTATCTGTCATGTCTTTAAAACTGAAGTCATTGTAATTTCAATGCCAGACTTTCATTTTAATTCTTTTAGAAAGATATGTTAACTGTGTTTGGAATAAAAATCATTTTAAGTTCAAATGTTATTCCTACTTAAATAACATAAGTGATAATAATTGTGAGAAGGAATGTATGAGTAGTGTTTAAAGAGGAATGAATACCAATCTCTCCCAGAGTACACTGCAGTTATCTATATAACACCTCTGTAGATAGCTCACACCACTCTAAGATTCTTTAAAAACTAATTTGTGTCAAATAATGAATTATCTAATCATTTTCCTGTTTTATTTGTATATTGTGTTTAAAAATTTTTAAAAAGTAAATGTTTTGTTTTCTGGAAAATGATTACATTAATTAATATGGCTGTAAACATTATGGGCTATATCTCAGAAGAATAATGGTGAGAAAAGGTACACCAATAGTCATGTTTAGATTTTGCACTTTCACTTTTCTACTACAAGATGTTCTCAATATAAAAGCCCAAATGTTATTGTTAAGTCTGATTGGCATACAATGCAGTTTACTTGTGTTTCCTTCATTGATGTTGTCAGGGATACCATAATTTTTTACTCTAATTGGGCTAGTGATAATCTGTGAGCAGTTTACAGAGGTGTAGAGTGACTGTTAAGGAACAACAACTCTGGTAGAGATTGTTTACAGAGGTGTATTGTGACTGTTAAGGAACGACAACTCTGGTAGAGATTGTTTACAGAGGTGTATTGTGACTGTTAAGGAACGACAACTCTGGTAGAGATTGTTTACAGAGGTGTATTGTGACTGTTAAGGAACGACAACTCTGGTAGAGATTGTTTACAGAGGTGTATTGTGACTGTTAAGGAACGACAACTCTGGTAGATATTGTTTACAGGGGTGTATTGTGACTGTTAAGGAACGACAACTCTGGTAGAGATTGTTTACAGAGGTGTATTGTGACTGTTAAGGAACGACAACTCTGGTAGAGATTGTTTACAGAGGTGTAATGTGACTGTTAAGGAACGACAACTCTGGTAGATATTGTTTACAGGGGTGTATGGTGACTGTTAAGGAACGACAACTCCAGTAGAGATTGTTTACAGAGGTGTATTGTGACTGTTAAGGAACGACAACTCTGGTAGAGATTGTTTACAGAGGTGTATCGTGACTGTTAAGGAACGACAACTCCAGTAGAGATTGTTTACAGAGGTGTTTTGTGACTGTTAAGGAAAGACAACTCTGGTAGAGATTGGTGTTATACCACTTTTGTGGGATTGAAATGCAATATATCTTTAATATGTAAATGAGATGTAAAATACCTTGTGTAATTCTTGTTGATAGGTGTGGTCCTCCCTGTATAGCTTTACTGTGTGAATCTTGTTAACAGGTGTGACCCTCCCTGTATACCTTACCTGGGAATGTACCTGACAGACCTGTCCTTTATTGAGGAGGGAACACCAGACAACACAGAGGAAGGACTTGTCAACTTTTCCAAAATGAGAATGGTACTCATAAATCAGTGTTTCTAAAATGTGTGATAGAGGATCTGATGTTGATAGGACAAAAATTACAATACCTAGATCATAACTACATTATTTAGGTCAATATCTACAGTAGCTAGATCAATAACAACTTTATATAGGTCAACATCTACAGTAGCTAGTTCAATAACTACATTATATAGGTCAACATCTACAGTAGCTAGTTCAATAACTACATTAGATAGGTCAATATCTACAGTAGCTAGATCAATAACAACATACTATAGGTCAATATCTACATTACTAGATCAATCACTACATTATATAGGTCACCATCTACAATATCTAGATCAATAACTACATTATTTAGGTCAATATCTACAGTAGCTACATCAATAACTACATTATATAGGTCAACATCTACAGTAGCTAGATCAATAACTACATTATATAGGTCAATATCTACATTACTAGATCAATCACTACATTATATAGGTCAATATCAACAGAGGCTAGATCAATAACAACATACTATAGGTCAATATCTACATTACTAGATCAATCACTACATTATATAGGTCAATATCAACAGAGGCTAGATCAATAACAACATACTATAGGTCAATATCTACATTACTAGATCAATCACTACATTATATAGGTCAATATCAACAGAGGCTAGATCAATAACAACATACTATAGGTCAATATCTACATTACTAGATCAATTACTACATTATATAGGTCAATATCAACAGAGGCTAGATCAATAACAACATACTATAGGTCAATATCTACATTACTAGATCAATCACTACATTATATAGGTCAATATCAACAGAGGCTAGATCAATAACAACATACTATAGGTCAATATCTACATTACTAGATCAATCACTACATTATATAAGTCAACATCTACAATACCTAGATCAATAACTACATTATATAGGTCAACATCTACAGTAGCTAGTTCAATAACTACATTAGATAGGTCAATATCTACAGTAGCTAGATCAATAACAACATACTATAGGTCAATATCTACATTACTAGATCAATAACAACATACTATAGGTCAATATCTACATTACTAGATCAATAACTACATTATATAGGTCACCATCTACAATACCTAGATCAATAACTACATTATTTAGGTCAATATCTACAGTAGCTACATCAATAACTACATTTTATAGGTCAATATCTACAGTAGCTAGATCAATCACCACATTATTTAGACCAATCTGGGCCATTAAGTTCCTAAATTGATAACTTCATTATATTGAATATCTATTTGTAAATATTAAACATTTACGATAAATTTCAACATTTAGGATAGCACAATGCAAAATATTTTATTTCAAATACGATGTTTTTTAATATAATAACAATTATGTTCATAGAACTTACTATTAACTTCGTTTGAGATAAGGCTAGAAAATAGAAAAATAAATATTGTGACAAGGACAGTATACAATATTTCTCAAAATTGTTTTCCAGATTGCACATGTAATACGGGAAATAAGATTATTTCAACAAACACCATACAGAATAGAGCACCATGTTAGGGTGAGTATATCAAACTAGAAAATAACAGCTTTACATCAATTTGGTTTTTGGTGTCAATTGAATAGGGATCAAACCATACACCTTTCACCTGAGAAACACGAATCCCCATATTAGGGAATGAACAACACACCTCTGGTTTTCACCTGAGAAACATGAATCCCCATATTAGGGAATGAACAACACACCTCTGGTTTTCACCTGAGAAACACGAATCCCCATGATAGGGAATGAACAACACACCTCTGGTTTTCACCTGAGAAACACGAATCCCCATATTAGGGAATGAACAAAACACCTCTGGTTTTCACCTGAGAAACACGAATCCCAATGGTAGGGAATGAACAAAACACCTCTGGTTTTCACCTGAGAAACACAAATCCCCATGGTAGGGATCAAACCATACACCTTTCACCTGAGAAACACGAATCTCCATGGTAGGGAATGAACAACACACCTCTGGTTTTCACCTGAGAAACATGAATCCCCATATTAGGGAATGAACAACACACCTCTGGTTTTCACCTGAGAAACATGAATCCCCATATTAGGAAATGAACAACACACCTCTGGTTTTCACCTGAGAAACATGAATCCCAATGGTAAGGAATGAACAAAACACTTCTGGTTTTCACCTGAGAAACACGAATCCCCATGATAGGGAATGAACAACACACCTCTGGTTTTCACCTGAGAAACATGAATTCCCATGTAGGGATCAAACCATACACCTTTCACCTGAGAAACACGAATCCCCATGGTAGGGAATGAACATCACACCTCTGGTTTTCACCTGAGAAACACAAATCCCCATGTAGGGATCAAACATAAACCTTTCACATGAGAAACACGAATCTCCATGGTAGGGAATGAACAACACACCTCTGGTTTTCACCTGAGAAACATGAATCCCCATGGTAGGGATCAAACCATACACCTTTCACCTGTGAAACACGAATCCCCATAGTAGGGAATGAACAACACACCTCTGGTTTTCACCTGAGAAACATGAATCCCCATGGCAGGGAATGAACAACACACCTCCTATCTCCACCACAGAAACAATCCTCCCCAGGTAGGGATTAAACCACAAACCTCCAATTTTCACCTGAGGCTGTTTCAGTCTATGCTCCACTGACCCAGGTATTTTTGACCTAGGTAAGAACTAAACAGTAATATGTTTACTTTTTGCTTCAGATAACTAACTACCTACTAGACCCAAATAGACTACTGGACGATGACCGCACATACAAAGCATCTCTAGAAATAGAACCAAAGCAGTCGAGACTATCCACTGTGTCTCTAGCGCCGTCTTGACCACAACACCAGTTATAGAGCAATGGAAATGTCATTGTGCCAGGGCTAGTCCTGCAGTGTCCAGTACCTCCCCTCCCATAACCCAGTGATGTCATCATTCCATATTTGGAGAAGCATTCCATAACACGGAGAAGCCATTTCCATACAAGGAATGATTATAACCCCATATGAGGATATTTGATATTCCATACAAGGATATATATTCCAATGAAGGATATGAAATTCCACGTGAGGATTAAATCCAAAAGGATATATATATATGTACCTGGTATGTTCCATATAAGGAAGTTTATTCCGTATTTGGATGTCTGTTCCATTTAAGGAAGTGTATTCTGTATAAGGATGACTGTTCCATATAAGGAAGTATATTCCATATAAAGATGCCTGTTTTATAAAAGGGAATGCAAAGTGTTCAATGAAAGGAAGTGCATTTCAGATCAGGAATTCTTTTGTCTTTGGATACAATGTTACACATTATCCCTGTAAAGATTGGAGGAATGGCTTTTATCAACCAAAGTATTTATTGTCATCAAGATCTTGGAATTTGTGGAAAGGAAATGATACCGCCAAATCTGTGTGTTATATTCAACACTACAACAGACGTCTGTTATATACATCACTACCACAGACACCTGTTATATACATCACTACCACAGACACCTGTTATATACATCACTACCACAGACACCTGTTATATACATCACTACCACAGACACCTGTTATATACATCACTACCACAGACGTCTGTTATATACATCACTACCACAGACACCTGTTATATACATCACTACCACAGACGTCTGTTATATACATCACTGCAACAGACACCTGTTCTATACATCACTACCACAGACACCTGTTATATACATCACTACCACAGACACCTGTTATATACATCACTACCACAGACACCTGTTATATACATCACTACCACAGACGTCTGTTATATACATCACTGCAACAGACACCTGTTCTATACATCACTGCAACAGACACCTGTTCTATACATCACTACCACAGACACCTGTTATATACATCACTACCACAGACACCTGTTATATACATCACTGCAACAGACACCTGTTATATACATCACTACCACAGACACCTGTTCTATACATCACACAGACACCTGTTATATACATCACTACCACAGACACCTGTTATATACATCACACAGACACCTGTTATATAATCACTACCACAGACACCTGTTATATACATCACTACCACAGACACCTGTTATATACATCACTGCAACAGACACCTGTTATATACATCACTACCACAGACGTCTGTTATATACATCACTGCAACAGACACCTGTTATATACATCACTACCACAGACACCTGTTATATACATCACTGCAACAGACACCTGTTATATACATCACTACCACAGACACCTGTTATATACATCACTGCAACAGACACCTGTTATATACATCACTACCACAGACGTCTGTTATATACATCACTACCTGTTATATACATCACTGCAACAGACGTCTGTTATATACATCACTACCACAGACACCTGTTCTATACATCACTGCAACAGACGTCTGTTATATACATCACTGCAACAGACACCTGTTATATACATCACTGCAACAGACGTCTGTTATATACATCACTGCAACAGACACCTGTTCTATACATCACTACCACAGACACCTGTTCTATACATCACTACCACAGACACCTGTTATATACATCACTACCACAGACACCTGTTATATACATCACTACCACAGACACCTGTTATATACATCACTACCATATACAGACACCTGTTATATACATCACTACCACAGACACCTGTTATATACATCACTACTACATCACTACCACAGACACCTGTTATATACATCACTACCACAGACACCTGTTATATACATCACACAGACACCTGTTATATACATCACTACCACAGACACCTGTTATATACATCACTACCACAGACACCTGTTATATACATCACTACCACAGACACCTGTTATATACATCACTACCACAGACACCTGTTATATACATCACTACCACAGACACCTGTTATATACATCACACAGACACCTGTTATATACATCACACAGACACCTGTTATATACATCACACAGACACCTGTTATATACATCACACAGACACCTGTTATATACATCACACAGACACCTGTTATGTACATCACTACCACAGACACCTGTTATATACATCACTACCACAAACACCTGTTATATACATCACTACCACAGACACCTGTTCTATACATCACTACCACAACACCTGTTCTATACATCACTACCACAGACACCTGTTATATACATCACACAGACACCTGTTATACACATCACTACCACAGACACCTGTTATATACATCACTACCACAGACACCTGTTATATACATCACTACCACAGACACCTGTTATATACATCACTACCACAGACACCTGTTATGTACATCACACAGACACCTGTTATATACATCACTACCACAGACACCTGTTATATACATCACACAGACACCTGTTATATACATCACTACCACAGACACCTGTTATATACATCACACAGACACCTGTTATATACATCACTACCACAGACACCTGTTATGTACATCACACAGACACCTGTTATATACATTACTACCACAGACACCTGTTATGTACATCACACAGACACCTGTTATATACATCACTACCACAGACACCTGTTATATACATCACTAACACAGACGTCTGTTAATACCTTTGTCATCAGTTGTTTGGCGTACTCTAGTGTAGAGAATATAGCCCGGTGACCACCTTACACTGAATGATACTGTATATATGTATATGATCATGCTGAAGTGTTTTATATATATAATGTATTGTTCATAGTTTTTAAAATGGCATAGAATGAGGATTGTGACTAGATACCATGTGTGTCTAGTGATACCTTTGTCATTAATATCATTATTAGAGTGTTTCCGTGGTGATATATACAACAAAGAATCCCTATAAGGTTGTGGCAACACTATCACATGACATCCACAGTTTTTATTTTCTCTGTTGCCATGGTGACAGAGGAATATTTATTTGTGCAGGTAGAACAGGAAAAATGTGAAATAGTGTGACATGAATTTTTATCATTGGTGTTTACAATACATGTGTATTTTCCAGACTTTGTTATGGGTACTATTTTTGATGGTGCAATTTGAGATGTATGGATGATGAACTCCCAACATTGTGTGCTATAATAGTAGTGTGATTAATGAACACTGCAAGGCATTAATACATTACCAGACCTGTTCACCACTGGCTGTATCCTTCCACACAACCTAGTCCTTACAGCCTTTACTATGACAACCAATGCAAACACCAGTTAACAATATTCACACTTGTTAAGAATATTGTACTTTCTGTTTAGCCAATGAAAGTGTTAATCTAAGTTCATCTGGTTTATGTTGATATGATTGTAACTTGTTTGATTGACTGTAATATAAGTTTCGCTCTGTCCGAACATGATCAGAAAAACAAATGGCAGATAGGTAGCGAATGCAAATTTTCCCAATGAAAGATTGTTATTGCTATTTCTGGAGAAATACTGCATGGATCTTTGTCAAATTTCACACAAATGTTACCATTACTTCTAAGTTGTGCCCTTTTTATTTTGGAAATGATAAAAGAACAAAAAAACAAAACAACGGCAGTCAAGGGACCATATTGAATTTGAAAGTAAAAGATTTTTATGGATTTTCATGTATAATTAAGAACAAAATCAGTTCTCTCTGTATTGGCAGACATTTTAATTGTTACTGGCAAAAAAGGTCTACCAAAATAAAAAAAAAAGCTGAATTTCAATTTTCTATAAATGCAATGCTTTATATTATAAAATGGAGAAAAGGTTATCATGTGATTTACTATTTGTTGATAGTTTTCTTTTACGGTAAGAATTGTTAGTTCTGTGTTAGATATGTGTTTCACCATAAATATGGACAAACTTGTATCCCTGCTTCCATTCCCTGTTCACTCCCTGTATTGGAGAAAGACTACTTGTAATTCAGGAACACTTTTTAATATTCAAAATGTTTAAGATCCAATAACTAGCCATCCAGAGAATGCAGTTCATAATATAAGATCAAAATAAGGGTGTCAATATGGAGTTTGTAATGTGTAGAAAGTCACCCATGGAAAAAACAAAACACTCTGACATGTTATAGCGTTGACATCTTTCTAAGTATTATAGTGTTGCTAATGTTGATGTTCTGTTTATCTTGTTACAAAGAGGTAGGTTTGTAAGGGGTGAGAATTTTCCTTTAGTCAAGTCTGACTGACAACTAAATACACATTTAAGTTGATCAAACTAGTGCATTTTTGATTATAGGTAAGAGAAGAAATCATTTTGCCAAAACTAGTTTACTTTTGGTAGCATTTTGATATGGTATATATACCATTTATCACTTTGTCCTGTGTACTTTCAGTACAATATTGATTTATTACATAATGCTATACTTTTATCAGGGATCCTTATATTCTTTTATGTGATTTTTTATCATCATCATTATTAATTTTTGATTTTTTTTTGCTAATCAAAGATAGTTCCAAGATCACAGATATTGTCTGTTTATTCCTTCTTTAATATATAGAAGATATTAATTGCACAAGTTTAGAGCAGAAAGTCTGTACAGCTGTATATTTTGGTGACAAAGCACAAAATCCCATGTATGTTTGTTGATATCAATAACCGAAATAGAAATTATTTCTGAAATCTATGGCCTGATTAAACTAGTTCCACTGTTGGGAAGTTAACAAGTCCTGTTACTGTATCTCCAGACAATATAGAGGGAACAACAAGTCATGTTCCTGTATCTCCCGACAATATAGAGGGAACAACAAGTTCTGTTACTGTATCTCCAGAAAATATAGAGGGAACTAGTCATGTTACTGTAACTCCAGACAATATAGAGGGAACAACAAGTCATGTTACTGTATCTCCAGAAAATATAGAGGGAACTAGTCATGTTACTGTAACTCCAGACAATATAGAGGGAACAACAAGTTCTGTTACTGTATCTCCAGACAATATAGAGGGAACGACAAGTCATGTTACTGTATCTCCAGACAATATAGAGGGAACAACAAGTTCTGTTACTGTATCTCCAGACAATATAGAGGGAACAACAAGTCATGTTACTGTATCTCCAGACAATATAGAGGGAACAACAAGTCATGTTACTGTATCTCCAGACAATATAGAGGGAACAACAAGTCATGTTACTGTATCTCCCGACAATATAGAGGGAACAACAAGTCATGTTACTGTATCTCCAGACAATATAGAGGGAACAACAAGTCATGTTACTGTATCTCCAGACAATATAGAGGGAACAACAAGTCATGTTACTGTATCTCCAGACAATATAGAGGGAACAACAAGTCATGTTACTGTATCTCCCGACAATATAGAGGGAACAACAAGTCATGTTACTGTATCTCCAGACAATATAGAGGGAACAAAAAGTTCTGTTACTGTATCTCCAGACAATATAGGGGGAACTAGTCATGTTACTGTATCCCCAGACAATATAGAGGGAACAACAAGTCCTGTTACTGTATCTCCAGACAATATAGAGGGAACAAAAAGTTCTGTTACTGTATCTCCCGACAATATAGAGGGAACAACAAGTCATGTTACTGTATCTCCAGACAATATAGAGGGAACAACAAGTCATGTTACTGTATCTCCAGACAATATAGAGGGAACAACAAGTCATGTTACTGTATCTCCAGACAATATAGAGGGAACAAAAAGTTCTGTTACTGTATCTCCCGCCAATATAGGGGGAACTAGTCATGTTACTGTATCTCCAGACAATATAGAGGGAACAACAAGTCATGTTACTGTATCTCCAGACAATATAGAGGGAACAACAAGTCATGTTACTGTATCTCCCGACAATATAGAGGGAACTAGTCATGTTACTGTAACTCCAGACAATATAGAGGGAACAACAAGTCATGTTACTGTATCTCCCGACACTATAGAGAGAACTAGTCATGTTACTGTATCTCCAGACAATATAGAGGTACCAAGTCCTGTTACTGCATCTCCAGACAATATAGAGAGAACTAGTCATGTTACTGTATCTCCAGACAATATAGAGGGAACAACTCATTCTGATACTGTATCTCCAGACAATATAGAGGGAAAAACTCATTCTGTTACTGTTTCTCAAAATCCTTGTGGTTGATGGTATTGTGTGATAGGATTATGTTTATTTACATGTAGATAGATAACAGAAATGATCCATTTATATATTGTTGAAGATTTGTACCATATAGATAATATAGGATTATTGTTGATGAAGCCAATACTCAGCTGATTTAAATGTTGTGCATGTCTTGTTGAGGTATGGTAGATGTAGGTCCACATTTCACCTGTCTCAGAACATGTAGGTAAGCTTGTTTCTGAGGATTTCCTGTGAGACGGCACATCTGTGATACAATATCACTGACAATGTGGCTTGTGCTTTGTATGAGATTTTTGAATTGTTCAAAGTGGGTGTGGCTAGTTAAGGGTATGGTCACAAGGGGCGAGGATTTGAGGTTGTGATTTAGCGTAAAAATTGTAGATAGTGCTTTGTGACATGAGATATGATGTATTTTGTCATGTGACATCACAGGTTGTAGCTGGGGTGTAGCTTATTTCTAGGTTTGTTTAAGGTGAGATGGATGTAGGACCATGTGTAGGTGTACACATACAATAATTACACCCATTACACATGGTTTGCCTCATCATAATACAGGTGGCCTTGTAAAGGTGGGATGAATTTTAAGGCTTGAGTGGCCTGTTAAAATGAGGTCCAGGGGTGGCTTGTTTCAAGGAGTCCCAGGTGTGGATTTTTGGAAGTGGCCTAACCATAATGGTTTTGTTATAATAAGTTTCATTTCTCACAGAAGTTGTGGTTTGTTATAAGAGGTGTGATTTTAGCAGCGGGCATGGTAATAATACATGTATATCATTCATTTTTGGGTGTGACTTGTTCACAAGAGATTTGTGAATGGTATGTCCTCTGTGTATTTTTGGATTAAAAGCCGATAGTGTATGACAAGAACCATCAATAACATCAATATCTTTACTATTTCATTAACTGTTAATTGAAAATGATTTAACAAAAATACTTATAGGCCTTGCTTAATACGGAACTGTGAGAGAATTTTTTTTATATTGGAGTTGTAAGGAAGTGTCTTATAACACAGAAAATGAAAGTAAGTTTCTAACAGCATAGAAGATATAAGAAAGTGTTTTACAGCACAGAAGATATATAAGAAAGTGTTTTACAGCACAGAAGATATGAAGAAGTGTCTTACAGCACAGAAATAGTCAGGAAATGTCTTACAGTACAGAAATAGTCAGGAAGTGTCTTACTGTACAGAAATAGTCAGGAAGTGTCTAACAGCACAGAAATAGTCAGGAAGTGTCTAACAGCACAGAAATAATCAGGAAGTGTCTTACAGTACAGAAATAGTCAGGAAGTGTCTAACAGCACAGAAATAGTCAGGAAGTGTCTAACAGTACAGAAATAGTCAGGAAGTGTCTAACAGCACAGAAATAGTCAGGAAGTGTCTAACAGCACAGAAATAGTCAGGAAGTGTCTAACAGCACAGAAATAGTCAGGAAGTGTCTTACAGTACAGAAATAGTAAGGAAGTGTCTTACAGTACAGAAGATACAAGGAAGTGTCTTGTAGAACTGAAAAGGAAACCAAATGTCTTAATTAATGTCAGAATGTATGAGAGACAGACATGATAAAGGTAAACAGGGTAGTGTTGTGGGGCAGACACCTGCTAATTAGTGCATGGTTTTGATGTAGGGAGGGGGTATAAATTATAGGAAATAAGAGAGAGGGAGCTTAGTGTACAGAAAGTGATAGGATGACAGAGAATAACACAATATGAGAGGAAGGTTTAGGAATGGGTGGGACATTGGGTGGGTAGGTGCATGGTGGGGTAATGATTGATGGTTCCTGACATCCATTGTCTACTTTAGATATCATAAAATCCATATTGTTTGATCCAAACTTGTTTGGGGCTGATTGCTGAATTTTACATTTCTTTATTATACTTTAATACTTTTGCATTCCCCAATATTATACACGTGTATGATATACCAAAACATACATTCCAAAACTTCTACTTTATTTCCTACCATCCTTTTTCGTACATCATTTTTATTTATCTATTTTCTAACATCTAATCTTCATTTCCCTATGTCACTATAGTGATAAACCATTTCTTATTTTAATATTCAAATTTGTTTTTGCAGAAATTGAATTGGAGAAGTTTTGTTGATAAATTGTTCCCTACCTCACTTAGTGTTTGGACTAACCAATCGTGTGCTGAGGTCAGTGTTGTGTTTCTATGGCCCTAATTTGAGTATGAATGAAGGTCGTTTACAAAATGGTGTATATCTTGCTGTATGTTTAGATCATATAAATTTAGATGAAAAATGTTGTCATTTCAGGTGATAAAGACTATTTCATACATGTGTTCTGGGTACATATGTGTTTTCTGACTAAAGCTATATATGCTTGATGCGAGACCTCATTAAAGTAAAACCATGTTTAAATACTCACGGCATTCGTGTCATCTTTGATTCATTTGCCAAATTTGTTTTTGAAATCCTGATTATGGTCCCTATCAAAAAATTTTTTTTTTCACAAATGAACAAATAAATAGCATTCTAGTTGACCAAAGTTTGATAATGCTGTGACTACCAGTGTATGATATAGAGTGTAAAGCTATGATTTTTGATTGGTTAGGAAGTCACGCTCCTGACAATACCTTGTTTACATGCTGATAAACGGACATAGATTGTTATGTTTTCTTCCTATTGTTCTTCTAATAGAAAAATTATTCAAACTTTTTTAAACAACTGTTTCTGTATAGTTTCATTCCAGCTTCGACCTGGAAGTGGTGATGTCACTCATTACACTGTTAATTGATAATCTTTGTTTTCTATTTATACTCGATATGAAAAATGTTTAACTTTTGTATACAAATTAGCTACACTAGGTATTTACATGTTCATAAAATGTTTTTTCTTCTAAGGGATATGTGCAATTAGATATCAATTATTTGTTATTTAGAATGAGATTAAAATTATTTTTATTTATCTGATACTAAGCTTTATAAATGTTTAAAAAAAATCCCAGGGTATTCAATCTCCAGACCAAACTATTAGCAGATGGTTAACAGTACGTTTTATTTATATACACATACCGTAAATATCCTACAAGAAGGAGGTTTATAAAAGTCTCTAACTCGTAGTTAGCGTAGTCAGCATGTTGTCTTGTTGTATAACAATGTTACATTGGTTGGTATTTCTGTAACATGCTGATTATCAGGCATGGGCCTACTGATGGATAATTATGGTAACATTGGTTTTATTGATGTCATTGATTTACATTTGTGCTTGTTTCTAAAATGTTAATTTCAATGTTGGTGTCCAGGTCAAGGTCATTTTCATTGTGAGAACAACTTCAGGTCAAGGTCATCTGTATCAGTACAATTTCAGGCATTTTTTATCACTATACAAGATTTGTTGTTGAGAATAATATGCCGTTGTGGTTTTATAACTGTATTCCTGAATTTAAAGTCAGTGGACTGTATTTTAAATATTGCATATTAATAGAATTCAAAGCAATATATCTAGAGTAGTGGAGTTAAGACCAAGAAATGGAAAAACTAAACCATTTTTAAATGACAAAGATATGAAATATTATATTAAATGTTAAAGGAATTGAACCCATCATTTTTATTTGATTATGTTAAATTTATATCTGTTAAAGCTCAACTTTAATTATAAGGACTAAATGAGCTTTATTGATGGCATATCATTAGTGTTAATTTGCATTTCAGTAGGTTTATTTACATTAATTACTTCTTAAAGAATACAAAAGTTGTACGGGACATCCTCACCTGATCATCATGTCAAATTAACTTGTTGATTTTTAAAAGTTGTAGTTTAGCAAATACAATACAATTTCATATATAACATGTATAATCGTATGTGATCCTAGTTAACCTTTCTTGTTTTTATGGTTGTTGAACAAAACTACTAAGGATGTGTCTGAAATTTAATACTGGGTGTCCCAATAATACAGAGACCATGGAATTATCCTGTGTCTCTAACTCTCGTTGACTACACAGTGACCATGGAACTATCCTGGTGTCTCTAACAGTTGTGGACTACACGGAGACCATGGAATTATCCTGGTGTCTCTAACAATCGTGGACTACACAGAGACCATGGAACTATCCTGGGTGTCTCTATCAGTCGTGGACTACATGGAGACCATGGAACTATCCTGGTGTCTCTAACAGTTGTGGACTACACGGAGACCATGAAATTATCCTGGTGTCTCTAACAGCTGTGGAACACATAGAGACCATGGAATTATCCTGGTGTCTCTAACAGCTGTGGACTACACAGAGACCATGAAATTATCCTGGTGTCTCTAACAGTTGTGGACTGCATGGAGACCATGGAATTATAATAATAATAATAATAAATAATTTTAGTTAATAGCCAATTATCTATCTTTATTAACATTTAGTATACCTAAAAATAAAGAACATTTTACTTGATGGAGGTCATTGTAGCCTAAAAACACCTTTTAGACATTTTTTTTACCCAAAGTCAATGTGATTGGCAAAGCCTGTCATTTGGAAGTCCTTTATAGGTAGGACTAAGTGGTTGTGGCTAACGGCGTCCAACTAAGGCAGTTCCATTGTAGGGAAGGTTGTGTTTAGTCAATGTTACTGATGTGGGTGTGTCCCATTATTGAGTTTTTGTTTATCTTGTTATATGTCAGAACTATGGTGATACCACTCTTCCTGTTATACCCTTCCTCCCCTCCCTAACTCCACTGGACCAACCCTCTAAAGATTAGGAAAAGTCCAGTGTGAAAACACGGGGATGGATGGGTTCAAACTGTTTGCTTGACAACATTAACCTTATAGAATCAACTAAATTTATGAAAATTGATACTTAATTGAAAATAACATTGCTCTATATTTTTGCATTTTCACAAACGTCTTAAATCTACAAATCTTGTGATTCAGGAAGATAATGCTTTAGAGACTAGTATCAGTGTATCCTGTGCTATTTTACTGTATATTAGCATTGTTTGTTGATATCTAGGTTATGATGATTGATATAGTAGTGTTTTATCTGTGGTATACAACATTTACCAAGAGCAATCGAAAGAAATGTTGACATGGTGTGCTATATAAAACTTTATGTACATAATATATACAAAATGTGATCTTTTAGCCATGTCAAATTCATGCTCCTTTTTTTTTTTTCCTTTCATGTTTATCAAAGTTGTAACAAACTAAGGATGTACCGTCAGCAGCTTTTACAGTGTAAAGGTGGTTGATAATAAAATTTTATCTTCGTACACACATCAGACTCCTTATCATTTGTGTGAGATATACTACCATCAACAGCAAGGTTCCATCTTAGCTATAACAAAGTTGTAGCCACCAAACATGTCTTTGAAATTCATTTTTGTAAAGAATTATTTAACATCTCAATCTCAAATTATGACTACAGAAATATCTTACATCTGAACAGCTAAAATTGTTTTGCCAATGGACCTTAGTCACCAAGAACTTTATTGTCTATTGTTGTAATAGGAAACATCATTGGACAGTTGCCCTGGAATGACAAGGAATTTTACAGGACAGCTGTCCTGTTGTGACAAGAAATAGTATTGGAAAATTTCCCTGTTGGGACAAAGAATGTTTTGGTCAGCTTCTCCGTTTGTCAAAAGGAAGATTATTGGACAGCTGCCCTTTTGTGACGATGACTATAACTAGGCAAGTGCCCTGTTGTGACAAGGACTATTACCAGACAAGTGCCCTGTTGTGACAAGGACTATTACCTGACAAGTGCCCTGTTGTGACAAGGACTATTACCAGACAAGTGCCCTGTTATGACAAGGATTATCACCAGACAAGTGCCCTGTTGTGACAAGGACTAGTACCAGACAAGTGCCCTGTTGTGACAAGGACTATTACCTGACAAGTGCCCTGTTGTGACAAGGACTAGTACCAGACAAGTGCCCTGTTGTAACAAGGAATATCATTAGATAGGAGACCTGTTTCTTTGATGACCTTTCAATTATGACCCTCCCCCTCCTCCCCACCCACTCTCCCACAGTAGGTAACAGTTTGTCTTATTTTAAAACTCTTTAGTACATGCAGTGGTATAAAAGTACAACACAAACAAATTTTGAGATGTTAAGATTTTATGTTTACAGTTATTTTTATTGACTGTAGTATATAAAATTAGGATTAAAGCTACTGCTTGTTGGGCCCTGGATCACACACACAGTGTGTAAAAACAATATATATTTATAACAAGATAGTGTATATATACACAATAACATAAACAAGTCGGTATCAAACCAATCTGGAACAGTTATACATACTGTATTCATTCTAATAATCACTACCGTGATTTCCAACAGTAGGGGTAATAGTTAGGTATGTGTTATAATGGGGTCAGGGGGCAGGTAATAGTTAGGTATATGTTGTAATGGGGTCAGGGGGCGGGTAATTGTTAGGTATGTGTTGTAATGGGGTCAGGGGGCGGGTAATAGTTCGGTATGTGTTGTAATGGGGTCAGGGGGTAGGTAATAGTTAGGTATGTGTTGTAATGGGGTCAGGGGGCGGGTAATAGTTAGGTATGTGTTATAATGGGGTCAGGGGGCGGGTAGTAGTTAGGTATATGTTGTAATGGGGTCAGGGGGCGGGTAGTAGTTAGGTATGTGTTGTAATGGGGTCAGGGGGCGGGTAATAGTTAAGTATGTGTTGTAATGGGGTCAGGGGGCAGATAATAGTTAGGTATGTGTTGTAATGGGGTCAGGGGGCGGGTAATAGTTAGGTATATGTTGTAATGGGGTCAGGGGTAGGTAATAGTTAGGTATGTGTTGTAATGGGGTCAGGGGGCGGGTAATAGTTAGGTATATGTTGTAATGGGGTCAGGGGCGGGTAGTAGTTAGGTATGTGTTGTAATGGGGTCAGGGGGCAGGTAATAGTTAGGTATATGTTGTAATGGGGTCAGGGGGTAGGTAATAGTTAGGTATGTGTTGTAATGGGGTCAGGGGGCAGGTAATAGTTTTAGGTATGTGTTATAATGGGGTCAGGGGGCGGGTAATAGTTAGGTATGTGTTGTAATGGGGTCAGGGGGCAGGTAATAGTTTTAGGTATGTGTTATAATGGGGTCAGGGGGCGGGTAATAGTTAGGTATATGTTGCAATGGGGTCAGGGGGCGGGTAATAGTTAGGTACATGTTGTAATGGGGTCAGGGGGCGGGTAGTAGTTAGCTATATGTTGTAATGGGGTCAGGGGGCGGGTAGTAGTTAGGTATATGTTGTAATGGGGTCAGGGGGCGGGTAATAGTTAGGTACATGTTGTAATTGGGTCAGGGGGCTATTAGAGGTTTGTAAGAGGTTTTTTGATTGGCTGAAAGCAACTATTTGACTGACAAGAGTAGGGAACGGGTAATTATTGGAATGGATACAGTACAAAATCATCACATATGTACATCATAACTTGGAATGGGACTAGATTGTCACAGGAACATTGTATCATAATACTATATATAAAATATCACACCAATAAATAATATATACATTCAATTAGATAATGCTCGTCTACTAATATTTATCTAGAAATATGCCTGAGGGCCATGATATCATATCTGACTTTAAGTCAGGGGGTGGGCTTATTACAGGACAATGAAATAAGTATTTCTACTGAACAGTAACAACTATGGGTGGGGTTACACTGTATTATCTGACATGGGCTTATTACAGGACAATGAAATTGGTATTTCTACTGAACAGTAACAGTTATGGGTGGGGCTACACTGTATTATCTGACATAGGCTTATTACGGGACAAAGAAATAGGTATTTCTACTGAACAGTAACAGTTATGGGTGGGGCTACACTGTATTATCTGACATAGGCTTATTACGGGACAAAGAAATAGGTATTTCTACTGAACAGTAACAGTTATGGGTGGGGCTACACTGTATTATCTGACATGGGCTTATTACCGGACAATGAAATAGGTATTTCTACTGCACAGCAAAAGACAAAGTGAACATACAATAGGTTTCATTATCATACCTCAAAATTCCAGATTTGTTTAGTTATAACTTAATCTATGGAGGGATTATGAGAGATATCTGGTACACAGGTACTTAATTTCAAAAATGGTTGGTGACATTTGACTTTTAGCTTTGATTGACGACCATGAAAATCAGGTTCATCAATTTATGGTACAACATTAGGGTGTATTTATAAAATCTGCTTGGGGTTCATGAGATATTAGTGCAAGCTTTTATGTTAAAGTGGTTAACAGTGACCTTTGACCTTAAACTATGACTACAAAAATGTCCAGTCAATCTCCACATATACTTAGCTCCTCAGCTTTGAAATGAGACTAAAACTGTGAAGGGCTTAGTGATGTATATAATACTGTGCATTATCACAAACATAACTATATCACAGACAAAACCTAATCACCTACCTACTACTGTACAATCATTCATATTGTGGGAGTGAAGTTTTGTTGAATATATGGTTACAATTACTCCATCAATTTATATGTTACCTAAATAATAAACCAGATCAAAACTAGCATGTACTTTAGCACAAGTGGACTTTGTGAGATTCATCCATGAGATTAAGAGTCAATGAAAACACAAATTTTTGAGAAAAAAAACCCACAGAATTTAAGCCTCCAAAAATGTATGATTCTACAGTATCCGTAAAAAAACTAAATTATAAACAGATCTCCTATATAGACCAGCCAACTATACAACAGTTAGAATGACAGGATACAGATCTCCTATATAAACCAGCCAACTAAACAACAGTTAGAATGACAGGATACAGATCTCCTATATAAACCAGCCAAACAACAGTTAGAATGACAGGATACAGATCTCCTATATAAACCAGCCAAACAACAGTTAGAATGACAGGATACAGATCTCCTATATAAACCAGCCAAACAACAGTTAGAATGAAAGGATACAGATCTCCTATATAAACCAGCCAACTAAACAACAGTTAGAATGGCAGGATACAGATCTCCTATATAAACCAGCCAAACAACAGTTAGAATGACAAGATACAGATCTCCTATATAAACCAGCCAAACAACAGTTGGAATGTTGTGTGAAGCAAGCAGTGTGAGAGTTAGTTAAAAGAAAGCTATATTTGTGAAGGATGGAATATTAATTATAAGTAAGAATTTCTGTTTAAACGTTTATCAAACTTGTTAATGGATACTGGTATGTTTTTCGATCATAAGATGCCATGTGTATCAAATGTTACCTGATAATTATTGATTGAAATCAATTTCATCGTGAGATCTATTGTGGTCATGTTAAAGAGCCTATATGGACTCCAAATGCTACCTCTCTATTAGTTGATATACTATAGGATAAGCTTTATTGTCCTCACCCAAGTCTAATCTATCCAGTTAGGTAGACCAACTTTTAGGATAGTATCTACACACTTATGTAGGTAACACATGCAGACTTTGGAGATCTGAAAATATTTTCCAGTTTAATTATCCTTTCAATCTGATCTACCACATCATACGTTTTTGAACTTTTGTGCAATGATAGAGTCTAATTTTGCTCCTTTTCCTGTCCTTGTCCTTTTAGATGCAGGCCTCCACTCGGAGTCGCTGACATCTTCATTGTCCTGTCCTTCACTCATCTCACTAGACAACTCTCCAGGAGTCTCCTCTGATGTTCTATTGGTACAATTTGCTACCTTACGTTTGCGAAGAGAAAATTGCTGATTATCACTTTTTTGATCTGTAATATAACTTTGTTGGTTCTGTTTCTGTTCAGCATCACCAAAATAACTAGAGGTGGTTTCTCCTGCAGAATGACCTTGACTGACCTCCTCCTCTTCCTCCTCAAAGTCTCCATCCTCAACCTCATCCTCCTGATCTGTATCCTCATTCTCGTTCCTACTTGCTGATGACCTGCGACGCATTATCTTACGGGGAATGACAGACTTGCGACCTTTTCGTGGAGTTCGCGGGTCTGATGTTGACGCAATCTGGTCCACCTCCTGTTCAAATTCGCAGTAGTCAAGGAAGGCTTCAGACTCGTCCACCTGAGTGCGACCAGACAGACTACTGAGGAAACTAACAGCCTCCTCCTCCAGGCTCTCAGTGCTCTCATTCAGGCCATGTTTTACCTTCTTGTGACGATTAAGGTTTCCTAGTTAAGTAAAACAATAACAGGTAACTACTCAGTATAAATCAAAACATGGATATTTCAAAAACATAAAAATCTATACAGTAGATTAAAGCCTAGTTACATAAATTGTCTTATTTAATGCCCAAGTAGCACAAGATGCCAACAAAAGTTTAAAAACCTAAAAACCAAACAATAGTTCTGAAGTTGTACTGTTACAATTATAGGGCACACTTCTGACATAAGAAATGAATTTTGGTGATAGATATTATGAAATTAAAACAGAACTGGAAAATATCTGGGATATGGTGCCAAACTCTCCTAAGTTTTATTGTTTGAGGAATTTACAGAAGTTGTCCAATGAGACTATTGACCTTTTAACCATGACCAAATGAATATGAACCAATCAGTGAAGATGCAATGGACCATGACAGATTGGAGAGGATGGACATGAGTATCACTATTTGCCCCAGCCCTTATTAAATGGTGGTGACATAATAAAGTGGAAAAGAATATCTCGGTAAGTAGAGAGCCAACTCTAAAATATAATAAAAGGTTTTCCTTTTATCCCTGTTAGTTACATGTAGAATCACAAGTTATATGCTACTTTACCTTTTAGAGTAAATGAGCTGCCACAGAAACAAACATAGGGTTTACTGTTGTTGTGCATATGAATATGTCCCTGGAGATTGTGCAGACGACCAAACTGCTTGCCTGATATGAAAATAAAAATAAACAAATTGTAAAACGTTCTGACTGTAACATCAATCTAACTATCACAAAATATTGTAAGGTGACATACTTGCCAGAATTTATATTTACAATAGGTATTAAACTGAAGTATCATTCATAACTTCAAAGAAACAAGAACTGTTTTCATGCTGACATGAGTTACCTCCCATTTGAATAAGTATTGATTGTGTGTCAATAATTTCTTCCAGGATTAGTTCAGTATAAACTGTGTCTGCAGAGTTACCTCCCCTATAAGTTGATTCCAGGATTAGATTTGAGTAGACTGAGAGAGAGTCTATGGTAATGTCTTCCTTATAAGATGATTCCAGTAACGTTGTCTGTTTTGTGTAGACAGTATAAGACTATTCCAGCAGTGGTATTGGATTTGTGTAGATCTTCCCCACAACAGGTGCATAACTGCTTATTTTCACATATGTAGTTGTAGAAACATCAACACAAATGAAGCAAATTTGCCAAATTATTCTCATATCTTTCCAGTTTGTCCTTGGACTCTGAGCCCCCTGGACCCCCAACTCACACAACAAGATTGCCGTGGTAGGCAACTGTATTGGATGCAATCAGTTTTGTGAGGATAGTGTCTACAGAGTTACCTCCCTTACAAGATTATATAATTCTGTTTTGTGTCAATATTGTCTATAGAGTTACTTTCTCTTTAAGATGCAACATCATCCTGTAAAGCTACAGATTCAGCTTTCTACACTTTTTACACTTATCAGTAGATAAAAAAATCCAGTATGTGTCTGTCACAAATTGCAATACAAAACACTTCATTAATATCTATAAAATAATGTTATAGAACACACTACAATGTATATCTACTTAATGTTGTAATACACAGCCTACAATGTATATCAACCACATATTGTAATACACAAACCTACAGTATATATCTACCACATATTGTAATACACAAACCTACAGTATATATCTACCACATATTGTAATTCACAAACCTGCAGTATATATCTACCACATATTGTAATACACAAACCTACAGTATATATCTACCACATATTGTAATTCACAAACCTACAGTATATATCTACCACATATTGTAATACACAAACCTACAGTATATATCTACCACATATTGTAATTCACAAACCTGCAGTATATATCTACCACATATTGTAATACACAAACCTACAATATGTATCTACCACATATTGTAATACACAAACCTACAATATATATCTACCACATATTGTAATATACAAACCTACAGTATGTATATATCTACCACATACTGTAATATACAAACCTACAGTATATATCTACCACATATTGTAATACACAAACCTACAATATATATCTACCACATATTGTAATATACAAACCTACAGTATATATCTACCACATATTGTAATACACAAACCTACAGTATATATCTACCACATATTGTAATTCACAAACCTACTGTATATACTTACCACATATTTTACACTTGTGAGGTTTGATGTCAGCATGTACCACTCGGTGAGCCTTTAGTGTCTGTGGCTGTGTAAATGTCTTGCCACAAACATCACAGCGAAACGCCCTTGTGGGATTGTGGATGAGCATATGGCGCATCATGTTGGCACGTTGGTTAAATGTACGACCACATTTAGGACAGTCAAAAGGACGCTGTCCCGTGTGAGTGAACTGGTGGGCCTTCAAATGATGCTCCTACAAACCAAAGAATATTGTCAGTGCCACTGGATTGCTCAGTTTCCTGCTGCAGGGTTAGGGTTTATCAAAACCAAAGCTATATAAATAATCTTATTATTTTAATAAAAAAAGAATCAAATGAAATGATAACAATCAACATGTTAAATCTGTTTCATTAAAAACAACTGGGAAGTTTTGCAACCTGTTTATAATCATTATATTTAATAATGAATGGATTGTAGGAAAATCAGATTAGTGGTGACTGGATCGTAGGACAATCAGATTAGTGGTGACTGGATTGTAGGACAATCAGATTAGTGGTGACTGAATTGTAGGACAATCAGATTAGTGGTGACTGGATTGTAGGACAATCAGATTAGTGGTGACTGGATTGTAGGACAATCAGATTAGTGGTGACTGGATTGTAGGACAATCAGATTAGTGGTGACTGGATTGTAGGACAATCAGATTAGTGGTGACTGGATTGTAGGACAATCAGATTAGTGGTGACTGGATTGTAGGACAATCAGATTAGTGGTGACTGGATTGTAGGACAATCAGATTAGTGGTGACTGGATTGTAGGACAATCAGATTAGTGGTGACTGGATTGTAGGACAATCAGGTTAGTGGTGACTGGATTGTAGGACAATCAGATTAGTGGTGACTGAATTGTAGGACAATCAGATTAGTGGTGACTGGATAGTGGGACATCAGATAAGTGGTAACTTGACTGTAGGACAATCAGATTAGTGGTGACTGGATTGTAGGACAATCAGATTAGTGGTGACTGGATTGTAGGACAATCAGGTTAGTGGTGACTGGATTGTAGGACAATCAGATTAGTGGTGACTGGATTGTAGGACAATCAGATTAGTGGTGACTGAATTGTAGGACAATCAGATTAGTGGTGACTGGATTGTAGGAAAATCAGATTAGTGGTGACTGGATTGTAGGACAATCAGATTAGTGGTGACTGGATTGTAGGACAATCAGATTAGTGGTGACTGAATTGTAGGACAATCAGATTAGTGGTGACTGGATAGTGGGACAATCAGATTAGTGGTGACTGGATTGTAGGACAATCAGATTAGTGGTGACTGGATTGTAGGACAATCAGATTAGTGGTGACTGGATTGTAGGACAATCAGATTAGTGGTGACTGGATTGTAGGACAATCAGATTAGTGGTGACTGAATTGTAGGACAATCAGGTTAGTGGTGACTGGATAATAGGACAATCAGATTAGTGGTGACTGGATTGTAGGACAATCAGATCAGTGGTGACTGGATTGTAGGACAATCAGATTAGTGGTGACTGGATTGTAGGACAATCAGATTAGTGGTGACTGGATTGTAGGAAAATCAGATAAGTGGTGACTGGATTGTAGGACAATCAGATTAGTGGTGACTTAATAATAGGACAATCAGATAAGTGGTAACTTGACTGTAGGACAATCAGATTAGTGGTAACTTGACTGTAGGACAATCAGATTAGTGGTGACTGGATTGTAGGACAATCATATTAGTGGTGACTGGATTGTAGGACAATCAGATTAGTGGTGACTGGATTGTAGGACAATCAGATTAGTGGTGACTGAATTGTAGGACAATCAGATCAGTGGTGACTGGATTGTAGGACAATCAAATAAGTGGTGACTGGATTGTAGGACAATCAGATTAGTGGTGACTGGATTGTAGGACAATCAGATTAGTGGTGACTGGATTGTAGGACAATCAGATTAGTGGTGACTGGATTGTAGGACAATCAGATTAGTGGTGACTTAATAATAGGACAATCAGATTAGTGGTGACTGGATTGTAGGACAATCAGATTAGTGGTGACTGGATTGTAGGACAATCAGATTAGTGGTGACTGGATTGTAGGACAATCAGGTTAGTGGTGACTGGATTGTAGGACAATCAGATTAGTGGTGACTGGATTGTAGGACAATCAGATTAGTGGTGACTGGATTGTAGGAAAATCAGATTAGTGGTGACTGGATTGTAGGACAATCAGATTAGTGGTGACTGGATTGTAGGACAATCAGATTAGTGGTGACTGGATTGTAGGACAATCAGGTTATCAGTGGTGGTGACTGGATTGTAGGACAATCAGATTAGTGGTGACTGGATTGTAGGACAATCAGATTAGTGGTGACTGGATTGTAGGACAATCAGATTAGTGGTGACTGGATTGTAGGACAATCAGATTAGTGGTGACTGGATTGTAGGACAATCAGATTAGTGGTGACTGGATTGTAGGACAATCAGATTAGTGGTGACTGGATTGTAGGACAATCAGATTAGTGGTGACTGGATTGTAGGACAATCAGATTAGTGGTGACTGGATTGTAGGACAATCAGATTAGTGGTGACTGGATTGTAGGACAATCAGATTAGTGGTGACTGGATTGTAGGACAATCAGATTAGTGGTGACTGGATTGTAGGACAATCAGATTAGTGATGACTGGATTGTAGGAAAATCAGATTAGTGGTGACTGGATTGTAGGAAAATCAGACTAGTGATGACTGGATTGTAGGAAAATCAGATTAGTGGTGACTGGATTGTAGGACAATCAGATTAGTGGTGACTGGATAGTGGGACATCAGATTAGTGGTGACTGGATTGTAGGACAATCAGATTAGTGGTGACTGGATTGTAGGACAATCAGATTAGTGGTGACTGGATTGTAGGACAATCAGATTAGTGGTGACTGGATTGTAGGACAATCAGATTAGTGGTGACTGGATTGTAGGACAATCAGATTAGTGGTGACTGGATTGTAGGACAATCAGATTAGTGGTGACTGGATTGTAGGACAATCAGATTAGTGGTGACTGGATTGTAGGACAATCAGATTAGTGGTGACTGGATTGTAGGAAAATCAGATTAGTGGTGACTGGATTGTAGGACAATCAGATTAGTGGTGACTGGATAGTGGGACATCAGATTAGTGGTGACTGGATTGTAGGACAATCAGATAAGTGGTAACTTGACTGTAGGACAATCAGATTAGTGGTGACTGGATTGTAGGACAATCAGGTTAGTGGTGACTGGATAATAGGACAATCAGATTAGTGGTGACTGGATTGTAGGACAATCAGATTAGTGGTGACTGGATTGTAGGACAATCAGATAAGTGGTGACTGGATTGTAGGACAATCAGATTACTGGTGACTGGATTGTAGGACAATCAGATTAGTGGTGACTGGATTGTAGGACAATCAGATTAGTGGTGACTGGATTGTAGGACAATCAGGTTAGTGGTGACTGGATTGTAGGACAATCAGGTTAGTGGTGACTGGATAATAGGACAATCAGGTTAGTGGTGACTGGATTGTAGGACAATCAGGTTAGTGGTGACTGGATTGTAGGACAATCAGATTAGTGGTGACTGGATTGTAGGACAATCAAATTAGTGGTGACTGGATAATAGGACAATCAGATTAGTGGTGACTTAATAATAGGACAATCAGATCAATGGTGACTGTTAAATCACTAGTGTGGTAGCAGTGACTTGTTACATCACCAGTGTGATAGTAGTGACTTGTTACATCACCGGTGTGGTAGTAGTGACATGATACATCACCAGTGTGGTAGTAGTGACTTGTTACATCACCAGTGTGGTAGTAGTGATGTGTTACATCACCAGTGTGGTAGTAGTGACTTGTTACATCTCCAGTGTGGTAGTAGTGACTTGTTACATCACCAGTGTGGTAGTAGTGATGTGTTACATCACCAGTGTGGTAGTAGTGACTTGTTACATCACCAGTGTGGTAGTAGTGACTTGTTACATCACCAGTGTGATAGTAGTGACTTGTTACATCACCAGTGTGGTAGTAGTGACTTGTTACATCTCCAGTGTGGTAGTAGTGACATGATACATCACCAGTGTGGTAGTAGTGACTTGTTACATCACCAGTGTGGTAGTAGTGACTTGTTACATCACCAGTGTGGTGGTAGTGACTTGTTACATCACTGGTGTGATAGTAGTGACTTGTTACATCACCGGTGTGGTAGTAGTAACTTGTTACATCTCCAGTGACTTGTTACATCACCAATGTGGTAGAAGTGACTTGTTACATCACCAGTGTGATAGTAGTGACTTGTTACATCACCAGTGTGGTAGTAGTGACTTGTTACATCACCAGTGTGGTAGTAGTGACTTGTTACATCACCAGTGTGGTAGTAGTGACTTGTTACATCACCAGTGTGGTAGTAGTGACTTGTTACATCACCAGTGTGGTAGTAGTGACTTGTTACATCACCAGTGTGGTAGTAGTGACTTGTTACATCACCAGTGTGGTAGTAGTGACTTGTTACATCACCAGTGTGGTAGTAGTGACTTGTTACATCACCAGTGTGGTAAGAGTGACTTGTTACATCACCAGTGTGGTAGAAGTGACTTGTTACATCACCAGTGTGATAGTAGTGACTTGTTACATCACCAGTGTGGTAGTAGTGACTTGTTACATCACCAGTGTGGTAGTAGTGACTTGTTACATCACCAGTGACTTGTTACATCACCAGTGTGGTAGTAGTGACTTGTTACATCACCAGTGTGGTAGTAGTGACTTGTTACATCACCAGTGTGGTAGTAGTGACTTGTTACATCACCAGTGTGGTAGTAGTGACTTGTTACATCACCAGTGACTTGTTACATCACCAGTGTGGTAGTAGTGACTTGTTACATCACCAGTGTGGTAGTAGTGACTTGTTACATCACCAGTGTGGTAGTAGTGACTTGTTACATCACCAGTGTGGTAGTAGTGACTTGTTACATCACCAGTGTGGTAGTAGTGACTTGTTACATCACCAGTGTGGTAGTAGTGACTTGTTACATCACCAGTGTGGTAGTAGTGACTTGTTACATCACCAGTGTGGTAGTAGTGACTTGTTACATCACCAGTGTGGTAGTAGTGACTTGTTACATCACCAGTGACTTGTTACATCACTTGTGTATAAGTATAATTATCTAGCATTCTTACCTTCATGAAATCCATGCCACATTCCCCACAGATGAAAGGGCGTGTACCCTCATGAGACACCAAGTGATCCTTGAGTTGGCTAGGGTAGCGGAATGCCTTGTCACAATATTTACATATGAGGTCTTCCCGATTGTCGTGTTTGAGTTGATGAAGTTTGAGAGCTCTTGGACTCTCAAACTCCATTCCACACTCCTCACATTTATCGTGGCCTTGTACATGCTTCTCCTTGTGTGCCTTCAACTCACTCGGGTAAGCAAACCCACGACTACACATATCACATTTGTATGGCTTGCTGTCCAAGTGTACTGCAGTGTGTCGCTTCAGGTGGCTGATCTGGGTGAAGCCTTTTCCACAGATGTCACACTTGTGTGGTCTTATGTTATCATGAGTGAGCATGTGTGTGTTGAGGTGGCTTAGCTGTTTAAAGTACTTGCCACACACCATACAGAGGTGTGGTTTGATGTTGTTGTGATCAAGGATGTGTGCCACCAGATTGTGCTTTGTGGTGTAGGATTTCTCACACAGGTGGCATTGCCACCGCTTCTGTTCACCATGCTGCACAAGTTGTGAATCGTCAATGCGAACATTCACTTCCATGGTCTCAACAACATCTTCATCATCATCTTGTCCTCCTTGATCTTCCTTCTCCCGTTTTAATCGTGACATTATGGAAGTAGTTTGTTTGCCTACCTCTGACTGATCTTCCTCTTCAACTCCGTCTTTATTCCTGACCGGCCGATCCTGAAAACTGGTGGACATTATAACTCCCTTATTGATGTTGATGGTCTTTGTTCTTCCTTTCTTAGCTGCATTTCCCTTCCCCATAATAGAAATTGTAATCACAGTGGCATTGTTAGCCACAGAAGTTGTCATCACAGCACGAGCCGCTGATGTGCCAAAACTCGGGGAAGTGATGGCAAATGGATTTAATTTTGAGTTCAACCGTCTTTTTTCCTGGCTCTCTATGGGCATATCTCCCATAGCAGCAGCCACCAATTCCTCTGTACACCTGGTAATATAGTCGTCACTAAGATTCTGTTTTGTCCCTTTATCAGAAATACCAGCTTTAGATTCTTCAGTATGATAGATAAATGATCTCCTTGTTTTCCTCCGACTTACACGTCCTTCATTTTCAAAGTTATCGACAAACTGCTGACTGCTGTCTTGGTGTGAGCTGTAGTCTGACATAGTCTCCTGTTCATCATTCCTACTGAAGACAGGCTGAGACATCCTGATGAACTGTTGTTGGTCATGGTCTGCCCCTGTAAAATCAGGACCCTCGTCTTTAACCAAGGACTCATCCTGATCATGTGTGAGAGATTCATACTGATACTCATCCTCCTCATCCTCCAGATTCTGGTCGTCTGCTTCTGATGATGAGACAGACAAGTCTATTGGCGGAGGTACTTTAAGTCTTGACCTCCTCGGCTTTCTCCACAATTTTCCAATTTTGAAGAAAGGAACAAGATGTCTTCCTACTGTACTTGTAGAATCCAGAGGTAACCTTGGACCTGTAATACCTTCCCTAGAACCTTTTTCCTGCTCATTCTGTGATCTTTCTCTCAGGTTTTCTTTACCTGTTCCATCCTCCATTGCATTATCACAAACCTGTTGATGACTTGTCTTACTGTCTGATGAAGTACTTACGTCTGTATAGCTCTGTCTATCCGGCAACCTTGAGCTGCTTCTCCTAGGGCTTCGTCTCTCTCCAGGTTTATAGCAAGAGGTAGAACTTGTCTCCATTCTGCTACTGCCTGGGAAAGGACCTACACTTTTCTCCTGATTACCAGTGCTGATCTTTGTAGACTGATGATCCAATGACTCTGGACTTGAACACTTGCTTGGTTCTAATACTGGGATAAATTTATCCTCAGTACAAAGTTCGGCTCCTATATATGTTGAATTTGCAAAGCTGGTCTCATTTTGAAGTGTTGCCATATTATCTGTTTGTGCCACCTGCAATTGCAGACTGTCATGATTGACTGTTTGGCGTAGTAAACTGACAGGCCTGCTATCTTGGTTTGTTGGGTTTCGAATATTTGGTGAGGAGCAGCCTGAAGCAGGAGACATAACAGCATTAGGAACTTGTTGATCACCATCCAAGTTTTCCATAGGCAATGTTTGAGTGTTGGTTGGTCTAGAGCGTAATACTGGTTGGTCTGGTAACAAGCTTCTCACAACTGCATATGATGTGGAAGGTGAAGGTCGTGTCGAGGTCACTTGTTCTTGGAATTGTTGATTTAGTAAAGGCTGTGAGAATGATTCTAAAGAAGACACAGTCTGAATAGTCTCAGAGTTGTGTGATCTTCCCTCACTGGAGGAGCTTGATGGAAAATCAAGAAAAGACTGAGGTTGTGATGTATTGGTCATTGAAGAGTTATAGGTTGAGCTCTCCCGGACTCTGGGCAGACTCAAATCAGACACCTGAGATTCTGTGTGTGTGTCAGCTCGAGCATCATACGGCTGTGGAATGTTCATGGTGGAAATATTGGAAACAGCAGATGCCATGATGGAACCAAATGACGGATGATCACTGTGAGTTACTGATGTGTGGGACACTGTGTTACGGTCAGCTGATGACATATACACAGAATCATCAAAGTTTGATAAAGGAGGCAAAGATGGAGGAGTATGTGGGGACACTTCAAGGTGATGGCGTGAAATAATGGGATTGAAATCCGGAGCTGAAATAGTCGGAACTCCTCGGATAGCTGTTTCTGGAGTCACACTCATTGGAAATCTTGACATTTGGAATGTATCAGACCCCTGGGAGCCCCTTCCACTGAGCCCTGGAGTGGAGTAAACCGAGTCCCGTAGTGTTACACCATGTTGCATGTGAGGGTAGCTGAGGTGTAGGGAGGGTGAAAAGTTGGAAATACCCCCTCCATGTCCAGACAGCTGGCCATCAGGGGGAGGAAATTCAAGGTCACTTTGTCCAAAACTGTAACCACTTCCAAGTCCTTCCATGCCCTTTCCTACAGAGGACAACAAATATATAGAAAATTATTTTCTTTCCTTTTTTAATTTCCATGCAAGGCGATAAACTGAAAATTTCATGAGCTATATTTTAATATCACCTGAAAATATTTCATTGGTATCTGTAACACTAGCTTCTGCAGGGGAAAAAAAGCTAAACTTATGTTTATTACAGACACAACTTTTGGAGTTGCATCAAGTTTCACTTTCAAGGTTTAAAGATAGGAAGAAACAATAACAAACATCAAAATTTAATACAAAAAATTTGAACCTTCAAATTTCTCTTGAAAAATCACAATACATGTCTAAACTCAGCCCAGACTTTGAACCTTTGCAGTGCTTGTCTTATTCCATATGAGAGTTGCACTTACCAGTAAGGTTTTCATGTTAAATAAACATCTCGTTCAAAGTACCAAATGTTTTGTATTGATTTTCAATGTAAATCAGCTTTCAAAAATTAGCTGATACTATTTTCCGGTATTTCTCAAAATTGTGTCAATATTGACTCTTATTCAACAACATAACAATAATTGTTATGAAGAGCAGCTTTTCACATGCCTATTTTTAGTCATATTTGGAATCAATATTTATAGTGGCTCCCAAAATGACCCATTTCAAATATGAAATATTGAAATTGAACTTTCTAGCCTATTTTAGTAATTATGAGTTTTTGAAAATATCAAATGAAATGAATTAGAAAATAACCATTTTCCACCTTATAGTTTTTAATAAATGACCAAATATAAATGATTAGCTTGAAAGAATTGATATGATTGTTGAAAAAAACTGAAAGCGTGCTGTCATCACGGAAAACACCTTTACGCATGCTTCCGTATTCATAACAAACCACGCCCCCTCGAAATATGGCGGATGGACAGAACAAAGAACGGAAATGAATAAATGAATCCCTTTAGATAAGTTTGTAATTGGCAAAATGCTTCACAGTTAAGTATAATGAACATTCGACTGTTTGGAACCATCTTCAAATTATGAAAACCCTCCAACACACCATTAGTGGAAGAAATAACGAAGAGAGAGAGATCGACAAGGGACGAAAATGGCGGATAAGAAGCACCTGTCGTGTGACATATCATCCTTCACTGCTTCACAAACATGAAAATATTGCAAGAACTTGTTATATTTCCATATAAATTAGTTATTGTCAAAGAACATAGGTGGTATGTCTCTTTCAGTACTCACAAGCAAAATTACCAGGAAAACTTACCATAGTACGGATAGAGCGATCGCTGTAGTGGTGGAGCGTAGGAATATCAGATGTAAAAATCAACATAGGCTTCGTCATACACAAATGACATTCATCTGAAATGAATATTGAAATTCTGTTATATTTTTCATGCGCATTCATTAATATTAAGACACTGATATTGAAAAGAGATTACAGATTTTATAAAGATTCGTCTAAACGGAACTATTTTATGCGGATGAAGTGAAAGTGCGGGTAACTTGATTGAAAGGAAGGAAGACGAAAGCGATAATGATGACCTGCAACCCTTTTGCAGCTTTTAAAACACCAGAGAAAAAATATATATGGTAAATAACTGAATGCTTCTCACTGAAATATACCAGTGAACATGACCATGAATTTCCTGTTTGACAAGCAAACGTTGAACTGAAAAATGACAACAATAAGAGTTACCCCCCTTCCTACATCGATTCCGACTCGCTCCTCGTCGTCACACATTATAGATTGTCCTCTCTGGAAGCCCTGAGCTCTGCTGAACACTACCGCACATCAAAGCTGTCAAAATCTTTAATTTCCTTTCTAAATTACCTTACCAAAAGTTACTATTATTTTTGATGTTAGAATACGCTGGTCAGGTTACCTTGCTAGCCGCGATTAATGGAGAATTTCCCCGGAGTCTATCATAAGAATGTCCGGCTGGAGACTGAAGGGTTGCTAGTTCGAACCTTGACGATGGCATAACCGGTATTTTTTATTACTTCTTCCATTTATTACAGATTTACTGTACTGTACAGTGAATAATGCTTATAGATAATAGGTGACCTAGATGACCCATTGGAGGTAAGCCTTCAGGGTTGAACACTTTGTGAAGGAGGAAGGAGTTCAGAAGTTGAGAGTACATGACAGACAAAAGTCGTATGGTTTGATAGTTTGAATCCTGGTGAGGAAGGCAGGGCAAACTCAAACTAGCAATCCTTCGGCCTGGAGCCAGATACCATACTTGTTCATTAAACTGAATTTCCCACTAGTAGGTGCTAGAAAGATGACTCTTTCATTGATATTTTGTTTATATGTAATGAAAGTCACATACACTATGGCAGGCATATCCAGTATGGTGCTGGTCCCAATGTCCCTGAACAAAGATCAGCCATTCTGTGGCGCCACTCTTTCCAGAGTCCTGCAATTGGTTTTTGATTTACATTTCACCTTGACATTTTGGAATGTGGTTGCTAATCACAAGACAAAGCTTAGGGATAAGGGAGGGAAATTTTGTAAACAAAGTCAAGTTAATAAGATCGGTATATTGACTAAGAGTAAAAAAAATATGGTGGTCACTCAGCAGGAGAGGTATAAAGAATGTAAGCTTTGTGCCACTTAGAAGTAAAGATTGTAATTATCAGTGATTGCAGAACATAAACTATCATAAAAAAAAAGAAAAAAATATATACAGAACATTGTCCTTTTTGTTTTCTTTTAATAATGTATTAATGTCATATTCTAACTAGAACTTGTGAAATGGATTGAAGGACTGGTAAGAAAATGTAGAAAAATGCCAGTCTGAGGTTGGGCCATGTTTTTACTTTTTGAAGCGAAAAGAAGGTGTACTTTTGTTAAAATCTAATTGTGTAAATGAGTAGTAAGTTATTATTATATTACAATACTGTCAAACAGACACATCAACAGATAGAAATGTTTTTGTTGTTCTGAAGTCACACGATATAGCAGGATGTAGCTATACCTAGAATCCTCCAAACTGTACTTAAACTAGAATGTCTTCACTACACTATCAACGGAATAATCAATTATAATTTCAAAATAACTTTGGTGAGGTATGGTTTTTATGTATTTACCGGTATTTACATGTGTATGTCAAAATTTTTATTGAAATAGAAAAAATTGATGATTATCCTTTAGGCGCTGAAAAATAAAGGAAAAACATAAGTTTTAAAGACAACTTTGCCAGTAAGAGAGGCCAGATATTATAACGAAATCACAATTTTTTTTAATTACCCAAACATGATACAATATGTATATACTAATTATGTTTTATAAGGGAATCACAATTTTTTTTAATTATCCAAACATGATACAATATGTATATACTAATTATGTATATACAATTTTTTTTAATTACCCAAACATGATGTATATACTAATTATGTTATATATACTAATTATGTTTTATAAGGAATCACAATTTTTTTTAATTATCCAAACATGATACAATATGTATATACTAATTATGTTTTATAAGGGAATCACAATTTTTTTTAATTACCCAAACATGATACAATATGTATATACTAATGATGTTTTATAAGGGAATCACAATTTTTTTTAATTATCCAAACATGATACAATATGTATATACTAATTATGTTTTATAAAGAAAGTATATTTAATTAATTAAAATTGTCAAAATCTGGACCAGAAGTTCAAAAGTATCTATCTATATTTGACCCTGGTAAAATTAATGCTGTGACATAGGTGTTTTATGTGCTTATTGTGGTGAATATATATCTACACATAGATAAATGTCACTTAATCAAGTTACATCCCATAAAATCTGAAGGAATGGACTTCCTGCCAACAATAAGCCCAAGAAAGCCTGTTTTATGATACAAAGTATGTGTTCTCTAGGTATGATGTTCCACTTGCCCTTCCAAAACACCTGGTCCTGTTTAGTTCTGTTTGTATTTTTAATGGTTTCTTTGTTAATCTTTCATTTGTTCATGCTTTTCTCAGGTTTCTTTTAAATTTAAATTCTCATCCATTGATAAAACCAGTATCTCTGTGGACATATTTAAATACCGCTTGACGATGGCATCACTGTTTTATTTTAGGAGTTGAAGGTCCCTGCATGTTCTTTATTTGACTGAAATTTATCAAAATTTGTTTATTGCAGTTCAATGTAAAAGTACATGATTTAATTTGGGCTGTTTCTCAAATGACTTTGGATAGCGTTTAGGGGAACAAAAATGTCATGTGGTAGTTTTGTTTGTTTTTTATTAAACAAAGACTATCATTTTTTAAAGTTTCTACTAATGATTACCGGGAATGAATCTTAACTATTCCTTTGTCCTTCCCTAAAAAAATACCAAAAATATCAAAAGTGTGGGGTCAGTCAGGTTGGCAGATATAACTATTTCTTTAGGCCAAATTAATTATAAACGACAAAATATACTATATATTCGCCGCCCCTAAACCTGTTGCTTGTTTACCTTCAAGTTTATACAAGTGTGTTAAGACACATTTTTTTTAAGAGACACCTGCATTTATTTATATAGATGTAATCCAAAAGGGTGTGGCTTTTAACATTTATTACTGGTGTTGTCAAAAGACAAATAGGTCTTAGATAAATCCTTGTCTATATATCATTACACAAAATAACAAAGTTGAGGAATTTGTGTCTGGTATAGGATGACTTTGAACAGAGATGTTGATAGTCATAGTTTTGTGCTAATCCCAGATGTAATGTTGATTTGTAGGTCACTTTTCGAGACAATCTAGATTTACTTTTGTAAGAATAATGCTTACAAGAAGATATTACAGAAAAATGAATTTTCTGGTTTTATTAGCACTTGTTTTAAAAAACAACAAGAAAATGTAAATGTGTTAACATATCCGTAATCCAAACTCAAATTGGATAAAAGTAGGGTGAATTATGGACAAAAGGAAGATTTACACGAAGACTCGTTTAAAAGCGCAAAGAAATCGATCAGGTGCTCTGAAAGAGTAAGCATATCCTGCTTTATTGACAACACCCACCACGTAAATCAATTTTGAACAGAAATTACTTAGTGAAATTATTACCATGAACTATTTATTTGACAAGAATTAGGGTAGGCCAGCACATAGTAAGCAAGACCCAACATATTGGTTAGGCTTACTAGAACTATGAAATACGGTAGTATTTTTTACTGAATGATCTCAACATTTGTGGGTTTGTTACATAAACGTACCAGGCTTGCATGGGCTTATTGCCGTAAGATACAATAATTCATCAGCTATATGGGAAAATGTTTCAATGTCATACTCAGAATCATATTGGTATGTACTGCATTACTAACCATAATCCGCTATTAAAGGTCAGGGTCAAATTATGTGAGTTTAAAGTTAGATACCAAGCTGTTTTATGTAGCATCAATTGAACTATCAGTACACTTTGGACAGGAAATCAAATTATTTTAATATCACAGCCCTTATCAGTCTGAGAGTCCTGATTTCAGCCTTAGACTCACACCTTCAAACCCACTAGCTGATATCAGGAGTTACAGGCTGGTTAGGGGTGTGATATAAAGATGGTCATAAAATGGTCTTTTTATCAATGTTTTTTCTATAAAATAAACAAACTCCACAAAACAATAATCTTTAGAATAAATAATTTAATCAACATTATAAACACAATGATACACTATGAATTCATATTTACAGATACCCATACTTACCTGTTTACATTTGCAGATGACAACTGCCGGTGTATAACTAATGAGGGACACCAATCTGGGAACGGCACCATCCAGAAATTTGAGTGGGATTCTAAATCCTTTTTTATAAGAAAAACAAGCACATTTCTTCAGGCCAACAATATTTACCGTATGTTCAGACAGTGATAAGAGAAATCAGCAAAATATGAAAATTTGATAGGTTGTGTGATATCAATCTCTTGAGGGGAGGGGGTGATATCCCTTTCAAGTGTTTGTGATATCACTCTCTAGGGGTGTGCTATCACTTTTCAAGGGGGTGGGATATCATCCGGGCTGATATCAACTTGTGGAAATATCAGACTTATCACACATACAAAAACAGTGTTATCAGTAGTAAACATATGATAAATAATAAATTATTTATTTGAAAAATTGTTATATTCAATTTAATTGTATATAGACGTCATGTTTTGTAATGGCCAAGGAAGTGGTAAATCTAACTGAATGATGAAACTTCTGTGTTGTTAATTTCAAATAGACCATGTGGAAAAGTGTTTACCTTGAGAAACATTATTTTCCACCTTAGCCATGTATATATATATATCAAATAAATTGACCAGGCTATTAAACTGCATGAACACATGTTGAATTTCTATGGCAGTAATTTTGATCCATTTGGGCTACACTTAACTATCCAGTTAATACAGGTAATGAAATGTATTCTATTTCATAGTCACACCTATCAGTTCTTAAAAATCAGGTACTAAAATTCTGTGAGTGGTCAGGGGTGCAATCATGATCATGCTCACACATTACTTGTGACCATTATATAGTCGAGGTCAGTCTTTGGTCACTTGGACTAGACAGAGTGGTTCTGTTCTAATGCAGGAATACATTATTCATGGCTGTTAACTCGTGGATATCCGGTGTATCTGACGGTGATGGGAAATGATCTGTGTAGGAGGATGAATTCAACATTATCCACATCCTACATATCTACTTCCTTGGCCTATGTTGATGTTACAATTTTAGAAAGATACTATTCAAAGGAAAAAGGGGAAAAAAATTGCAACAAATTTCTATCCTAATTGACTGAGGGTCATCCTTTGCAGATCAGGGGTGGTTTCTTATGTGTCTATCTTATATGTTTGTGAAGTTTGAAATCACAACAATATGGTCTGTTGTATTCAACTGCATGAACTTGGAGGACAACTAAAAGTGGGCTTGGGCAGAATCAAGTTTACTTCCAGCTCTGCTATCATAGGGACATTAAAAAGAGACAAAAACAATAATCAAAATAAGCATTGTACTATAATCTCAATCATTGAAACACTTTCCTTAATGTAGCTTGTTTGGGCCAATATATATATAATAATACATTTCCTACATCAACACCAATTGACTTAACACTACCAACATCACAACACAGATGCACCTTAGGATGCCCCTTTGTCAATTAGGTTGAGGTGACCTTGATCGACATTGACTTTTGTCCTCAATCAGTGAAATGGCTTGTTTAGCATTTCTTGCACTGGAACTTTCTTAACATTATTGAGTATCACATTTTGGATGGACCTTGTGACCTAATGTTATTGAGTATCACACTTTGGATTGACCTTGTGACTTAATGTTATTGAGTATCACACTTTGGATTGACCTTGTGACCTAATGTTATTGAGTAACACACTTTGGATTGACCTTGTGACCTAATGTTATTGAGTATCACACTTTGGATTGACCTTGTTACGTAATGTTATTGAGTAACACACTTTGGATTGACCTTGTGACCTAATGTTATTGATTATCACACTTTGGATGACCTTGTGACCTAATGTTATTGAGTATCACACTTCGGATGACCTTGTGACCTAATGACCTTAGATGTTGGTTTGTGAAAAATAGGCTGCTGTTGCCATGACATAGATCAATTATTTAGTTATCAACACACATACAATTACAGTGGAGGTCTATGGATTGCAGTGTAAAGCTTCAATTTGTTGATAAAAGCACATTTATAATGATATTTTCATGTATTTCTAGATAAATTGAAATAGTTTAAGGGACGAAAAAGTGGGTGATATTTTTTATCACTGGGGATGTTACGGTAACTAAATAAATAACAACAGACTAGAGATCTGCTCATCTTAATTGTTGGCTGTATTCTCCTAAACTACTTGTATCACCTGCAGTGGGCTAATTACAGGTGCATATTGTTTGTCTGGGCAACAATAGCTAGACTGATGAAGAGATTAAATCTGGAGACTAAAATAGAACAGATCAGGTAGCAGCAAACGTTTTATCTATATTTCCTTAGGAACAAATATATTTACAATTTCATGCATAGTTAACAAAAATTTGCTTAAAGCTAAATAAAAAAAAACATGTACATAGGAAAAAAAGAGTATGAGAAAGAAGATTTTTACTTATCCTTGATAGCTTTACATTCACATATTCAAGTTTTACGAATTCAGTTTGTTGCTGCATTGCCAAAGATTTATCTGAAGATATCAGGATATGCCATGAACCAAAAAAGAATGAAAAACTGTTTACAAAGGACACTCTGATATCTTTATCAATATAAGCAAACTATATCTATATTATATTTAGGTAAAGAACTCAATAGACTACACTGTATGTACAGAACATATTCACTTACTGGTGATTCAGAAAGTTGAATGTGGTTTTATTGCATGCTGTTTTGCTGTGAACATCCATCCAAGTGTTTTTGACATGAATTGAGTGTTGAGCCAGTTTTTTTAGTTTTACATGCACAGGATTGTAAAGATTGGTTCTGTGGAGTTGAAAAAAATCAAAACAAATTTTTCAAGAAAGAAACTCCGACATGGTTTTTAACCTTTTGCTTTTGGAACTGACCTTCCTGGCCTTTTTTCTCTTCCATAATGATTACCGTAAAAAAAATAATTTCTCTTGTTTTTTTTAACGTAAATTACTATTGTTTTTGTCACTCATTGTTTAATTTATTGATACAAACTTTGTAATGATTTCTTAGACAACATTTATAGATAATTTGATCGTTGAAATGTTAAGAACGTAGACAGATTTGGCTAACTGCAGGCTAATAGGCATTTTTGTGCCTTTGCCCAGTAGCTGATGTCACTTAAGATATGTAAATCTACTCTAACATATTTGGTGGCTATTTAGTATTACACCTTGGCATGTAGCTGATATAATAATGCCCTGTAAACTAGTATATATTGTATACCATTGACGACACATTATGGTTGGGTACAGTCTTTGAATTTCATTTATGACTTAAAGACTGTCTTCATTTTACTGTGAAGACCACCACTATGATACTGAGCATGTTTATATAACCACATTGATTCTATTTTCTCTGATCAGTAATCTTCCTGTATGGGTTTAATTTTACTTTTTAAGTATTGTTAAGAACTGTTTACAACATTTACCAGGTATTGTCTCTAGGTCCTATTTTCAAATCCTAGGAACATTTTTCAAAATTTTCTGGTGGTCGGCATCATTTCAATATTCCAGTATTATGTTTCCCTGTTGTAGTCGGAGGGTCCAATGTATTTGGTATGTGTCAAGTGAATAATTGTACTTTGCAAATTTTGTGTACTGGTACAAATTATGGAGGTGATTGCTCATTTCAAGAGGCAATTAGCATTGAGTGAAAACCTGTTTCTCAGGACTCTCACATTACTTTTTCAAGATAATTTTCTGTTTTATATTTAAATTTCATTGAATATCTTTTACTGTCAGCTGGGTCACAAAACTGTTTTTTTCAGTATTACATATAGTTCTTGATGTTGCACAATAAAAACAATTTTTTAGATATAAAAAATGGCATCTTGGATACATCCATTTTGACTCTTTTAACCAGTTTTATGAAAAATACATATTATTGCTTCTGCCTCAATTATAGTATATATCAGAATTTCAGTATTTTGATTTTAATCACTCGCAGACTAATAACTGGAAAAAATTTGTTATCTGTAAACTGATATGAAAAGGTCATCTTTGATGGAAACAAGGTTCATTAATTGCAACTGAGCTACAATGAAAACGCTCATTTGAGATACATATTCAGCTGATGTTTAATTATTTATATTTTGTATTTTTATATGGCTTCAGTTAAAGGATTGACATTTCCTATTCTTAATCTGTCAACATAGTTCTCTGTAAAACAAGTCCTTTAGAAATAACTTTTACACAGAACTTTTGTTGTTACACAAGTGAGTGAAAAACATGACTCAAAAAACTGTTTTATATATATATATAATTTAGATATTTATGTAACTGTTTTTGTCACTTATACTCTAAATGACTAGTTTCTCTGTCTGCTTGGTACATATTGTCAGAATCATTTGACAAAACCAATGAAGGATATGATCATGTGTTCTCAACTCTGTCATTGCCATATTTTTCAAACGTGGTTTCAAATCATTGAGTTTTCCAATCAGCAAAATGATAATAGTAGGTTAGTGTCCTTATCTGCCTCAATCTTCTTTGTCCGAGTGTGGTTAGGAGCAGCTTTGAATGGTCTAGGGAACACAAAGGCCAAACGCTTTGATATATAGGTGACACTAAATAGACCCCAACCCTAATTGTAGGTGAACCGAGTATTCCAACCTACCAGATTATGTGTGATTATATGAAAGTATATATGTCTGTCTATTATTTGGTCCGTTATTCAGGTGTCACAGAGCCACAAAGTTACTGAGGAGGCTGAGTAAGGATTTACGTTGAGATCAGAATACAACAGGAAAAACATTTGGGTGTGATTATCATTGCACTTCCTGTCAGGAATTCAGGTAAAGTGACAATTATCTACCTGTGTTTGTTACAGGTGAAATAACATGGTCCATGTGTATACACATTAAGACGTACTAGATTTGCTTTTTTACAACCTATATACGGTGGGTAATGAAAACAGCCAAAGGTTTGTGCTGTAGCATGTTTATGAAGAACAGATGGTCTAGTTTGCGGCAATGTTATTGGATATAAGCCTTGACTTATCAAGCCTGTGTAAAATTTGAACTGGACATTTCATGATATGGCTGTGACAATTTGTTTATATCTCCCAAAATTTTCAAATGATCACATTCAAAAATTGTGATTTAAATCGCCATGAAATGAAGCTGTGTTTTCCTGAATGGCAGTTTGTTTCTTTTCTTGGAAGGCTTTGTCATAATGGTGTGAAATTGTGTTGTCCTTAATGACTGTTCAATTCAATCATTTTTAAGCATTCCAAAAAGCTTCCTGAAAATTTGGCCATTTTCCCATTTGTCTGTCTGTCCATCCTTCCATGTTCAGACATAATTTTGTCCACGGTTAAGCAAGAATCATGAAACTTGGTGTATACATTGGTCATACTTTGACAATGTGCACAGTACCAAAGTCAGGGTCCTCGACCCCTTAATTACAGTATTATTTTCCTTTATTGAAAATTTGCGTCCAATAAAACTTTATTGAAAATGTGTGTCAGATAAAATTGTTTTCGTTTAGCATTCATTAGTTTCATTGATACGCTTTTTGAAGAAGTTATTGCCCTTAGCTGTAAACCAATTTCTGTTGGTAGGCTTTAAAACCAGAACATCAGATTGTGTTTTTATGACAACATTTTGATTCAAGAACGTGGCACTGATTTTGTACCTCATGCTATTTTTGGCTCAGTATTACAGTTTGCATATCCTTTGGGATCTGATAAGGCTTAAGATTGTAATAGGGTGGGACAAGTTCAACAATTTTTTACCAAACATGCATAAGTACCATATCAAATTGAATATCAATTAAGATTATTTTAACATTTTGCAGACAAAGAAATTATTTGTCTGACCCCCTTGACCTTCTTGAGCTTCCAAGGTGGGTCTTATTGGTCATAATATTCCATTTGTGTAAGCATAGTTATGTTACAAATTTAGGTGTGAAACAGGATCAAGCAAAAAGGTGTCAAGTTTGGATATTTGCCTTGGTTTACCATCAACTTCACAAGTTCTGGTATAGACATATATTATTATAAATATGGTAAAACGCTAACTAGTTCCCTCTTAGTGTTCAAGTGACCTTTTGTGACTGTGGAGATGCTTAGTCAGAAACAATAATATAGTTACATAACTTGTTCTTAAGTTACAGTGAAAACACAAGAACTGTCAGATGCCTGTGTAAGATATAGAGGGTTGTCAGTACTACTTAGTTTCACATTAGGTTCCACATTATGTTATTTTGAGGAATGTGTTTTTCTAAGTAATCTCCGCCTTCTATGTTTACAAATGACAGAAAGACAAGACAACTTTTACAGATGAAGTGTCATCTGTTTAGCCCTCTTCTTCCTGTCATTGTGGTATCTCAGGTAGATCAGTTAACGATGTCCAGCCACAGGTGTGAATTTGACAACAGTACACTTGACTTAAATATATATCCCCTGGTGACAAGTACTTTAAATAAATGAGGATTGTGTACAGAACTACCTAGATATTGAACTTATCAGATAAAACTTGTCCATCAGAAGCGATATTGTAGTCCATTCAGATTTAAACTTGAAGGATTTTGTCATAGGAATGTCATAAATCTCGTTAAACACCTTTGAATCTACCTGTGTATATCTGGTTATTAATCTCCAGCAGCATTAGAGAGTTCATCACCCTACAACTATCTGGTACTCATGGGAATAGTGTACATTGATTCACCTTGGGTTAATGTTCAAGGTCATGTTAAATGGTCACTTTGCAGTTCATCAGCGATACATATTAAACTGCAGTAATGGTTGTTGATTTATGGCACATTGATTGAGATTAGATATTATTGTTTCTTTGATATATACAGTAAGTTGATCAGGAATGGATGCAGGTACTTAATCCAGAGATCATATCGAGGATGTGATCAAACTTGAAAAAGTTTTTCCTGTGACTTTGGTTTGTGGTTTGTATCGCAGATACTTTTACATCATAACTAAATTAGTACATGCATGTTTGGTGGAAATGAAATTACAATTTTATCTCTTCCTCACAGGATATACAGGCAGACAGGGTGTCTGACAATAGGTGTCACATACGTTCATTCTATCTTCCTATCTAACATGCAATCAAATTTAAATGCTGCTTCTGACTTCATTACACAAACTTATACCTATATCTGTTTCTCATTATGGGGAAACATGGTGACTGCTCACGATTACGTTTACCACAATAATGTTGTAACAGCTAACTGTTGCAAATGCCAATATGTTGATCTTGTTTTCAATCTCACACAGTGACACACGAATTGATGTACAGACTTCACATGTCCCGTTATCTCATTATAAATGTTAGGCCAAAAAAAGTCATTATATGTTTCCTGGTTTCTTCCTCCTGTGAATTTTATAGTCAATAGCTAGATCACTTTTTTTATCAGTACAAACTTTGGTACACAATAGATAGCCCACTCACTGATGATGCATGGTGTGTTTTGTGACTAAAGCTTACTTTGAAATTTTGAAACTGATTCAACAATTTCTGCCTATTTAAATCTTTAAGATGGTGGCTGTCAAAAACAAGAATGTTGTGCAAAAACCTAAAGCACATGTTTGATTTTGTAGGTATGTAACACAAGCCAATAATGCATTGCCAGACCAGGTGTGAACCTGGTACCATCCGAAATCTAGATGAACAAGCTACCTGATCAGCAATGATCAACCCTGTCCACTTACACTGCATTCCTTCCAAAGACACAACTATTTACATGCCAGGTTGTTAGTATTCACCTACCTGACACAAGTGTTAGTCACAAGCACCACATATAATAGGAGGAAGTAATGAAAAATGCATTGCACCCATCCGGGTTTGAACTAACAACCCGGGGGTCAATGGCCAGACGCTCGACCGCTTGACTAAAAGGGAAATTCCCTCTAGCCTTGGCCAGTACCTTGACCTGTATATCAGTAAAGGGTTTTGGCCAGAATTTAGATTTTTGTTAAATTCTATTACATCATCCTCAAACAGTACTATAACTGACATCAGGCCACTAAGGTATATCCCAGCACCTAGTTTTGGATGTATCTGTGTCATACCTTAGTTGTATGTTTCCTTTTTGGGTAACATAGAAAAGGAGGAGAAAATTTTAGGGGTTTTAAGAGCTCCATAGAGGTACATTTAAGGCACAACTTGGACACATTTAAGGAGTGGCACATCTCATTAATTTACCTAAAATATGCTTAAATCAGTATAGTTTTACGTTAATGTGCCAAAATTATACCAAAGCCCCAAAGTACAGCATTTCCTTTCAGCTTGGGATGTTACCTGGTTCACCTCATAGTTTTCAAAATTAACATTTGAGTGTGAAACTTTTGTAATGTAAGACTGACCCCAAAATTATGAATGATTCTATATGGTATTTCTTTGTATACAGATCCTAACAGTTTACAGTGTGATGTTTATTTTGACAATAAAGTGGGGGTTGGCTTTAAGAAAGAATATCTAGATGCTATACAGATAAACCTGCTGTCCATATTTGTACTGATTGACTGACGAGAGAAATGTCGCCACCGGTGGTTGGACAAGAATGTACATCATGCACAGTCTAAGAAGTACTTGCTCATTTGTAAATAATTACCTTGTTCTTTTGGATTTACCTAACTAAGCATCAAACATGCATACAGTTAAGATGGTAGAGTTATTTTAAACATTCTACATATACACTTTATCTTAGACAGAAAATATTTACATGGTAAGTGGAATGTGCCCCTTTAAATATCATCCTCAGCTTTGCATGGGTTAAAAAATCTGTAGTTATATTATCCTGTATCACAGCAGATGTAATTGATTAAGATTTTTTATTAAAAATTCATTACATAAACATAGCCTGTGTTATATTAGTACTGATACAATCAATTTTCCGACCTGAAGTATTGTAATCTGAAATATATTATTTTCATATTGTCATCATTGCTTAAAGCAGCATAGCTCTCCGTAACAAATGTTAAGCTTTTTAAAGAAGAAACATACACATACAAGGAAATTATGAAGTTGGGTTCCTTGGATCAACTTAATTGACCTAAAGATTCACTGTATGAAATTCTGGTGGTAAATGGGACGGTTAGATACAGAACTGCTTAACTTACAAGGTATGTTATGGGCCTTGTATGATTAATGACATTGGATTATCAATATTGACAAGTATTGTCCCATGTCTGTTTGATGATCATACAGGGTATACAGATAATGAAATATGATATCCACATTAAAAACAGGTTTGTTATGTTCACCTTGTCCCTGACACAATTCCCTGGAAATTTGGTATCGTTCATGTGGAAGATGGTGGCTGGTCTTAAAATATTTAAGATATCAAGATTCTATTTTGTAACATGAATTTGGTGTGCATTTTAAAACTGATAAAATGTCATTGATGTACTAGTGTTTGTTTAACTGTTATATAACCCAGAATACTCATGTTGTCAGAATCCATTATCATATCAATCAAATATCCTCTAAAGCCATTGTTTTTAAATAGGAAGAAAGTGTGCCTAAAACAACCTGATTTTCCTGTGGAAGTTTTGATGCCAGGATGTGTGTGTTGTTAATCACATGTTGTGCTTGTTCAATGGCTTGATCTGTTATGTCATCAGTATAAATGTTGGGGTAGACAGAGGACATAACTGATTTGATTTCCGCCTGAAGAAAGCCCATGGCATTTTACATTAAATAACATATCCCTCATCACCCACCCACTTCTCCTCCTTACTTCCTGTGTGCTAATAAATGCCCCACATATTTTGTGTGGTGCTATATCACTGTATAGTATATGTTAAAAGTGTGGATTTATGACAGAAACGTGCTACTATAGTCAGGTATTAACACCAGCACTTATTCACTTTAACCAGCTGGTGCTTTGTGATGTCTAGCATTTGATTGTTTTATAAATCAACTGGAAATGTATCATTTATGTATATTTTTGGATTACAAATTGAGCTGTCTTTGTACTCTTACACTTCAGCTCACTTTATACTGTAAACATCATCTCCCCAGTAAACCCAGCTTCCACCCTTCAGTATATCCTCCATCTCCACCTTTCAGCCTTCTTTACACTGTACATGTTCTTCAATTTATGTTCCTTTACACTTTTAAACTTTAGCTCCCTCTACACTGAACAAAATTGGGCTCTCTTTAGCCCTCTTTATATTGTTCTTCAATTTTAGTTCACTGATGCTGTAAACTTGAGCTCACTTTACACTATAAAATGAAACATTCTTTATACTGTAAACTTGAGTGCCCTTTTCACTATAACATAAAGCTTTCTTTAAACAGTTAACATGAGTTTCCTTTACACTATTACTTTACAATATAAAATGAAGCTCACTTTATACTCAAATCTTGAACTCTCTTTACACTACAAAATTGAGTTTTCTTAATACTGTAAACTTGAGCTCCTTTTACACTATAATTTAGTTCTCTTAATACTGTAAAATTGAGCTCCCCTTACACTATAAAATTGAGCTCTCTTTACACTATAAAATTGAGCTTCCTTTTTACTGTAAACTTGAGCCCCCTTTACACTATAAAATTGAGTTTCTCTTTATACTGTAAACTTGAGTTCCCTTTACACTATAAAATTGAGTTTCTCTTTATACTGTAAACTTGAGTTCCCTTTACACTATAAAATTGAGTTTCTCTTTATACTGTAAACTTGAGTTCCCTTTATACTATAAAATTGAGTTTCTCTTTATACTGTAAACTTGAGTTCCCTTTACACTATAAAATTGAGTTCCCTTTACACTATAAAATTGAGTTTCTCTTTATACTGTAAACTTGAGTTCCCTTTACACTATAAAATTGAGTTTCTCTTTATACTGTAAACTTGAGTTCCCTTTACACTATAAAATTGAGCCCCCTTTACACTATAAAATTGAGTTCCCTTTACACTATAAAATTGAGCTCTCTTTACATTATAAAATTGAGCTCTATTTATACTGTAAACTTGAGCTCCTTTTACTCTGTTATACAAAGGTGGGATGAATTGATAAATTTTAGCTCAGTTTATACTGTTACACCCAATGAGCTAAATTTACACTGTAGATTTGAGCTCAATTTGAGTTTCTTTATATCTTCAACATTTCCACTATTTCTTCTGTGGAATTTGAGTTTCCATTGCACTACAATGATTGAATTTTGCTTTTGAAAATTTTCATTGGACTATTATGAGTCAAGTTTAGGAAATTGTAAATACATACATGCATGTGTAATTGTAGGGTTATCACCCTTCTTTAAGGTTATCTCATACACATATGTTGACCTGCATTTGCACAGACAAGCTGCTAAAGTCTAAACTCCTCAAACCTGATTAAAACTCCCTGATTCTGTGCCTTAACTGATATTTTTATTATTATAATAAACTAACAGCTTAGTGATATTACTGTTTTGTCATATAGCTTTTTATATATTGTGAAGACAATATTAATCTTTGTCTGGCATTTTATCCACCATTTTCAAATTTGCAAATATGTTGGAATTTTGTATCCATCCTACCACATCTTTTACCGTTTGATGGCCCTAATGACCTTTTGTGTGTTGACGGGCCGTTAAGAATGTAATAATAATGACCAACCACATCTTCTTCTGACACTCCTAGTAGCCTTAAATATTTGTCTAAATCATACAAATATTAGTCTTATCTGTTGTGTAGGTGGATAGTTTGGTATGCAGGTGCTTTTTGGGATTAAGGGTATTTTTTCAGATTGTGGGTACCAAAAACTGTAATATTTAGATAATTTGACCTCTAACCTCAATCATTCCAATGGTTTACACTAGTGTCTCTCCTTTTACTGGTACATCTTAGTAGGCATGCAGATTTTGTTAGATACCAAAAGCATTGTAGGTTAGTCAGCCTTGTTATATTTCTAACTTCAGACCTGTATCACTTACTGGATTGGTTTTGTGATTATGACCAATATCTAATTAGGTAAAAATACATGGTGACCACTTCACAATGCACTAATTATATATTGCTTGTAATAATTATTATATAACATAACAGATCAAACATGATTTCTGTCACACAAACCTACTAGTTGTCTCATTCATAGCATGGAAAGTCTTAATTAATCATGACCTATATATAACCTATATATATAGTGACCACCAACATTCTAAATGTATGACAAAAATAGTTGGAAAGGTTATGCCAAAATATAAAATGTAATTCATTTGCTGGAAAACAATCCAATCTTTACAAATGTATACAGATTCAGTTTTTGCCATACTGATACTCGTTTTGTTATTTAATTTCCTTGATAAATTAGGTGTAATGTTTACTGTTGTCTAAATGTGGTAGTATGAAGCTGTTGTGACGCATGTGCTAATGACTATCAAGATATTCAGACAATCTCAATGAGTTGAAATCTCATGAAACATATGAAAGTCCTATTAATTGCACCAAAAGTCACAGCAGTTGACATAGTATTGATAAAAAAAAGGGAGGAATTTGGTGTCAAATAAGTTGAAGAAGACTGTTATCTTAGGGTCAGTTGAAACCCTTCACCTGCCAGTTTCTAATGTGATGTGTTTGTTTGATCAGAGGAATTGAACATACCTATGTGAGGTAGGTAGTGGTCTACCAAGGAATGTTTCATAAACAGACTTAGACTTTAATGTCTCAAGCTCCTGTTGAGAATTTGGAGCACACACACCTGAGAATGAAAAAATTCTGACTTATCAGGGACAAAATTACAGTAAGATTTGTTTTGGAATTAGATGTTTAAATTGACTCTCACTTTAATATGAAAATAATTTAGTTGATAAACTAATGTGTGACACAATTTTTATATCTATTGAAACATATTAAAAGGGTAGATAACATAAATGTTATTCTTGTCTACAGATGTATCTGGTGAAGTTTTATTGGAGTAGGAGGCAGAGGACCATTTATATCTCAACATGTGTCTCATACTAAGTCAACACTCTCAGTAGGAAAAATCTCATTAGAATCCATTGTTTTGTTTAAAGTTCGACAATTGGGTAGAAGAACAGATGGATGTAATTGTTCGTGGTTAAGAGCACTGAAAGTGGCCGTTTACTTTCATAAGTTTTGTTCTATATTGCAGTCAAGCACATCGCTACAGTTACAACAGTGGAAGACCAGCATTTAGAGGGCTAAAGGAGGTGTGTCGTTTAATTTGCCTACTTTGTCAGGAGTCCTAAAGGAGTTTCAGTCCACTCACAAACAGCTCTGCTAATGGTATTACCAGCAGCTGTAAGGTAAGAACCCTCAGCAGGGTATCACGTAGGACAAATTACAACAAGTTTCCTTAGCTTGTTGATCTGGAGAAAATTTGTGCAGATGACAAAATTATTTTGTGATTATAGCAGCAAAAATTTCAGGTTTCTCAGGAAAATGCCAACGAAGCCTAAAAATTTGGCCTAGTTTTTATTCACACATGAATGAGTTTGGAAAAGTAAATAATTGCCATTTGCAATCAAAACAAGGCAAAAAAAACATTTTCACATGAATTTGTAATTGTTTCTCTGATTTGGTATAAAACCTTGCCAACTGTTTTTGACTTTAACTTCATTATATAGCAGCTTTCTACACCCCCTTTTATCTCTACAGACAGCCAAGTCAGAAAATTGACAAACATTCCCTCATGTCACTATAACTGTCCATCATTACTTTTTACAAATCTTTTCAAATACATAATAAAATCTTGTTTTGCAGAAACAAAAATACATCTTGATTTAAAAACTTGCAGGATGCTATATAGATCACGTTTCATTAAAATGTTCATAACATAATTTTAGTACATGCAAACATTGCAATGGGGATAGGGGGTTTACTGGGGGGGGGGGGGGGGGGAAGGGGTATTTACTGGGGGGATGGAGGTTGAGGATTTACTGGGGGGATGGAGGTTGAGGATTTACTGGGGGGGATGGAGATGGAGGATTTACTAGGGGGATGGAGATGGAGGATTTACTAGGGAGGTGGGGGTGGGGGGGGGGGGCTGATGGAGATGGAGGATTTACTTGGGGGGATGGAGATGGAGGATTTACTGGGGGGGATGGAGGTTGAGGATTTACTGGGGGAGATGGAAGTTGAGGATTTACTAGGGGGATGGAGATGGAGGATTTACTAGGGGGATTGAGATGGAGGATTTACTGGGGGGATGGAGGATTTACTTGGGGGGGGAGGGGGGGGGGGTAATGGAGATGGAGGATTTACTGGGGTGGGGGGAATGGAGATGGAGGATTTACTGAGGGGGATGGAGGATTTACTGGGGGGGGATGGAGATGGAGGATTTACTGGGGGGATAGAGATGGAGGGCTACTACATTGATATTTGCTGTGTATATACACTAGCAATAGTAAAATTTGATTCAAATAATCATACTTTGATAATAAATCAAAGAAACATTCACCACCAATTTGTCAATATGATATATCATCCTCTTTAGATCAGAACTTCAGCAAATTGTGTAATTTATGACAATAAATTCAATGTGTGGTATCATTTCCTGGTAGTTAAGCTGACAAAACTATGAATCTGAATCATGGTGTTGTGCAGGGTCATCAGTATTTGACAGGTGTACCTAGGACTGGACAGTAGCCAATCAACACTGACCAGTGTTGATGTCCAGAAGTATCCCCTGCTGTGTCAGGTTTACAGATTACTTTGGTAAATGTGCTGACAGGTAACATATCTGAGATATTATTCAAGGTGTATATTAGGATCAGGCTGGTAGGCTGCATCTCATATATACCTACCTTGGTATTCAGAAAGTTTGAATAATAATACTCCAGTTAATTAATAGATATGAAAGATGTCATACCAATCATTTTACTATACTAACCAGATATTTGAGTCTATGAGAAATTCAAATTTAAAAAATTAATATGGATCCATTGAATGTCCCTGATTCTAGTTACTTCATAACTATTACAAATATTTAAGTGATTACGAGTTTTCAATACTTCTCAATGTAAATGAACCATTAGAAAGTATTATAATTCTGTCAAGATTGATTACTGTAGATGAACAAAATCATGGCTTTAAAGAAAGATACTGAAGTGATGTAATGCCATACATACAGATGTAGATGAGACATACTTAAAGAAACACGCCCAAACAGCTTGTGCTTTTATATCATTGTAGATATGTATTCAAAGAGTTTTTATAAGTGGTTTTATCCACGAAGACAGTCTAGCCTAACCATCATCATACATGGGAAAATGAAATCAATATTGAAGTGACAGACCACAATTTTGTACATTCGTCTGTTGTATGAAATGAATATGATTTTTATAGATCTGATAATTTTACATTCAGTTATTCTAGACAGGTGTGTTAACACTGAAGAACTTTTCCATAGATTGTTGTATATATACATCTGTATATAAACAGAACTGTCAAAATAAATAGTCAGCTTTATTTACCAGATGGAAGATTTAAAATCTTTTTAACACAGAGTGAGATAGACTTCAGTTGACTATTTCAGTTACTGTCGAATCATACTGGAAATAAAACAGTAAAGGAACTGGTGATGTTTGATGTTAATGATGTGGATAGCTGGGTGCACCTGTCTGTTGTTTGGAAAGGAATGTAAAACTCTCAGATTCTGTTTCTTTCTATCAAGAACCAACATAAGGTGGAACCTAGAAGTTGTATCAAAGGCTAGCTGATGTTTCTCTTGGAGAAGATTTTTTTGAAAAACAGACAATTTGTGCAATATAATAATTCTATTTTAGCATTGGATGAAAGATGTATAATATATAATATAAAGAAAAATAGTGCAATGAAATGAATTTTTAGTGTTAATTGAAAGATGCTTTCTTTTTAAGTTAATATTTCAATGACTATCGATTACATTTTAACTGTTGCCTAAGACCAGCTGTCACACTCAGGATTAATGCCGCAAGTGTTTTTTCCAAATATGGAAAATATACTAATATGGGACTTAAAATGAAATATGGAGTGTTCTTCTGACCAAATAGGTTTTACATCACTTGTTTTTGGAATGGGTTTTCATCAGTGATGGTATCTGTATATGATGTAATTATGTGTGGGCCATTACACTTTGCCCTTCACTAATAAATTGTTCTTACCCGATACCAAAAGACCAAATGACAGTTTACTCTTCAGTAATATGGGACAATATTTTTATCAGTGATGAGATCTGTGTGAGATATGTTGGTGTGGCCCATTACCACACACATTAGCTGGTGTGTATGGTGACAATGCTACCATTATAATTACATGCCTATAGTGTTGGACTCTGAGAGGAACATCTTATCTCCCTTATAATAGCTCAACACCTCCCCAAGATTTGTCTAATCTACTCATCTGATCACAGCAGTAGCTCCTGGCAACAATAACCAATATTACAATAATTTCTGTATGTTTTATCACCTGTGTTACGACCTCTAATTATTCTTGAACAATTGACAATCGTCCATTTCATCACCTTTCTTATCTCTGACTGTAACTCTGGGCAACATTAAAATAAACTCTTCCCTATCATTTTTATTGATAACAGGTTTTTAAGAATAGTGTATTTTCAAATGTTTCATTTACTATACATTCAAGTAGAAAAATTCAATAAAGCTGTCCTATTTATAAATAGAAAATGATTGGGTTAGAAGAACTTATTGAAACTAATAATACCTTCTTGCCTTCAAATTATTTGTATGGTCATTGACATAAAAGTTCTTTTCCAGTGTGTTGAAAGTGCTATGTGTAGTACAGTCGCAGTTTGCTGTAACACTTGAGCTTAAAACACTTACAAAGCCTTATTATGCCAGTAATGTAATGTTATTATAGCGAAGTTATACTAACATCTGCAAAGCGTTTCTTTTCTACTTCATTGACAAATTGCCTCTCCATTCCTTAATTCTATTGATACATACCTGGCCATAGTGTTAGTTTAAATGTAAATGTGTTGACCTACAAGAGAGTAAGTAGTCTTATACCATATTCCTTTATAATCAGTGATTATACAGATCACACTGGCCAAATCAAGCAGAATTAATCAGTATGTTTTATTTGATTTCAAAGGTAGGGTTGATATGTTAAGCTTAGTAATATATATTTTATAAGGTCATATGGCAGAGAATCGAGTGAAGTCAACTTGTCTGATTTGAGGGGAGATCACAGGTGAGTTGGAAACTTTATCACACTGTATGGTATGCAGGTGGTGGTGCATGGTCATTGAGTTGGTTTGATTTCGCATCATCCCACAGAGTGTATGCACTTTTGTGCCAAAGTTTTGATGAGAATCGTTATAGTCTGATCTGTGAACTTGTGTTGGCAGTGGATGTGTAGTATGATTTACATATCTCTTTCAGAGCAGCAATCATTCTGCTGACTCAGTTAGATGGAGTTGAAGAGTATTAATTGCATTTAATTTAAATATTGGCAAAATTGAAATCTCAACGTTAGGATAGTATATCAGAAAATTGTGTTTAGCTCTTTATCTTACACATCATATGTTTTAAGAATGATGTAAACTGGAGAGAAAAGTCTAGACATTCTAAAGTGCAATCAGTATTGTACAGTTATAACACATCCTCACGATCAGGTAATTATTAAGAACAGTAATAATTGCTGCATCACACATGGAATACTGCCATTTAGTTATTCATAATAATAATTCAGTATCATTGTATCTCAGTAAAGTACATGTATTGGATTTTAAGAAATCTAAAATTGGTATAATTTAAAAAAAAAAAGAAACAAAACAAAAAACTCTTCCTGTTAAATTTACAAATAATCTGAACCTGAGTGTTCAATATTCTTGGACCTGTAAATAAGTATCATCATGATTGACTGACCTACTTTCATAATCATAACAGGTCAGATGTGTCCATCTTTACACAGACTGACCTACTTTCATAGTCATAACAGGTCAGATGTGTCCATCTTTACACAGACTGACCTACTTTCATAATCATAACAGGTCAGATGTGTCCATCTTTACACAGACTGACCTACTTTCATAATCATAACAGGTCAGATGTGTCCATCTTTACACAGACTGACCTACTTTCATAGTCATAACAGGTCAGATGTGTCCATCTTTACACAGACTGACCTACTTTCATAATCATAACAGGTCAAATGTGTCCATCTTTACACAGACTGACCTACTTTCATAGTCATAACAGGTCAGCTGTGTCCATCTTTAACAGGTCAACAGCCTGACAGCCTGACCTACTTTCATTCATCTTTACACAGTCAGATGTGGTCATCTTTACACAGACTGACTTACTTTCATAGTCATAACAGGTCAGATGTGTCCATCTTTACACAGACTGACCTACTTTCATAATCATAACAGGTCAAATGTGTCCATCTTTACACAGACTGACCTACTTTCATAGTCATAACAGGTCAGATGTGTCCATCTTTACACAGACTGACCTACTTTCATAATCATAACAGGTCAAATGTGTCCATGTTAACACAGACTGACCTACTTTCATAATCATAACAGGTCAGCTGTGTCCATCTTTGAACAGCCTGACCTACTTTCAGGTCAGATGTGGTCATCTTTACACAGACTGACTTACTTTCATAGTCATAACAGGTCAGATGTGTCCATCTTTACACAGACTGACCTACTTTCATAGTCATAACAGGTCAGATGTGTCCATCTTTCCACAGACTGACCCACTTTCATAGTCATAAGAGACAGGTGTGTCCATTTTTACACAGATTGGTCTTCTTTCAAAGTCATGAGAGATAGATGTGTTCATCTTTACACAATATCAGAAAATGTAATAATGTGCCTCTAAGGTTAAGTTATCTAGCCTATTACATCATGGGTAAAGATTTTGAGTTTGTAGAAAGCAATGACATTGTCCCTTTACACTGTTATATAAAATGTGTTATTGTTCACAATAAAGAAAATGCAGATGTATGTGTACCTGGAGTTCTGCATTAAACAGACCCATTTGAGCTTTTGTTCTAATACTGTAAAAGTACATTCTCATTGCCTTTCCATTAAGGTGAAAGCTATCTGCTATTTAAATGTTGGAGCATTAACCCTCAGTTTTTCAGTGTTTTGTGAAATGTTTATTCAGACTTGAAATGGTGAACAGGTTCTATTCGATCAACATGTCTATCACAGACTGAATCAGATTCATCAGAATGTCAGACTTGAGTAAATTAAATTGTTTTGTAGTACATTTCTTACTGCTGACAGGTCCTGATTCATTTTCATTAGGAAATTTTTCTGGATTTTTTTTTGACGAATTCGATTGGTAACAGAAACAGTCGTCAGTGGAGCCAATTCTCATGCTTCTTACATGTAACAGAGGCAACACTAGTGAGGAGGGCTGATGTGGCTTTGATCTGCAGTCAGTGCACCAGATACAAGCATCCTTCCCCTCTATCTGGGTGTGTCAGGCACTATGACGTATCTAGTAGAACTAATGTCAGTCACCAGAGTAGAAATGTATATGGTTACAATTTGATAAAAATAGTCATGTATAACTAAGAGCATGTATTTTGATAAGTGGAAATGTTTCTGTCATAGGTATTGATGAATATTTAAAGAATATAACAAATACTATTGAAATAGTAAACAACAGATAACAAGGCATCACAATCTCAGTAGTTTGCTAAAAGTTCACATTGGAATTTGAGGATTTTTTTTCCAATTATCAGAAACATACCCTCTGGCCACTGTATTGTGAATAATTCAATACAGTTCTAAATTTGATATTGAGTGACTCTCCCAATTATTATTTCTCTATCAAAGACAAGGACAGAGAAACTATATCCGTGATATTAGATTTAATACTGGTACGGCCTTATATGGCTTTGCCCAATCTGGCATAGTCATGGATTTCTTGTCCATTCTCCATCTGTAATTATTTCTTCTATCCTCAGTGTCCCTCTTTTGTCCAGATCTCTGACTCTTTATAACGCAGGCATAGAAGGGGTCAAAAGGGCCAGGATCTAGGACTGATTACTCTATTGTGGGGCCACGCCTACTCAGGGTAAGGGACTACAAAACATGATCATTTCTTCCATGTTGGAGCAAGTCCATGATTGCTTTCCTTGGTAATAGATGTGTCACGACCAGTAAACGGAAAAGGATTTTAAAGATGAATACACAGCATTAAAATTGTTTGATTTGTTCTGACCAGTAATTACACTAACTAACAGATGGACAATTCTAAAACACCTGTAAGTTGTGAATTTGTAATAAAAGTTTTTGATGACCAATACTTCTATTGTCAAGGTTATAAAAGTGTTCAGATTATATACAGACTTGATGGTATGTTCATCTGCCTTATAGGATTGAATCTGGCCTTGACACTTTCCCTGTCTTTTATGATGGATGCTCATAAACAGAATAGAAAACAGGGTTTTGGAATTTGATTGTGGAGGAACATCTTTTAAAATTAATCAAAGACTGAACACTAAGTGGACGTATGTGAGTTATCACCTTCAGGGCACCTGTCATTGGAGTGTAATAGCTTGATTTAACTATTTCTGAGGTAGAATTATATTGCTCCATAGAAGGGGCAGTAGAGTTGACGAGGTATTTAACATCAAATAAAGTGTTGTATGAAACCTTATTTATGTTGTCAGAATTTTAATTGCTCAATGATATGTATAAGCTCTCCCATGTAAATTGGTACACATTATAAACGTACCACCAAGGGAATATTATTGATTTACAGGAGAAAGAACATCATTTAGCCAACAAATCAAGTTGTATGTTTAAAGAATATTGATGGACCAGGACAAAAGTTCAATGTAAAATATGAAATATTTGTTAATAATACAAACTTGTGGTTAATGTGTACAGGATGATTATAATGTGGGCCTCGGTGTTCTGTACAATTCTCATGCTTTAGTCCCCAAGCAGATCAGAATTCCAAAGGTCAAGAATGTCCCATTGCTGAGATTGAGATGGATAAAGGGTCAGCCTTGAAATTAAGATCAGAGACACAGTACGTCAAACACAGAGTGGACAAAATGTACAGAAGATTTCTAACTAATCCTTATACAATCTTAAGTAGAACTTAAAACTGTGTTTGTCCAATACCAGAGGTTATGAAGTTGATAATGCACTGCCCCTGGCTTTGAATAGTTCACTGCCTAATATTTAATATCATTTCCATATTCTTTTCCTCCAGAAATATTGTTTGTGATTTTATAAGGAACTTCAGGAAAGTTCATTCACCTGAGAGTAAGAGTATTGTGTCAGCATTATTCTAGGGTATATCCCATTGAAAATTTGATTGAGTAGATTGTTTCAACCAGGTGATTGCTATTTACATGTATGAGATATTTATCAGCATTTTCATCTTGTCAGCGGATTTCACTTTTTTTCAAGTTTTTAACCATTTTCTTTAGAATTTGCTTTAAAGAGTTGTTGCCCATTTTTATCTTGTCCAGAGATTTCTTCTCTTAGTTTCCGTCTGATATCATTTAAACTTTTCATACTTTATTACAAAAACATATTGTACTGTTTTACTCCATGACACTTTGACTTGATCTATTTTTGAAAGAGTAATTGACTTTATCTGTAAATACTAATCTCCCTGAGTTCTCAACTGATTTCTATATGATACTCAATGGTATTTTGTTGAGACAAATCTTGTTTCATTTCTGTGTTGATTTGGATGAAATACCAGGTAGTTAGTTCAGTATACAAGATACAGGCGTATATTATTCTGTTGTTTTCACTTTGATCTTTTTCTGTTAGTTTTATCTCTGGAAGCAGTTGATTATATAGAGAAGTGCTACAGAACATGACATGAAACAATTATTTGAGCTTTTCCCGAGCCTGTAAACATTAGATTAGTTGTACTGATAGAGACTTGCATCATTAACAAATGCATACCATAATCCTGAACTCACCTTCCCGTTTATTTACACGTACTCAAACTTCTTATATCAGAACAAATTTACCATGGAAAGGATTAGGTTGCTTTCAGTCGAAGCATTTCTGTGGAGGAGGATTACAGAGTTTTTACTGGTCTGTGTTGTTTACTGTTTTAATACGGAGCAGCTGTGTGCAAATTACATCTATTCATGTACATTTATGTAATTCACTACAAATTAGGGTACTTTTGTTAAGATTTTGATCAATATTTCAAGATGGCAAGATTTGAAACTGAAATGAAATGTCCTGTAGCTGTGTTAAGTAAATCTGTTAAGGAAATGTATAAAGGTGATAAAATGAGGAAGAGGATTTTCCAGCTTAGTTTTGAAAGATATCACATTTCTTGGTAAAGAAAAGAATTGTGATGTAATAACCTTACTTAATTTATAACATTGCAAGAAACACTAATTGAGTAAATCTTTATCTAACACTCTTAATCTTTTGAAAAAAAATTTCAATTTGTACAGTATGCCAAACTGAAGACTAAACTAAATATCAAAATTGGACAAGTTAATAACTTCCTGAATTACTTAAAACAGATTTTGTCTCAACTTTGTTTCAAGAAAAATGATTATGTATAAAAATGTTTTTATTTAAAAAAAGGACAGTTTACTTAATAGACAAAGATAACTTTGTGAGATGAAGGATTTCTTTTTAGCAAGGGTAAAGAGAAACGCCTAGATTTGAAATTATATCAGTGTAAATGTTAACTAGAGTTAGCCTACAGTAATTATATCAATGTTAGTGTTAGCTAGAGTTAGCCTACAGTAATTATATCAATGTTAGTGTTAACTAGGGTTAGCCTACAGTAATTATATCAATGTTAGTGTTAACTACAGTTAGCCTACAGTAATTATATCAATGTTAGTGTTAACTAGAGTTAGCCTACAGTAATTATGTCCATGTTAGTGTTAACTAGAGTAAGCCTACAGTAATTATATCAAGTTAGTGTTAACTAGAGTTAGCCTACAGTAATTATGTCTATGTTAGTGTTAACTAGAGTTAGCCTACAGTAATTATGTCCATGTTAGTGTTAACTAGAGTTAGCCTATAGTAATTATGTCCATGTTAGTGTTAACTAGAGTAAGCCTACAGTAATTATATCTATGTTAGTGTTAACTAGAGTTAGCCTACAGTAATTATGTCCATGTTAGTGTTAACTAGAGTTAGCCTATAGTAATTATGTCCATGTTAGTGTTAACTAGAGTAAGCCTACAGTAATTATGTCCATGTTAGTGTTAACTAGAGTTAGCCTACAGTAATTATGTCTATGTTAGTGTTAACTAGATTTAGCCTATAGTAATTATGTCCATGTTAGTGTTAACTAGAGTTAGCCTACAGTAATTATGTCTATGTTAGTGTTAACTAGAGTTAGCCTACAGTAATTATATCTATGTTAGTGTTAACTACAGTTAGCCTACATTAATTATATCTATGTTAGTTTTAACTACAGTTAGCATACAGTAATTATATCTATGTTAGTGTTAACTACAGTTAGCCTACAGTAATTATGTCCATGTTAGTGTTAACTACAGTTAGCATACAGTAATTATATCTATGTTAGTGTTAACTACAGTTAGCCTACAGTAATTATGTCCATGTTAGTGTTAACTAGAGTAAGCCTACAGTAATTATGTCCATGTTAGTGTTAACTAGAGTTAGCCTACAGTAATTATATCTATGTTAGTGTTAACTACAGTTAGCCTACAGTAATTATGTCCATGTTAGTGTCAACTAGAGTAAGCCTACAGTAATTATGTCTATGTTAGTGTTAACTAGAGTTAGCCTACAGTAATTATATCTATGTTAGTGTTAACTAGAGTTAGCCTATAGTAATTATGTCCATGTTAGTGTTAACTAGAGTAAGCCTACAGTAATAATATCAAGTTAGTGTTAACTAGAGTTAGCCTACAGTAATTATATCAATGTTAGTGTTAACTAGAGTTAGCCTACAGTAATTATGTCCATGTTAATGTTAACTAGAGTAAGCCTATATTAATTATATCTATGTTAGTGTTAACTAGAGTTAGCCTACAGTAATTATATCAATGTTAGTGTTAACTACAGTTAGCCTACAGTAATTATATCAATGTTAGTGTTAACTAGAGTTAGCCTACAGTAATTATATCAATGTTAGTGTTAACTAGAGTTAGCCTACAGTAATTATGTCTATGTTAGTGTTAACTAGAGTTAGCCTACATTAATTATATCTATGTTAGTGTTAACTACAGTTAGCATACAGTAATTATATCTATGTTAGTGTTAACTACAGTTAGCCTACAGTAATTATGTCCATGTTAGTGTTAACTAGAGTTAGCCTATAGTAATTATATCTATGTTAGTGTTAACTGGAGTAAGCCTACAGTAATTATGTCCATGTTAGTGTTAACTAGAGTTAGCCTATAGTAATTATATCTATGTTAGTGTTAACTGGAGTAAGCCTACAGTAATTATGTCCATGTTAGTGTTAACTAGAGTTAGCCTACAGTAATTATATCTATGTTAGTGTTAACTAGAGTTAGCCTATAGTAATTATGTCCATGTTAGTGTTAACTAGAGTTAGCCTATAGTAATTATGTCCATGTTAGTGTTAACTAGAGTAAGCCTACTGTAATTATATCTATGTTAGTGTTAACTAGAGTTAGCCTACAGTAATTATGTCCATGTTAGTGTTAACTAGAGTTAGCCTATAGTAATTATGTCCATGTTAGTGTTAACTAGAGTAAGCCTACAGTAATTATGTCCATGTTAGTGTTAACTAGAGTTAGCCTACAGTAATTATGTCTATGTTAGTGTTAACTAGAGTTAGCCTACAGTAATTATGTCCATGTTAGTGTTAACTAGAGTTAGCCTACAGTAATTATGTCTATGTTAGTGTTAACTAGAGTTAGCCTACAGTAATTATATCTATGTTAGTGTTAACTACAGTTAGCCTACATTAATTATATCTATGTTAGTGTTAACTACAGTTAGCATACAGTAATTATATCTATGTTAGTGTTAACTAGAGTTAGCCTACAGTAATTATGTCCATGTTAGTGTTAACTAGAGTAAGCCTACAGTAATTATGTCTATGTTAGTGTTAACTAGAGTTAGCCTACAGTAATTTGCTCCTGTATAAGAGATCTTGTAGATGTTGACCTGTTATTTTGATATTGTTTCAGAAAATAATGATTGTTTTCCTATTTTTTATACTCTGTATTGGTGCTAGGAAATCTGGAAATGTTGGGAACAAAAATAATGTTTGCATATGCAAAAAAATCTCAGACAAAAGGTTGATCGTTATTTCCTATAAGACTAGACTTAGAAACTTTTATGTAACACATCACAATTTACAGACTTGGGGATTGTTAAATTCAAAGTCGAGGGTGGTACTAGTTAGTCACACAGATGATGACTAGAATTCTTGTATAGCTCCAGTTATTGACAGCTGTGTTGTGTTCCTGGAGAGACCAGTTTTCTCTAATTCTATATTAGTTTGTTTAGATAAAATCTTCTTTATTGTAGATTATAAATATTCAAAAGTATTTTTTATATGTAAGTCTTGTCATCAGGATTATAAATATTTATAGACATTCCGAGATAAAATCTAAAACATGTATAAATTTTCCATGCTTGATTGAACAAATTCAGAATAAAAGTGAGTGTTGTATCCTCCATCTGACAGGTAGGTTTGTTTCACATTTTTGCATCACATATTGTTGTGTAAAATTTTGAGGTAGAAAATAAGATGGGAGGTTATAAGTATTATACTCCAGATGTGGTGCTCTGATGTCTTATTGTGTCAATATTTCCTGTCGTAGTTGGAGATATCAAACAATTCCATTGCAGTTATAGTTTTCAACATGATTGAATCAATTTTACACGATATTTGAGTCCCAGTTTTAGGAAATAAATCTGGTGATGTCAGTTTCCACTAAATACATAATAATGATAAACTCTATCTATTTTACAACAATCGCGAAACAAGTTTTTCCAGCTCATATTAATCACTCTTGTTGGCCCGGATGAAAGCGTGCGAGGGGTCTTAATGTGGGAGGAAACCGGAGTACCCGAAAGAAAACCCACGTGGTGGGACAGGTGACCCAATACCTTTTCACGTCCATTCCGGGAATCGAACCCCGGACGTCTTGGTGAAAGGCGGGTGAGTTACCACTACGCCACCCAACCACCCTCACAACCTTAATACATGAAAACAAAGAAACCAAATGAAGCAAACTGAAACCATATCAAAGATAAATACTCCTTGATTCTGGTTTTTGTCCTATACCATTACAGACATGTGTCCTCCACTGGTACACATTGACAGTAATAAAGACTGACAGGATTCTTTATATCTTAAGTGCAGAGATTTCTGTTTTAGAAGTATACTGGTACACCAGTGTAGATAGGTACATAACAGTTTGTTTTCCTGGGTTTTAGGCACATGTTTTACCATTACAGAACATAGTGTACTGACATCTGTCTAAATTTTCCTCTATCAATAGCCAATTGAACAATTAAACTCTCATCGATTTGCACCAATGAACAGGTGATTGTTGTTTAATTGATTACATAACCTAGAGAAATGGCCATGAAGTCTAAAAAAAGTCGGTGGAAAGCTCTAACATTTTGGAGAGAATTTGATTTGTTATATAAGAAATAAATGAGATAAGTTCTGGAATGATTCGCTGCTGTCAACTTAAATCAAGTTCATTTAGACAAATTGTCTTACAGCTGTTCAAACCTTGGTCTTTGGAAACAATGAATATAAAAACCAAGTGTACGAAGTCTAGGGGAAGTTAGTGGGGGAACAGAATTTCTAAGTTCAGCACAGGAATAATTAGCTTGGTTTTAAAAGAGTGTGAAAAAGACATTCCTGATAGATTACTGATACACAAACATAGGTGGTGTTAACTGGTTTTCTCTTTATCGTTACAAGGGTATGATGACATATACGGCGGCAGAAATGTAAACACATCCAAATAAAAAACTTGTGACTTGGTCTTAAAGTTTGAAAGTTAATGGGGAAGTTATTTCCTCTCTGATACGTAAAGTTTAGGGCGTATTTTTGTAACCTTGTCACCTTCTGTGACAAAGTATGGGGACTTGGACAGTATAACGGACATAAGAAGCTGAAGCCTTTCCTATAGCATAATGGTGGCAGGATGTATTATATTACATCAATAAAATTGAACAAGTTCTCTTTTTAAAAAATCTCCATAAAGTTTGAACTTTTATTCAACCTTATTGGAAGTGTAGAGTCAGCATTTAACACAGCTTGAAATCCTAGTACATAATTAGAGGCTGTTTAACATGTGCACTAATAAGCAGAGCTTATTTTGTGTTTTCTTAATCCACTGAAATATGTATTCATTATGCATTCCTGCAATATTGAAATTGATTGGAATGTGCACCATTGTAAGCAATGATTTATAAACTCAATTGTGTTGAACTAAAGAACAGATAGATGTCCTTGCAGTCCTGGCAATTGAAGACATGGTTATACTTCTATATTTTTGTGTTACCAATGTGTATAAACATATTATATTGAACTGTAAAAACCATAAAACTGTCATATTTTAATCGAAGATAGAAACAAAACAGTCATTTAAAGATGTACTCCTTTGAGAAGTAAAAACATTCCAGTATTAAACTTTTTTTTCTGATGTAGATTTTTTTGAAAGCTTTGATTTTAAAAAGAAGATTAAAAGTAAAAAATTAATATATTGATGCACTACATTTCTGGTTCAGGCATCAGAATATTTTTAACATGAAAAAGTTCATTTCCACATATTATTCTTACTTATTTACAGAATAAGAAATATTCCCTGTGTCTTTCATTACACAGTAAGGGTAGGATACTTGAATATAAGTTGATTTAAGTTTTTATTTGATTTAGCAAGCTTTAAACTGCATAGCAACCAAAAAAAGAAATCATTCTAACATGACATAAATCCTTAATTTTACCATCTTCTAGTATTAAACATTTTTTTAGGAATTTAAAGTTTTGATAGAAAGTTTGAGGATAAATTTCATGAAAAAAAGACAGAGTCCATGTGCTTTATTTTTTTTGCATTTTTTCACCCAAATAGCCAGTTTTTTCAAAGATCAAGAAATCAGCTGAAATATTTATTTTCAGGTCCTAAAAATCCAGAAAAAGCAGTCACCAAGAATTCACAAATTTGAAATGTGTGATTTGTGGTGATAATGCATGAAAAATTTAGTTGATATATATATATATACCCATGACTTTAAGAGATGAAATTGTTGACACTACCAACTGAATGATGCCGTCAACTACGTCGTCAAAAAAAAATAGTCCATGCACATGATATAGATCGTGTGTATTCAACGTACCTTGTATAAGTACCAGTATAGATGACAAGGTATATATAAAGACAAAAGTCCAAGATATTATGTTGTTCATTTTGTACAGAATTGTCTTACCTCTGGTCATCAGAGGAGGATATCCATAAAGAACAATAGTCTTGTGTAACAGTACTCTTAAAGAAAAACAATAGAATTAAATCAGTAAGCCAGCTGATTATTAATAGAAAATTAAACCAGTTGTTATTGATCATCTTATCTCAAACGATTCCCAATACTTGAAAAAAAACCTTTGTTGTCCTTTATATTATTTCAGTGGGTGTAATTAATCTTGCTAGGGATTGTTTCCATAGGAGGGAATCTTCAGTCAGCTGATGAAAAAAAAAACTTCAAATCAGCATCGTAGCAGTAAGATTCTGTTTCTGAAACAAACTCAATTTAGATCTTTCACCACACACACAGTCTGACTAATCATTCTTTGATCAAATTGAATTTTGTCAGGTTCTGCAATGTTCTGTGTTTTACACCAGATACTTTTACATTTTATTGGTATCAAGGGAATCTCACGTAGAAGGTGTCAAATTACTATGGGAACTATTCTGATGCCAGTTAAACATTGTAGAGCAAGTAGAAAATTGATAATCAATTTGTGTACCTGAGCTCCAAAGGTTTTGGGATGCTGATTAAAGAGCTTGTTTGAAAAGGGGACTGTGTCAGGTCTGTTGTTGCTATCAGACATCCTATCAGGTTAGGCTGTAGTAAGGGATGTAGCCAGCCTATCAGGTGTAGGCCATGTGATACTGGCCAGCTAAAACAGGATCTTATTGTCTACTATAGATAACTCTCTGTACCAGCAGACTTCAAGTTTGCCCACCTATCTCATGTATTTGTAGTAAAATGGCCAAACTCTATGCCCAGATAAAAACAGCTTTTATATTGATACAAAAGGAAGCACCTGGCCAGTTTGGGGTCAGTTCTGGTAGAAGAAGCCAAACAATTATCTCTATAGGAACATAAAACTGCCTGATCGAGAGGAATCAGGCTCTGTCTATAATGTGGATCAAGTTTGGTTAATGGCCTTAATCCAGTTGTTTAGATAATATCATTATGGTACATTTCCTAAAATAGATAATACCTGAGTTAAGGAACTTCCTTTTGAACCAGTTGTTGAAATTTTAACTTATTCTGGATTACATATTCATGTTAACTCGACATGCAGTGAGAGATTAAATATTACAAAAACCAAGTGCTAATTGAATTCTGGTCATTCTTCCTCACATCTTGAAGTACCATGAAGTTAACTATGTTTGCTTTCTTTGGAGGACAATCTGACTAAATCTGTCTTCTGC